>NC_141596.1:70085950-70459284 GCF_047967505.1 Dipteris shenzhenensis
CACTTGGTCTACCTTCTCCCCTGGTACCACAATTTCACAGTGTAGGATATGGATACGACATACCATGTCACTCGCTTCCCGGCGACGCTCCACTTCCCAGGGCACCCAAGGGAGTACAAGTCCATTCTTCCTTCTATAGGAGGGGCTTTTGGTACAATGCTGGAGACCCCTACGGTCACAATAGCTTCCGTATTAGCAGATGATGGGGTTCCAAGGCTCAGGATAGTCGTGGAAAACCCAGAGTCCCTCCCAGAGGCGATTCTTCTCAAGAACCTAGACGGGGGACCGGTTCGGCAGAGGTTGGAGATCTCTGGGCTCCCTAGATAGTGCCTACAATGCAAACTACTAGGACACCTAGCCCGCAACTGTCCTAGAGGGCAAACATGGCATCCTTCCTCTCCTTCACAGGTTTGACAAAGTCAGTAGAGAGATGCAGAAGGAGAGGACCCAACGCTCTCCCAAACAGCCTCAGTAAGAGTTAGACACCGACGCCCTCTGAGGGCAAGTGGATCCCCGTGAAAGGGAAGAAGAAGGTGAGCACTCAACACACAAGAGTAGACGGATCCCCCCTCCACACCGCAATACTGTAAAGAGCAAGTCCAACTATACAACACCTCCCGTGTAAAGTGACTTCTCAGTCAGCTTACGACCGGCAAGGGCAAACCATCACTCGTCACCCCCCCTTACTCTGAACTGGGTGGTCAATACCATCAAATCAAAGTAAAAGACAATACATTCATTTTTGGGGGACAACCCAGGGCAGAGTACCTCTTATTACATTCAGTTTAGAGGGACAACTCTCAAGGTTGAGTACCTTTATTGACTCAACACAAACACACATAGCATAGGAGGCCTACAAAGCCCAATCCTGGTCGTAAGGGTCCTCAAGAGAGAGGCCGTGAACCTCTACTATAGCTGTTAGAAACTACCCAACACAGGGTACGCACAACGGAAGACTGATAGAATAGCCCAGGAGCTCACACAGTGTGGTGTGGGGTGTGGAATCACAAACTTCTTCAATTTATGTGCATAGAATAGATGTGCAGACTCATCAATAGACAATGAACCAACCAGATAGAGAAACCACCAAAATAATATATTTCTGTCCAAAGCTATGGACACAATATAAAAGAGATAGATCCAAAGTCCCACCAATGGTGTGGTCATCTGATCTTACCACAAGGTACTTCTCCTATTTGTTGGCTATCTCTAGACTCGAGCTCGCCTGCTCCACCTCGAGCGTCTGTAGACTTTCTGTCCAGAATGGTTCTCTCTACCTTACTGCCTGTAGATCAGCCTAGGTAGGCAGCCCTTTCTCAGCTTTGTCTGCAGCTTCGCTATCTCTAGACTCGAGCTCGTCGCCTACTCCACCTCGAGCGTCTGTAGACTTTCTATCCAGAATGGTTCTCTCTACCTTACTGCCTGTAGATCAGCCTAGGTAGGCATCCCTTTCTCAGCTTTGTCTGCAGCTTCTATGTGCCTCCTTCACCTCCTGGATGTAGGCTCAAGGAAGGTCCTCTTGCTGCTCCAATCTGCTGGTGGTTGGCTGCTCCAGAGAATGAGTTATGAGGGCACAAAGGCCCTCCTTATATAGGGCACAAGGCCCTCCAGAACCAACCGACCAGCCAGCCCTATTTGGGCCAACTGGCTGGTCTGTAGCAGCCCTAACCAACCGACCAGATGGTTGGCTGCCTATCCAGCCCTATTTGTTCCATGCAGGGCCCAGCCCCTTTGGACTGCTTACCCCGCCACCTGCCAGCCCTGTTTGCAGGCCATAGACCTGCCCAATACCTGCTGCAACAGTGCAACTCCATGCTTCTGCTGATCTGCCTCTACTCAGCCCTTGTCCGGACCCTGGTGCACCCTGCACACCTTCCGTATCCGTACAGTGGCTGTCCCCTTTCTCTGGGCATACCTTTCCCTAGGTCTCCCTCCCCCATGCTCTCCTCATTTGGGGGTTTACAGATGGGGAGGTGACCTTTCCAACACCCCCTCTCACCGACACATCTCGGCCCAATGCCAAACACGTCGATGATGATGCTCCAGTAACTCCCTGGTCGTAGTCCTCTGGAACATTTCGGTGTCAAAATCTTTTCCTGGCTTTTCATCTAGTGGCTCCTGCTCCACCATGTCTGGTTCCGCTTCCGCACACCATCCTGGTACACAGGTCCATCTTTGGTAGCACCTCCTGGCACCACCTGCTTCAGTCACGTTCCCACCTTTGAACTCGAGCAATCCAGCCGTTACGATCTTCCAGTTGTCCCCCTCATAGTGAGTGAACAACCTGGAGTCTTCCAGGCACCATGCTTTGAGGGTCTGTTTCAACCCGTACTTCCTTTGGCAAGGTCTGCAACCAATGAATATTTCCAGATAACCTGGACCACGAACTCTCATTGAGTTCTCAAGCAGGTACTCTTCTGGCTTCAGTACTCTTTGTCCATCACCTTCTAGCAATGTACGTCCAAGATTTGAAGAAGCACCAATACTTCCCCTTCTGCCTTCGAAGAAAGCCAACTCCTTCCAATCTCGTATCTCCTGAGAAAAATGAAGAGCAGAGTCTCTCCACAGCATGCTATAAAGGCTCAAATGCAAAATATCAAGTACATACCAAACTGTTGTACTGCTTGTGTGTTTGCTCTGAAAGCAAACCCTGTATCTCATTGAGGCACCCACCAAAAGCCTGTGTATTCCTGTACTATCCCTTTCTAAAGTACAGCATCCATCTGACCATGAGACCCCAGGGCCCTCCATGGAATCCACCCTCATGTTAGTGTCAACAGCCACGCACCTGGAAGGTACCAAGCGCTCCCGCTGTCCTTCACTTTCACAAAGGCATCTGACTCCTTGTCGACCCACATCTCTATGTCAGACATCCTCACTGTGATTTCTTGATCAACATATCTGACCTCGGTGATGTCTCCAGGAACAACTCTTTGATTACCACATTTGCTTTGGCCTCTCCCTCTGAATCTGAGTCGGACTCCTTTTGTTTTTCTAATCCGCCTTTTTCTTTCTGCGATCCTTTGCAAAATGTCCTGGCGTATCACAGTAGAAGCACTTCTTCTACTGCTTCCTCTTTAAAGTCTCCTCGTCATTAGAGTCGTCATTCTTGGACTTGCCACCGCTAGGCTTGTCCTCTCCTTTGCCAATGTAATCCTTCGCCATCATCACCTTGCCATCTTTGTCGTCGTTGTAGAGCTTCTCCCTAGCTTCCTCCTGTAGCAGTAATTGTCATCTTGCTTCAACATGTATCCACTTGCTTGGTAATATTTCTTTTTGTTATTCAATAGTATGCTTATTAAAAAATGAAATGTTTTCCAACTGTTCAGTTATGGTCAATGGGGACTACGTCTAGCATTTGAGGGTGGACCCCCTTGCTTAGGGTTATGGGCATTAGTGCACCACAAGAGTGATGGCCTCTCTTTGAGAGGGACATCTGGAAACCACACCCCACCTGAGTACCCAAACATGGGACCAATCAAATGCACAGATTGCATACTGACCTAGGAACCATTCAAGAGAATGTTCTTTGAGCTTTGGATGTGGGCCTGGCAGGCCGCAGCATGCCAAGAGTAATGGAGATACAAGATAAGACGACGAACAAATGAGCTCAGTATGGCTCAATTATGACCTTAGAGTACGTCAATAGATAGTCCAAGCTGCTAGGAAAGAATTGAATTCTGACAACTATGAAATTTTAGGGTTTTTGGGAGTGACACGTGGCAGACTGCCACATGGAATCTGAGCTGGCAGGTCAGTCCACCTATCCCACACATGTGGCAGCATGCATGGCAGGTGGCAGGGCATGCAGGCCAAGTGTCTGGCCCCAAATCTGGTAGATTTGGGGCACGTTGTGGGCTATCATCTTTGGGACTGCAGCCCACCAAAATTCGGGGACAAGTGTCCACCTTCCACTCTGGGCCGGGGGGGGGGGGCTGAGCCTATAAAAGGCGGCCTCTCCCCTTCATTCCCTACATGAAAAAATTCATCACTTTTCTTCTCCCTCCTTTTGGTTGATGCAGCAAAACCTCTCCAGCTCCTTGGGTGTAGCCAGCTTCTCCCCAGGCCATTCTCTCACCTCAGCAACACTTTCTCTCTCTACTGTTCGAGCCCCTTCCCCTTGTAGAAATCTGCCTTTCTCTGCACCTCTGGAACAGCAGCAGCTCCTCTCTTACATCCCCTCCCTTGGGGTCAGCATTGGCATTCTCTCTCTACAGCTATCACTCCATAAAGGCTTTCTCTCACTAGCTTACAAGCTGTTTTTATGAGCTGTTCTCATTCCAGCCCCATTTCCACACTCTCCTCACCCAAGGGAGCTTCAGAGGCATCAAGGACTTCATCTACAAAAGGCTCAAGTCACGAAGGGAACTCCCTGGTCGTAGTCCTCTGGAATATTTTGATGTCGAAATCTTTTCTTGGCTTTTCATCCAATGGCTCCTACTCCACCACATCTGGTTCCGCTTCCGCACACTATCCTGGTACACAGGTCCATCTCTGGTAGCACCTCCTGACACCACCACCTTCAGTCACGTTCTCACCATCGAACTCGAGCAATCCAAACGCCACGATCTTCCAATTGTCCCCCTCATAATGAGTGAACAACCTGGAATCTTCCAGGCACCATGCTCTGAGGGTCTATTTCAACCCATCCTTCCTTTGGCAAGGTCCGCAACAAATGAATATCTCCAAATAACCTGGACCACGAAATCTCACTGAGCTCTCAAGTAGGTACTCTTCTGGCTTCAATACACCTTGTCCATCGCCTTCCAGCAATCTGTGTCCGAGATTTGAAGAAGCACCCACACTTCCCCTTCTGCCTTCGAAGAAAACCAATTCCTTCCAATCTCGCATTACCTGAGACAAATGAAGAGCAGAGTCTCTCCAGTTAGGGATGGTGAAAGAAAAAAAACTGGGGGAGAAGGTTGTTGCTAAACCACACAACAAAGTCGAACAAACCTTCCGTAGACCAGAACTCCTTATGCACCTAATTGAACCTAAGTCACCCTCCTTCTTGCAAGGGCACTGTCCTCCAGTTGTGGAAGTCGATTCCCAAGAGCTTCTAAATCAGGGCCGTCCTTCAGCAAGGTCCCTGCCTTCAGGCTTCCACACTTGTGAGCCTCCTACTTGGGCTTGATACCATCAACAAAGGGTACGCACAGTAGAAGACTGATAGAATAGCTCAAGAGCTCACACAGTGTGGTGTGTGTTAGAGTGGTGATCTTCTAGGGCGACTCCATGTGGCTTGAATGGATTGGTCTACTGTGCTGGCTTGTGTTTTGGTAGAGCCATGCAAGAGTGCTGGGTTTGGTTGGTGGAGTACATGCAAAGCTTCCTTGAAATCCACAAGTGGCAAGTGGCTTTTGAGAGCTCTCTGGAAACTTGGGCATCATCATCACGTGTTGCATGGCGGTTTAGCAAGGCGGTATATAGGCGCTAAAGACGATCACTTCGGCCCTTTTGTCATGAAGGCCTCGTGCTTGAGTTGTGTCTGCTAGCTTGCACTATAGAGTCATATAGTTAGTCTTAGTCTTTGTAATAAGCAGCAACAAAGCCAGTCGGCGTGGCTGCAGGTTCTTTGATCGTAGAGAGTCTTTGGTCAATGAAAAAGAGTCGCCTTCAATCGCAATATATAGTGCTATTATCACATGTGTTGAAGGTTAGCTAAAGTATATGTGGAGTGAATTTCTTTACTCTGTTTTGCACGTTTCTTTCTAACAGTGTGGGGTGTGGAATCACAAACTTCTTAAACTTATGTGCATCACATAGATGTGCAGACTTGACACGTCCCAGCAATCCTGAAACCCCTGATCTGCAAAATAACCACACACAACATCAGAACTGAGCAGGCTGCTCACCACCCAACCGTGACATCTATGGGATAAGATCCCGAATCAGAAGATGTCCCCTCCGAGCCACTAGCTGAGCTACTGGCACGAACTCCCAATCAGATCCCAACCAGCCTGGTGTCCCATACCACCAGGTGGCGCTGTGAAGCCCTGGATCTGCCACTGGGCCTTGGGCTACGCTAAGATGCAGGCGCGCGTCCGCGACACAATCCAGGATGAGACCTAGCACCTGGAAACGAGACTTGCTCCCAACTGCACACTGAGAACTGAACCCCCTAGGCCTCTTTTATAGACTCGGGCCCCGGCGCCAAAAATAGCGAAGACCTATAAATAGTTCGTACCCTTGCCACCCAACCCGAGAATCAAGCCTGCCCAGCTCTAAGCCTCCCCAAGCTAACCTGAGCTAGTTCTGTGTACCTAGTACACGTCAGATACCAATCCGTGCACATGACATACTCGGGGACGAGCATTTTCCGAGTGAAATCTTCCGAGCGTCCGAGCGAAGGAAAAAAAAAGCTTCCAACTATGCAAAAATATGACAAAAATGGATCAGAAGAAAACATAGTTTCACTTAGAAATATGAAAAGTATTATAGGAATGCCTATTTTATACACGAATATTTATGTGAATCTTTGGGAATGGTGAGAACATAATGGGATGGCTTTTGAAGAAACCCACATGTAGAGTAGACTTCTCTATGAAAATTCCCTTATGATCCTTCTTACAACTTTTTACTTAATAGGGGGTGACATTGAAAAACCTCTCTCACCCTATCTTCATGAAAGGGTTTCTCTAAAGAAAACTCATTGAAGCAAGCCATCAAGGTAGTTTCGCCAGCGAAACCCCTTTGAACAAGGTCTTTCAAGGTAGTTTCGCTGGCGAAACTACCTTGGACAGCACTTTTAAAAGTGACATAACTTTCACATCCAATGTCCAAATATAGTCATTCAGCCACTCAAATTGATCGGAAAACCCCATTTGAGCACATCTATGGGGTTATATTTTGGAAAACCTTGCATATATAGTATTAAATATTACATGTATTTTATGAGAGTGATATATAAGCCCAAGTTAATACTTATTTACAGTAATTTAAACTTCTGTAGAAACATGTCCATAAATATATTGTTATTAATACTATAAAAACACTTGAAAGATATTGCCATATGATATAAATGTGTTTAATAAGTAATTATTTATGTATAATATTATTATGTTGAGAGTGATTATGAGGGACGTTTCTTAAATGAATTATTTTTCAATACTTTTTTAAGGTAATAACAAGGGTACAAAGGGATGTCTATGAATAAGAAGATTTATGTTATGTAAAAATGAATGAGTGACTAGTTTGTATATTTTTATGATAAAGGGATCTAGTTCTAATGAAAATAAAAGTGTAAAAACCATGTTTCCTAAAGAAATACTATTTTTAAAATCTCTTGAAAAACACGCTCGTATAAACTTGCTCATAGGTTTTTGCTCGTAAAATTGACGCATCCTGACATACTCCCTCTCCTCTAAGAACTCACTCCTGAGTTCGCTAAGAAATCCGGAAATGTTCTGTGGAGGTTTTGTAATGTCTCCCATGTTGCATCCTCCTCAACACGATCCTTCCACTTAATCTTGTATTCCGTGATAGTACGATTTCGAATCTGTCTTTCACGAAATTCAAGAATAGATTCAGGTTCGTGAGGAATAAAAGTCAAATCTGTAACTTCTATAATCTCATGAGGAGAAACAAGTTGATCATCTGCACCCAATACTTCTTTCAGTCTACTGACATGAAAGACTGGATGTACTTTAACATCAGGAGGCAATTCTAGTCGATATGCAACTGGTCCAATTCTTTTAATGACCTTGAAAGGACCACAGTATCTGGGGGATAATTTCGGAACCAAACCAGTACTTAGGCTCTTGGATTCCTTAGGAATTCTCAAATATACCATCGTTCCTTCAGAGAACTCTCTGGGTGAACGATGTCTATTAGCATAAAATCTGTCCCGATCTTGGGCACTTCTAATAGACTCCTTGGCAAACTGCAACATTTCCTGCATGTCTTGCAAGAAGTTCTTAGCAGCATCATTTTGAATCCCTTTTAATCCTACCATAACTGGTGACTTAGGTTGAAACCCGTACATAAGCATAAAAGGACTATAACCTGTACTAGAATGCTTTGCACTGTTGTAAGCAAATTCAATCATGGGTAGATAATCTTCCCATGAAGACTGTCTCTTAGATACATATGCCCGAAGCATGTCTTCAACCAACTGGTTGACCTTTTCTGTACTGCCATCAGATTGTGCATGATCCGAGGAACTCATACTTAGAGTAGTTTCCAACTTCTCAAATACAAGTGTCCAGAAGTTACTTGTAAACTTTGAGTCCCTATCACTGACTATGTCAGATGGCAAACCATACAGCTTGAACAAGTGGTCCACAAACTCGTGAGCCAACTGAACAGCTGAAATAGTTGTTCTTGTAGGTAAGAATCTAGTCATTTTCGTCAAACGGTCGACTATGACCCAAATAGAGACATGACCCTTGCGCGTTCGAGGCAAACCAGTAATAAAATCCATGGAAATACTTTCCCATTTATTACCTGGAATCTGTAAAGGCTGTAATAAGCCCGCGCTTCTAAGGCGTTCAGCCTTAGTAACCTGACAAACTCGGCAACCTACCACATAGTTCTCTATAAATGCATGCATCTTAGGCCAATAAAAGGTATGCTTCACAAGAGACAGAGTCCTATGTATACCTGGATGTCCCGCACTAGGAGCATCATGACACTCCCAGAGAATCTTGGATTTAAGGTCCAGAACATCAGGCACACAAATCTTTTCATTCCGGAACAGCAAGCCGTTCCTAATCATCCACTGACCTCCTGCCGCCTGTATCCTAGGTGGCACAATCCCTGAGCCCTGGTCAACCATGGAGCTCCCATCCTGGACTCTCTGCCAATAAGAACTGAAATGACTATCAGTTGCGTATAGCCCTCTCAAGGATTGAAATAGGTCTGAGGATATTTCCGTAAATGACAAAGCATTTACAAACTTAACACGACTTAAGGCATCCGCCACACTATTCAACGAACCCTTACAATAACGTATTTCGAAATCAAAATCCTGCATTAACTCTGCCCATCTAGCTTTCCTTCCTCTCAATTCTGATCCATCACACACATACTTAATTGACTGGTGATCAGTCAATACAAGGAACTTTGAACCATACAAGTAGTGTCTCCAAACCTTGAGAGCATACACTACCGCATCAAGTTCCTTCTCAAGTGTGGGCCAACGATACTGAGTGTCGTCTAGCTTCTTACTCTCAAAAGCTACAGGTCTGCCCTCTTGGAATAAAGCTGCCCCAATCGCATAATTGCTCGCATCGGCCTCTAAAACATAAGGCCGGGTAGGATCGGGTAATGCAAGAACGGGTGCTTCCTTGATAGATAACTTCAAGGTTTTAAAAGCCTTGTTCATTGCATCATTCCAAGGGATCGGTTGAGTAGACCTGCGTCCACGACCTTTCAATATGTTGGTCAAGGGTGCTGTGATATGTGAATAATCAAGCACTGACTTCCGAAGAAATACCGTAAATCCTAGGAAAAACGAAGTTGTTTCACAGTCTGAGGGATAGGCCATTCTAAAACCTTCTGGATACGATCCAGATCAATGCTAATACCTTCAGAAGAAATCTTGTGTCCTAAGTAAATGATCTCCTTCATAAAGAAGTCACATTTACTCATCTTGGCATAAAGCTTATGCTGTCTTAGAACAAGTAAGACAACCCGGAGGTGTCCTATATGATCCTCAAGCGTTTTACTATATACCAAGATGTCATCTAAGAACACTACAACAAATTTGCCCAGATAATCTCTGAACAAATCGTTCATCATCTGCTGAAAAGTAGCAGGAGCATTGGTCAAACCAAAAGGTAATACGAGGAACTCGTAATGACCATACCTAGTCCGGAATGCGGTCCTATCTATGTGTTTAGCATAGATACGGATTTGGTGATAACCCGTACGCAAATCAATTTTAGTGAAATACTTCGCTCCGGCCAAACGGTCTATCAAATCATCAGAACGAGGTAAAGGATAGCGGTTCTTAATTGTAACTTTATTTAGTCGTTTATAATCTATACACATTCTCCAAGAAGAATCTTTCTTCTTTCTTAAGAGGACAGGTGCACCCCAAGGTGATTTACTTGGGCGGATGTAGCCCATATTCAGGTAATCCTGAAGCTGGATAGCTAACTCATCCTCCTCTACCTGGCTCATCCTATAAGGTGGTACACTGATAGGTTGAGCCCCTGGGACTAAGTCTATGCGATGATCTACTGCCCGTTCTGGAGGTAAACCTTTCGGCAGTTGAGCTGGGAATACGTCCTTAAAATTATCTAACAACATTCTCAATTCCCGGTGTTCAAACACACTTAATTCATTCTTGTTAATTACCGAAACAACAAATGAAGAAAGTGGAATCAAAACACACTGATAGACATCATAATGAGAAGTGTTTAATATATTCCGAAGCTGCATCGCAGATACAATAGGCCCCTAAGAAGGGGGAATTTGATCACACTGAATACAAAATTGGGTGTCCTTGTCTTCAAAAGAAAGCGTATGCTCCATCCATCCGATCTGGATATTGTGGGTTTTAAACCACTCTATCCCGATCAGCAAGTCTACATGCTCTAGATACATAACATAACATGTGAGAGCTCCTGTGTAGGCTTGAATCCGGATGGGAAGCGCTTCAACCTTGCGATCCCAAAACTGCTTCCCAGCTAGAAGCTGCACCTCGTAGGTGTGGTCGCTAGGTACTGTGGACAGCCCCATCTTCTGCACAAATTTGTAATTAACAAAATTGTAAGAGCTGCCCGGATCAAAGAGAATGTGAACCTGTTGGTCCCTAACTTCTCCATAAACTCGGAAAAGATCATGGGAACCAAACAACGAGGTATTAAAGGTACAATTACAAGAAAGGGGGCAGGTAATGACATTTACTGAAATACCTGTCATCGTGACTTGGTTGGCTCCCTTGGCTGCGGTACGTGGACCCGCCTGGAGCTTTGGTCTCTACGACGACCTGATAACTAAGAAAGCCTTCAGTGAATTTACGACTGCTCTTGATGGTAAATTTGAGCAGGTCAATGCTAATCAATCGGGGTTGACACAGCAACTCCAGGGGATACAAGCAACTCTCACTCTTCTGGCTAGCACTGTACAGGCACTCACGCATGTGGATGCCATGGCTTCGGTGCTAGGCCCGAATATAACTCCAGATCCTTTTCCAGGTGACCAAAAATCAAGAACAAAGGAGGTAGTTGACACTTGGTTGCACAAGTCGCAAGTACACTTCCAATTTCACCCCTATCCAGATGAGAAAAAGATTCAGCTTGCAGCAGGGTTTATGTCAGGTAAAGCCTTGCTTTGGTGGAAAGAACTCCAGCCTAAGCCTGATACTTGGACAGAATTTGAGGGTATCTTCAGGAAGGAGTTCCTGAAGAAGGAAGATGACTACGATATCGTCGACAAGCTCAAGGCCCTCGATATGTCAAAATTGAATTTAACTTTTGAAGTTTATCTTCAAAGATTTAGGGATCTGCAAACCAGGGCCACTAAAATGGATCCTGTAACCTTGTTAGGTTTTTTCGTGGATGGTTTGCCAGACTCCTATAAGTTACAGATTAAGAATAACAAGTGCACAACATTGCAGGAGGCCATGACATATGCGCGCATATATGATGATACCATGACCGGTACCAAGGCAACCACAGTTACCGAGACAAGCGGAAAGAACAAACGCAAGTTCTTTCAGCATGCGACTGGTATATTGGGGAGACGAAGTCTACGGACAACGCCTCCAGAAAAAGCTTAACTCCTACAAAGAATGGTAAGGCCCGTTTCCTGGCGCACTCTCAGGCTCAAGAAAGAAGGCCGATGTTTTTATTGCGAGGAGCGGGGCCACACAAAGAATGAGTGTCCTAAGCCGAAGAACCAAAAGTTGGTGCTAGGACCGAAGCTCCAGGCGGGTCCACGTACCGCAACCAAGGGAGCCAACCAAGTCACGATGACAGGTATTTCTGTAAATGTCATTACCTGCTCCCTTTCTTGTAATTGTACCTTTAATACTTCGTTGTTTGGTTCCCATGATCTTTTCCGAGTTTATGGAGAAGTTAGGGACCAACAGGTTCACATTCTCTTTGATCCGGGCAGCTCTCACAATTTTGTTAATTACAAATTTGTGCAGAAGATGGGGCTGTCCACAGTACCTAGCGACCACACCTACGAGGTGTAGCTTCCAGCTGGGAAGCAGTTTTGGGATCGCAAGGTTGAAGCACTTTCCATCCGGATTCAAGCCTACACGGGAGCTCTTACATGTTATGTTATGCATCTAGAGCATGTAGACTTGCTGATCGGGATAGAGTGGTTTAAAACCCACAATATCCAGATCGGATGGACGGAGCATACGCTTTCTTTTGAAGACAAGGACACCCAATTTTGTATTCAGTGTGATAAGATTCCAGCTTTTCCTGGAGGCGTTGTCCGTAGACTTCGTCTCCCCAATACCAGTTGCATGCTGAAAGAACTTGCGTTTGTTCTTTCCGCTCGTCTCGGTAACTGTGGTTGCCTTGGTACCGGCCATGGTATCATCATATATGCGCGCATATGTCATGGCCTCCTGCAATGTTGTGCACTTGTTATTCTTAATCTGTAACTTATAGGAGTCTGGCAAACCATCCACGAAAAAACCTAACAAGGTTACAGGATCCATTTTAGTGGCCCTGGTTTGCAGATCCCTAAATCTTTGAAGATAAACTTCAAAAGTTAAATTCAATTTTGACATATCGAGGGCCTTGAGCTTGCCGACGATATCGTAGTCATCTTCCTTCTTCAGGAACTCCTTCCTGAAGATACCCTCAAATTCTGTCCAAGTATCAGGCTTAGGCTGGAGCTCTTTCCACCAAAGCAAGGCTTTACCTGACATAAACCCTGCTGCAAGCTGAATCTTTTTCTCATCTGGATAGGGGTGGAATTGGAAGTGTACCTGCCACTTGTGCAACCAAGTGTCAACTACCTCCTTTGTTCTTGACTTTTGGTCACCCGGAAAAGGATCTGGAGTTATATTCGGGCCTAGCACCGAAGCCATGGCATCCACATGCGTGAGTGCCTGTACAGTGCTAGCCAGAAGAGTGAGAGTTGCTTGTATCCCCTGGAGTTGCTGTGTCAACCCCGATTGATTAGCATTGACCTGCTCGAATTTACCATCAAGAGCAGTCGTAAATTCACTGAAGGCTTTCTTAGTTATCAGGTCGTCGTAGAGACCCTAATCATCCTCTCCCACTAGAGTGTAATCTAAGTCCTGCTCTCCCATAGTGAACTCGGGATTTGGAGCATCAGACATGGCTGAAATCTGATTTGATTACAAACGGAGAGAAATAACTGACTGAAACGAAGCACAGAGGAAGATGGAGCAGAAGAAAACCGTCCCGAATGAAGCTGACGGAAGGAGATGCTGAAATCTGGCAATTCGGAAGACCACGAGTCCTGGAGCCTCCCCGAACCCGCTAACCAGATGCGCAGGCTGCAGTAGAAGCTGTGCGGACTGCTGACGTGGCCTGTACGGCTGCTGACGCAGGCCGTACGGTGGCTGCAGGTGCTGGCGCAGCCTCTGTTCGGAGTAGCAGCAGGTATAGGAGCAGGCGGAACAGTCCGTACAGGCTGTACGGCTGTCGCTGGAGCTGTACGGACTGGTACGGAAGCTGCGGGAGCTGTGCAGGGCTGACGCAGGCAAGGACTGATGCAGGGGAGCTGATCGAAACAGGGCGCAGGCTGTACGGACGAGGCTGACTGGGCACGAAACTCGAGGTAGGGGCTCGAAACTCAAGGATGCTTGTGGTAGCCTAGCACCCAGCCCCCACCTATATAGGGTGCAGGGCTGCCTTATTTGGAAGCTAGGCTTCCAAAAAAGGCTGAGCCCCCCTCCAGCAGCTGAGGGGTGCTTTTTCGAAAAAAGCACCTGAGCCCCTCCAGCTTTGGAGGGGTGCTTTTTTCGGAAAAAGCACCTTCCTCCTGCGCAGGCTGCACGCAGCCCTAGGCGCAGGCTGTTCGCAGCCTGTTGCGCAGGCTGTGGACAGCCTATTGCGCTGGCTGTGGACAGCCTATTACACAGGCTGTCCCGCCTCTACTGCCTCGCCTACTGCGCCCCTTCCTAAGCTCCGCATCCCTTCGTCCCTTGCAGTCTTTTTCCTGCACATCGCTCCTTCTTTTCTGCTCTCTTTCTCCTCCCTCTAAACTTCTCTCCGTAGCCTTCAGAAATTTCGATTCTATCTTACTCCTCTTCTTCTTCCTTTTCCAGATATCTCTTCACCCCTTCTACCCCAGGTAGTCAGCAAAAAACGCAGCAGGAAATTTTGAATTTTAGGGCATACCTGGAAGAGAAATCCGTCAAAATCCTCGCATCAGAAGTTCCTACCTCAGGAGTTGGCTCTGATACCAACTGACACGTCCCAGCACTCCTGAAACCCCTGATCTGCAAAATAACCACACACAACATCAGAACTGAGCAGGCTGCTCACCACCCAACCGTGACATCTACGGGATAAGATCCCGAATCAGAAGATGTCCCCTCCGAGCCACTAGCTGAGCTACTGGCACGAACTCCCAATCAGATCCCAACCAGCCTGGTGTCCCATACCACCAGGTGGCGCTGTGAAGCCCTGGATCTGCCACTGGGCCTTGGGCTACGCTAAGATGCAGGCGCGCGTCCGCGACACAATCCAGGATCAGACCTAGCACCTGGGAACAAGACTTGCTCCCAACTGCACACTGAGAACTGAACCCCTTGGGCCTCTTTTATAGACTCGGGCCCCGGCGCCAAAAATAGCGAAGACCTATAAATAGTTCGTACCCTTGCCACTCAACCCGAGAATCAAGCCTGCCTAGCTCTAAGCCTCCCCAGGCTAACCTGAGCTAGTTCTGTGTACCTAGTACACGTCAGATACCAATCCGTGCACATGACAAGACTCATCAATAGACAATGAACCAGCCAGATAAAGAAACCACCAAAATAATATATTTCCATCCAAAGCTATGGACACAATACAAAAGAGAGAGATCCAAAGTCCCACCAATGGTGTGGTCCTCTGATCTTACCACAAGGTCCTTCTCCTATCTGCCGGCTACCTCTAGACTCGAGCCCGCATGCTCCACCTCGAACGTCTGTAGGCTTTCTGTCCAGAATTATCTTAGTAACCTTCTGCCCTGGAAGACAGTCTAGGCTCAGCCTCTCCCTGGAGCTAAGTCTGCAGCAACACCTCTCTCCTTCACTTCCTGTGTAGAGGCCCAAGGGTAGTGTATATGCTGCTCCTTTCTGCTCCTCCAAAAGCTGCAAGGCTGGATGATTGAATGAGGCCTGAGGCCTCTCCTTTTATAGGGCAAGGATGCCCCTTCATATGGACCGACTAGCAGCCCTAAAAACCGACCCATTGTGGGGTCTACTGGCCGACCCAACAGCCCTCCCCATGGGCTCACAAACCTAGGCCCCTTCAAGGCCATTTGCAAGGCCGACCTACCACGTGGCATTGCACCACTGGCCAGGGCCCTACTGCCTCAGATCCAGGGCCCAGGCCTCTCACCTGCCCATAGCCATCACCATCTGCCCTGCATCTTTCTTCATGCAGGCGCCTTCCTGCTGCAGCATCCTTGCCTCCTGCCAGGCCTTCACCGGCCCCGTACAGCCACGTAGGCACTCCCGTACCCTTCTGTACTGATGCGCCATCTGTTCTTGCTGGAAACCCTGCGCAATCACGCTGCTGCAGGTCCCTGATGTCCACATGTCTGCTCCGTACTGCTTTCATCATCAGGAGCTCCACGACTTGCCAGGTACTCTTCTTGTCAGCCCATTGGCCCTGTCTGGATAGCTGCTCACATGGCAGCCTATATGCTGCCCATGTGGCAGCCTCTGCCTTTTGCTGTGTGCTGCCCATGTGGCAGCCCCAATATCCCCTGGTCTACCTCCCCCATGCTCTCCTCATATGGGGGCTTACAGATGGGGAGGTGACCTTTCCAACAGGCAATGGCCTTAGCATTATGCTGCTTCCAAATCCTTTGGTGTTGCTGATCGAGTAACTCATTCTTGTCATCCTCAACAACATCCCAAACACCTTCACGCATAAGCAGCAGCTCCATCTTGGTTTGCCATGTGGAAAAACCTTCCCCTACGAATTTCTCCATGAGCAAAGAGCTGGAGGACAATGAAGTCATGATGGCAAGGAGCTTGATGAAAGCGGACAGCAAGCCCGAGATGCAAGAAGGAGGCTAAAGAGAGCCAAAGGTGTGCTCCAAAATGCGAAGCAGCTACCTAGAGCAGCCCCGGGATGAATGAGAGGCAAAGAGCAGCCCCGACAGCACACAACCCTTGGAAAATGTTCCGAAATGCAGAAGATTATGGTTAGGGTTTTGAATTAGGATTAGGTCTAGGATGACGTGGCAGCTATGGCAAAGTGACGTGGCAGCTATGGCAGGGTGAACCTGCTCTGATACCATGTTAGAAACATGGTGGAGAGAAAGAAAGAAAGAAAGTCTATTAACATCCACGGGAGACCAAGAGGTCTATGGGACAACATGAAAGCCAGCTAGTACATCAGCTTAGGGAGGGCGCAGGGCAGCTCCCAAGGAGTGCGAAAGCAGCTCCATTTATTTAGAGAGTACCTATATTGTAGCCTAGATAAAACATACACACATATATATAGTTGGCCTTACATCAGTTTAAGACTCTGAGTCTTTTGGTTTTGATTTAAACTCTCTAATGAGTGCTATCCCGTCCCGGTAGACTGCCCATTTACCATCCTTCCTGGCAGCCCGAACCTTTGCTAATTCCTTTGCCTTATCCTTCAGTTAAGCCTTGGTGAGTTCCTCGGCTATCTATGTCTTCGTCCCTTTCAGCTTGTGAGATTGTTGCAGAACTTTTATACGTATGTCTCGTGAGTTGAACGTAATGATAGCATGGCCATTACGTTGACCAATATGAACTACTCGAGCTTTACCGTCATCATCTGGGTCATCAGGATCGTCATCGGCATCTGCTGTCCAGTCAACAGTAGGCATGGCTGTTTGGACATGTGCTAAGGTATCACTAAAAGATTCATCTTCTTTATACCATCCATCTGGAAGCCCCCCAATTCTGATTTTCAAAGCATTATCCTTTCTAGCTGCATGTTCTTTAATCTCTTCCTGAATATCAGCTTTCTTGACCTTTGCATCAAACTCCACAATCACTTCTTGCTTGGCTGTCTGCATTTCAGTATGAACTAGATTCTTGACTTTATAACCTCGTCAATGACTTCCTTCTTACCAGGTCCTTCCAAGATTTGAATTCTAGCTATGGTATCCGTTAGCTGCATCCTCAGCTCTCTCACTTGATCCTGTAGGAAGTAAATTTGTTCATGATATCCAAGAATTGGTCGGTCAAAAAGACCACCTCGTTCATATATATGTGCATACGGGGAAGGCGTCCTGGCTGCCACTGTGGAGTATCTGGCTTTGTTACTGGAGGCTGTTGGAGTGGAAGGGATTTTTGAAGAGGAGGAAGGTAGGCTGGGCCATGCCTTGTTGGCCATATCTCTTGTTACCCCTTGGCTGAGCTAACCCCCTAGTTGGGCTGGGGGTCCAGCCCAGCTAGGGGTTCCTAATTCAAGAGCTTGCTACAACCAGCTAAGGGAGCAGGGAGCACAAGCGGAACGGGAGCAAGAGGTACGGGCGTACGGGTACAGACGGGAGCGGGAGCAGGAGCAGGTACAGACGGGGACAGGTACGGACGTGAGCGGGACGAAAGCAGGTACATGTACAGACAGGAGCGGGAGTAGGAGCAGGTACGGATGGGAGCGGGAGCAGGTATGGACAGGAGGGAAGGGGGGAGAGGGCTAGCAAAGAGGCTACGAGAGGGGGGCTGGAGAGGCTACGGGAGGGGGGGAGCGGAAAGACTACGTGAGGGGGGCAGAGAGGCTACGAGAGGGGGGCGGAGAGGCTACGAGAGGGGGGACGGAGAGGCTACGAGAGGGGGGGCACGAGAGGGGGGGAGAGGCTACGGGAGAGAGAGAGAGAGAGAGAGAGAGAGAGAAGGTTAGGGTGTGAGGAAATGATGCTCAAATGAAGACATGAAGAAGGCTTTCATTCATTCATCAAGTATGACATGATAAGTGAAGTACAAGCCTTATATAGGCTGAGCACACACACACACACACATGTACCAAGTGTATATGGGATAACTCCCAGAGTGACAAGTGGCACTTACACATACACATGAACTAGTACTAGAACTCCTAGTACTACACACCAACACATCACATCACCACACTATTTGGCTATGATATCTCCAACAATGCCAGACATCCATTACCGAGGGGGTTTTGGTGTTTGGGGCCAAGGAACTACCTCGCTATTCCGGATTCCTATCTTATGTCTCTTGAGCTGACAGTTCTCATTCGAAAGGGAGGTTCATTCAGTGTGATCGGTTCCCCCACCCATCCGTTCTGGGGCATAGAGTTCGCCTCCATAGGAGAGGAGAAGTGGACGCCCAATATGTTCGATGACACGATAGAGGAGCAGCTGTCCCGCATGATGGATGAGTGGATGGGGCCGTGTCATGACAAGAGAAATCACTAATCCGTGATTAGTAGACATTAAAACATTATTATATATCATACGTCAATGGTGTAACATATATATGTATTTATGATGGACACCGACCGATTTGTTATGGCGGTGGATCATCTAAGTAGATAGGACTAGTCGAGCTAGAGCCACTGCTTTAGACGGCATCCAATTTGGACATGTGATACTTATTTTATTAATAAAAATGTGCACATACGTGTCTAGGTCCTAGGGGCAATAGGAAGGAAAGGGTGCATTAAGGTGCATTGAATGGTAGATGCATGGGTCATAGGCTAAGGGTAGGTGTAAATGGGAAGATGGAACTTGAGTGATCTCAAGGGACATTAATGAAAGGGAATCACTCTTTCATTGTGAATCTCACGTAGCATTCTTCATTCACCTTGCATTCATCCGCCATCTCTCTCCCACCTTGGATGTAGGACGAAATGGAAACAAGTACTCTCACGAGGGCGCTCTTCCCCATTGGAGGGCCAATCGGCATTCAAATTATGCATGCATTGCACACAATTGCATTCTTGAGAAGGCTGGTTCTTCACAGGCCGTATGGCTTGGACCTGTGGCTCGCCTAGGGCTCGTTGGCTTTCTTCCAGCTTGGCTTCACTCCAGAGCGACCAGGTTCAGCTTTGGCAATAGGCGTCATCTGATTGCCACCTGAAGCAAAGATTCATCCAACGCAAGAGCACTGGACGCTACAAAAGTGTGCTAAGGCGTTTGGGACAGACTTTACTTTCATGATGCAGTGGGCTCAAAAAGTGGGTGTCGAGCCAGTGGCCACTCTGGTCCGTAGGCGCACGGACACAGATTACTCGCCATCCAAGCCCCTATCAAAATTGAAGAAGCCTTGTTTCTTGGATCAAGCTCCCATACATAGGCGAGCTTTGTTCTCTTGGACATCTTCCTCATGAGCTGAACCATGTGAGTTGGAACGTGCATGGGCTTCACAATCGTTCGTGCACATAGTCAGCCTCGGTATCTGATTCTTCGCCCAAGAGCTACAGAGAGCAATGATAGGAAGATCAAGTGACCTCCTCTTGATCCAAGAGCATATGTTTACAGCGATGGCTTGATATTGCACGTCGCCATTTTTTCTTTTTGGTAGGGAGCCCAAGGTCTAGTCTCCAGTAGTTGGTAGGAGCGGAGGGGTTTGTATTTCAGCTTCGTAGGCTGTGACCTCTGAGGTCTTCGATCAGGGTGAGCTGATAGTAGGAGGCCTCAGGAGCATGGATCAACAGGACCAAATCTATAGGTTTCTTCACGGGCATCGAGGAGGTCCAAGACTAGGGGGTAGCCCTCGGCTTCAAATGGATTCCACGCGGATAGACTGCAAGATACTTAGGGTGCCAGGTGGGACTGGATATCGCCCAGATTGCTCCAGTTCTAGAGAGTGTCCGGCGCAAGCTTCTATATCGGAGCTTGGCCAAACCCTCCCTTGCAGGCAAAGCTCTAGTTGGCAATCAAGTGTTTCCATAGGGGTTGCATGGGACAGCTCAGAAGAATACTAGTGTGGAACTTTCTCTGGGCGGGTTCACATGGCACGCGGAACACCAGGGCTAGAGTAGCCTAGCAGACAGTGATCCTTCCAGAGTCGTGAGGCAGGTCAGGTATCATAGACCCGGAGATGCATAGTCAAGTCCTCCTTGGCAGGTTAGTGGTTCGGGGTCTCACACTTGGCACAGAGCCCTGAAAGCTACTCCTACAGAGGGAACTTCTCAGGAACACCCCTCGGACAAGTGGTTAGTGGCAGCAGTCTTCCAGGTAAATCTTCTCGGAGGCACAACTCACAAGAAGAGGATCCCCATGGCCCATTCATGAGAAGCCTGATTAGAGTGTGGCGCAAGGTCTCAAGGGGACTCATCCGGGCTAGCCCTTCCCGCAGGAAAGAGTTTGAGAGAGCCGATTCTTTGGCACTCGGAGGTCAGGGATGCAGACCGATGGATGTTAGGGTAGAGGACACACATGGTTGGGCACAATGGGACAGTGGCCCAGCGAGATCCTTTGGTCCTGGAGACAACTCCCCAGGGATACCGAGGCCAGGACACGGGCACTCTACCATATGCAAGGAGCACGTATACAAATGGCCGAGATTGATTCAGTGATCCCTAAGTCGTGATGGAAGAGGTTGCGCAACCCATTGATCCCCCACTATTGGGACGCTAGTTCTCGCGAACAGGGTTGTCTCTCAAGGTCTGGTTCTTCAGAGAGCTTCTGGGATTCATCCGACACAGGTTTTACGGGCTTGGACTAGGTGGGCTCCTTATAGGACGAGCTAGAGAGAGTCGGAGGAGCTGGCAGCCTTGGGGGATTTAGAGCGGCAGAGGATCAGGGTTATTGGCAGGAGTGTGGCATATTGATCCGACCACGTTCCTATCCAATCCAGAGGGAGCAGTTTGGCATCTCTAGCTGTGGGAGGGCAGGCCTCTTAGAGATATCCAGTGGGACCCACAAGAGAGGTTCTAGCCAGTGCGACAAGGACATTCAAACAGGATAGAGGAGGTGCCTTTCTTTTCGTGCCCGATGCGCATTGGCAGACGCATTCGGTTGGAGGAAGCAGCATGGACCCCCTCGAGGGGGAGACACTCACTGGAGCATGAGGTTCCCAGGAAGATGGTCAGCCGCTTCTAGCCACGACTTTGGTCCAACCTGAGACCACGGAAGTGGTGGCTCAAGGGGGTCTGCCTTTCAATCCTTGGCTGAAGCAGATGCAAGTGGACATCAGATGTACTCGTTGTACGGAGGGGGTGTTGGAGATGACCCCACACTACTTGTGGGAGCTGTCTGGCGGCACATAGCATCTGGACAACAGCTTTCCAGATTGTGGCCAAGACACAGAGGATGCAGAGAGATTTCACGTGGAGATGGTGGCGTGGCTCACAAAGAGACACAGTGCTTTCTCTATTGATCCAGTCTCACCTGTGTACAGGACCCATGGGGAGTAGATATTCTAGATTTAGTTTCTCGAGGCCGTACCATTGTTCCATGCCCGTCCGCAACCTTTGCCGAAAGATAGTGTTTGGGAGACAGTGTCCAATATCACTGCCTAGAACATCTAGGTCGCCCGTCGCAAGCAAGTGATGGGAGGGCAACAGGTTCCACCAGCGGCTACCTTGTTAGACATCTATTAGGACATCATCTTCACTCTGCGCGCCTACTAGGAGGCGTAGGGTCCTAGCGACGTTAACGTTTCTGCAAGGCTTGGCCTACAGGCATATTTTATACCGGCGGGAGATATCCGCTGGATGTATAGGCCACCGTCCTGGCTATTAGCCCCTGTTCCAGACAGTCCCTAGACAATGAGCTGAGATTGCCGACAGGCTGGTCTTGGACAGCCAGGCTTTGCTCTATATATTTACCATCATCAGCCCTATTTTGGCAGCTGATTTGTATGGGGTTTTTCAAGCATTAATAGAAGTTTCCTTTCTTTGCCAAAAAAACAGTGTGTGGTTTACATTTACAGCTTGTGTGCACATGCTAAAATGGAAGCATGCATTCTACTGAAAGAGAACCACTGCGTACTGACATAAAACAGGAGCAAAAGCTTCTTCAATTAATCACTTCTGCATATGGAAATTTTGAGCAAATACTCGAGGATACGAACGAGAAACCACTTATTAACTGGCAAGTTACCATATTGTATGGCAAGCTTCCGAACGTAAACGCTCTCAAAAATGAACAAAGGCTATCGTTTCATCGTGGGTTTTTTGTACCTATCTCGCATAATAACCTCCATGCATGAACTCTCAAGTAACGGTAATTTACTTGCAAACATGAGAGCAGATCTGCTTTGGTGAAAAAGCTACTATAAGCTCGACCTGCTGCAGTCTTTCTAGAAGTGTCACCAGAATCCTTGTCTGCGTCCCTTTTAGCCTTCTTCACAAGCTCCAGAAGCTCACGCTCGCTCTCGGTTGCAGTGCTAGACAGGAGCTCTAATGCCTTGTTGAAGACTCTAATGCCATCTGCGGAACCTGTAAATCTCCCGCTCGTGTCCTTGCTCTTCCCTAACATTGTGCTGGTCTTACCACGGTAATGTGGATGTGTTGTTTGACCTTGTGAGAAACTTTACTTGAGAACGCTAGCTAGGCTTCATAGTCAACTATAATGGATCATTGGTAAACAAGGTGTGTCATTATAAGTACCAGCTCGATAAATATTTGGAATAACTTGTGAAACGAAACCATATAAATTGGAAGGAAAGGAAAAGATAAAAAGCAAGTGAAGGTGAAGGAATATAAGGAAAGGTAGATGAGTGAAAAAGAGGAGAGAAAGAGGTGAAAAAGTGTATGTGTATGTGTGTGTATGGTGGATGGGCCATTAAATAAAAGTGAATATAAATGTGGTGTCATATAAGAGACAAAGAGAGTCTCCATCTTTAGAGAGAAATACCTAACAAAAGACAAAAGCTTTAGGATAAAAGACTAAAACATTTAGGACCTCCACAAGAAACAGAAACCTTAAACCTTAAATACATAAGAAGCCCTTAAACTTCTAACCATAATTTGCAAGGTCAAATTGACCAAATGAACTAACTTCAAAACTATGGCCCTTGATTAGGAACTCACTAACCATCATACCTTAGGACCCTTGCAGGACCAAAAAGGCAATGAATTCGGACGCCTCGTGCCTCTAGACTTTCATTTTCCAATCATGAATTGAAATCATTTTGCCATTACTCCATCAAAATATTCGACTTCTAGGCTACTTTAGTTCATTCCAAATGTTCTTCCCTATTGGCACAGATGGACAAGAACCTTGAGCTGCAAATTTGGAAAGCCCTTTCACTGCAGCTGAAGCTCTGCTGACCACGGAGGTTAACCTCTGATGGTTCAAAATGATCTATAAACCTCACACTCTTTTCTACCTATTAAGGTTTTTGTTAGCACTGCCTTCAAGCAGCGTTCTAGGTACACTTTTGTTAAAAAAGTGTCCGACACACTTTGTTGCCACGTGGTCCCCTTCTATTTTGGTTCTTTCTCTCTCCCAGACACACTCACTCACACACACTTTTTATTAGCACTACCTTCAAGCAAAGCTCTAGGTATACTTTTGTTAAAAAAGTGTCCCACACACTTTGTTGCCACATGGCCCCCTTCTATTTTGGTTCTTTCTCTCCCAAACACACTCACTCACACACACTTTCTTTTTTTTAGGACTCTCTCTCTCTCTCTCTCACACACACACACACACGGAGTTTGCAAATCATTCGAACTTTCCTATACACGGCTTCCATCACATGTGTTGCAAATTAATCATTTATTCATCTTGACAATTGTTTTCCTTTGACAGAACCAACTTGAAGGCAGTGCTCATGAGTACTTGTACTTGTTAACTTGCCACTTGAATTATCACTACCCCTTGGATTACCACCCTTGGATTCTTGGACTTTTACTAACTCGTGAACTACTACCTACCAACTCTTGCTCTTAGACTTGGACTCTATTACTACCTCTTGAATTACCACACTTGGGCACGAGGACTTTTACAAACTCGTGAACTATCACAGGCTCTTGTACCATAAACACACATACACATATGTGTATGCAACACACATACACACGTACACAAAAACACACACATGTGTGTTCTCACATGTATGCATCACATAGACACATAGACACATGTAAACCACACATACACATACACATACACATACATATATGCACATGTGTACACATAGGCATGGCGTGCATACACACCATGCAAACACACACATACACATGTAGATGCATACACAAAACACACATAGACAAGGCGTTTACACACATATATGCAAGCACACAATCACATGTGCACATAGATGCACACATATACACACATGCAGGCTTGTGCACACACGTTTGTACACACACACACACACATATAAATGCATAACACACGTGCAAGTGTACACATACTCTTTTTTCGTTTGGTAATACTTATTACTATGTATACGAGTGCAACGCATACACATATGCATGCATGTATAACACACATACACAGACTTGTATACATGCACGCAAAAACCCACGTGCATGTTGTGCACACACATGAACTTCACTTATGTTATATAAGTATGCACGATAGAAAAGGAGAAACAAAATAAAAACGATTGAGATATTATACATAATTTTTAATTATGCAACAATGCGCTGGTTTCCTACTTGTCCTTGATATTTTACATGACCAGCCTAACTAGCCTCGTGTCATGATTCTAATGGCTATTGGAATTGCTCAAAAGCCTGATCTCTTTTGTGGATGCAAAGCTCTAGAAGGGACATGCTCAAGAAGGAAACAAGTTATTCATATGGACCAAATATGGAGTAATTAGACCATGAAGTGCGCTTTTTGGGCGACTCCCTCTTATTTTTTCATCATCATCATTATCAAGTATTTTTCCTTCCTTCTCCTTCTTCCATTTTCCTATATTAGCTCCTCCACTTGGCCAACCCTCCAATTTCTTAACTCCTTACTTTCTCGCTCCAATTCCTCCTCTTCTTCAGCTTGAACATCTTCGACCAAATTTGGGGATTCTAGCCCTCCAATTTTTATGGCAACAAATAGAGTTGGAATCTTTTTGTCTAATATGCTTCTTCCATACAATAAAGGCTATCGATGCCAGATTTGATAGAAAGAGATCAACATTGCCATCCCCTTGTCGTTTACTTGGCATTCCAAACCCATAACTTGGGCATGCCTCGTGTGCAAGGACGAGAGAACATCATCACAAACGAGTCCTGATGTTGATTTTTACGACTAAGGGAGAGCGATAGTAACCCAAGGCCATGCCCTTACACCCCTCTTATCTAGGGATGTGTGCTAGGACATTGTGGATGGCAACAACAACCACACAATCTTGATAGAGAGTCACTTCTGAGATGACCTCATAATAGCCAAAAGGTCACCATCACCAAGATCCAATGGGCTCCTCTTCACAACAGGTAATCGGGGTTTTCTTTGCTTAGTCTGTTTGCAAAGTTATGCATCTATTGAGAAACTTCTATTAATTCTTGAGAAACACCAAGCAAATTAGCTTTTAAAAGGAGCTACGGATGCTAAGTAGAAAGAGAAAAACCGTCTGTAAGATGCTTGTAAGAAAAGACCAAACTGTTTCTAGAGAGCCTAGCTCACTAATCTATGGAATAGGAGCTTAAAACCAGGGTGGTGGTCCATACATCTAGCAAATACCTCTCACGAAAAGGGGGTAAAAGACTCATGCAAGCCAAGACTTGCAAAAAATGCTCTCACCTTTCGAATCCTAAAGTACCACGCTCCCTGGTGACATTGCAGATTGAAGATGATGTCCTGCCTGATGGCGATTAGGTAGCCATTGAAGGGACCTATTGTCTACCCATCACCTGACTGCACCAAGCGACCCAGACGTTCCAAGTAGTGATGTTGGACAACATTTTCCAAATGTAGACCATTTACAAGAACAGAAGAAGATTGACTGCAAGGATGCAAAATCTTGCCGGATGAGTATAAGTGTAGGAAAATTTTCAATCATGAATAAAACTAATTTGGAATCCATACAAGGTAAATACACAAATTCATTTAGATGATAATGTTAGTTAGATGCTAGATTGAGCTCATGGAAGGAAGAGGCAAAGCTACATAACAACTCTATAGAGCTATGGGCAAAGTTGAACATTGAGATCATGTATGAATTAGAGAATGCAGGCATGGTATTCTTCACATGATCAAGGTAATATACGAGCCCAAGGTGGGCAACTTGGGTGTAGGATGTACTAGGCAAGTAAAAACTAGATATCTCATACCTATATATAGTTTGCTTGCCCCCCTTTCTCTAATGTTGATTTGAGTTATCAATTTGAATATCATTGCGTGTTCACAAGTTACACACACACACGCGCGCACAATATGTATGCATGTGTATATATATATATATATATGCTTGCACAATTAAAATCATATACTTTTATCTATATGATAAAAACTTATATTTATATTTATATGTCAATAGAACATCTTATTTGAATAATTATAATACGTACCCTTCAAATCTGTGGAAAATTGTCCATGCAATCCAAGCGTCATAAGAATTGCTGGTGGCGAGCAAGAGGTTTTGGGGCTATAGATGAGGAAAGGAGAGACTTAAATTTTATTATTTTTTTGTACGCAGGTAAATCTCTTAGACTGTAATCGTATACAAAGTGGTTATGTCATTGTTGCAGGTTTTCAGTAGCAATGCCAACTAGAGCGCCAATGCCACCAAGCACTGGAGCAATTTGGATGCGACCATGCAGTATTGGAAGGAGGAATTGGAATGCGAAACATAGTGGTGCTCGACACACCTTCCTACTCATACTCATCCCCATCACAACGTGAAACACCAGTGCACAACTCCTCCCTTAAGAATGTGTGAGATTATGATGAGGAAAGTGGGAGCAACTTACGTTTGGCACCATGGGGTGTGATAGAAGCTGTTTCGTGAGCTCTAGTATTGAGAGGCAGTTATTTTTTAGGTAGAGTCTAGACGTTTGTAGACAAGTGATGCAATAGCAACAAAGGCTTGAAAGAAACTTTCAAGGTGCTCACAGCGAGGAGCCAAGAGCAAGATAAAGCTAAAGGCCATGAAGATGATTTGTAAAGCAACTGAGTACGAGAGTGGTAAGTAAACTAGCCGAAGAAGTATAAAGTCGAGCTCTTGAGCCAGGTGCAAGTAACACACAACTGAGCAAAGTTTGAGCACAAGTAACAAGGCCAGCATGAGAACATAGATAAACCGAGTCAAGGGGCTAAGAAAAGAAGGCACATTGATCAAAGAGAACCTGTAACCCGTGAAAAAGGCTCCAATAAGAGGATACACATGAAGCATTATGAGAACACGACTGGCAAACCCATGTCGCTAAGGAGAGTTGCCAACGTTGTTGAATCTCGCTTCAAAGCCCAAAAAAATTCACTTAGTTCAAATCAGTCTATAAAGTCTTCGATGATCGGTATATATGGGATTGCAAGGGACCTGAGGATTGTGTAGGTGAAAGGTGGAAGCGGCATCCAATGAGGGTGATGAGGACAAATTGTAGAGAACAAGAGCTTGGCCAAAAGCTATCAAGCACAAGCAAGCTTGGTCATGGTTGAGGAAGAATAAAGTTAGGTGTTAGAATGACACTAAGGCATTTGGGGATTGATTGGGCAAAAATTCACAAACACAAACAATGATAGATCATCTTTCTTGTGTGCTCCTACAAGTTATTCAATGATAATCTAGAATCCTTCTTGTGTTTAAGCATCTTGACTCGTAATATGCATCGATGCTATAATCCTTGCTGGTAATCTCTCGGTTGCATTATACAAGGCTGAATGATATTTCTCCACTTGCTTCTTAATCTGATTCAAGCTTTCATCAGCCTATAGTTTAATCAAGCTGTTTGATTGGTCGTTTATAGGCATTATGACCGGTTAGTAGCATGTCTTTGGTACTCTGGACAGGTGAAGATTGAGAGAGTTGGCCCCAACCTACTTTCTCACCTTAATGGTTCTAGTTTGTTTACATCAAAAGCTGGACAAATAAAGTATTAGCAATCAGTCATGGTGATTTTACCGGTGTTCGACTACGATTACAACTATTGACATTTAGGTAATATGCCAATATTTTATCTATTCGCAAGACTAATCCTCGGTGCTAATATTCTTGGCATTTATATTTTCAACATTATCGCGTCACCTAGGGAAGGGTCCGTTCCCTCGAATTATAACTCTTTGGGAAAGGAAGTGCGTTGCCTCCCCCGCCCATACCATGTGTGGTTATAATAATTATATATTACATATTATCATATAAATATTTTCAATTGCTCGTCCATTCAAAATTGCTTGTTTTGAATCTGAATTCTTACAGCATTCCTCTCTTTTAATGCATGTCATCGATGTGATTATATATTACATATTATCATATAAATATTTTCAATTGCTCGTCCATTCAAAATTGCTTGTTTTGAATCTGAATTCTTACAACATTCCTCTCTTTTAATGCATGTCATCGATGTGAGGGAGCAAGGAAATCCAACATGGATGCAAGATCAAAGGATGACGACACCTTTATTCATATGGTTGTAGTCCATGTGACAATATTGTATAGACTGCAATGAGGATCAGTTATTGTATCGCCTTATTCATGTATTTGTTGAGCTTCAGCTTCCAAAATATGGACATCACGAAATCAATAATAAATCACCACCCCTGACATTTGCAGGGAGGATCGGAGCCTGACGGCCCTGTGTCGCATCTCATGTCCACTAGTTTACTCATTTGCTTTTTGCCTTTAAAATTTGATAAAATACTAGGATTCAGCTTCAATTTCAAGTTAGTAGTTATGTGCTTGATGACAAAAAGGTTGTCTTCCCCCACACATCTAGTTAAGTACCCTTATTATTTTTAATATGTATGATGATAATCCATTTACTAAGGAGACAAGAAAGATTGAACGCTTGAGGGTATAACCTTGTGGCTCAATGGGATCTAGAATTTTGTACTTTATAAGAGAGAGAGAGAGAGAGAGAGAGAGACTTAGAATTTTGTACTTTATAAGATTGAGAGAGAGAGAGAGAGAGAGAGAGAGAGAGAAGCTTTGAATTTTGTACTTTATAAGATTGAGAGAGAAAGAGAGAGACAGAAAGAAGCTTTGTTATTGTTATCTAGAGCCTTATGTCACATAGAAGCAACAAGAGAGAAGCGTTTTAGGAATAGCACACTTTTAAAGCCGTCCTTTGAACTGAAAGAACTTGTGGGGAGTACGAGTGAGTGAGTTCGGGGGGGGGGAGAGAATAACTTCGATCAAGGCAGGGAACAAAAATTCTGTTTTTGAATGTGGTGAGTAAGTGTCAGAGGTCTTGTTTGTGGGCTTGAGCACAAAACGCTGGGAGGTTTGGAGAATGTTGGATTCCGGTTGGTTGCAGGTGGTGGTGGTTGGTACAAGCTGTCTGGCTCTCGGTTACCTGATCGGCAAGCGCGGTGCTCGCTTTTACAAACCAGATTCTCCTTCCTCGATCATAGACTTCGACTACGATGGCAAAAAACAACGTCACGACGTCGATCACATGGCAGAGACCATGGATGATTTTAAAATGGTGGGACGCTTGTTGGTAGATCGTTTAGGAGTTTTTCACTCTTGACAAATGGCTAATCCGTACTAGTCACCTTGAAGCGCTAATGGCGCCCTTCAAGCTGCAACACAGCTTGCAATTTGTCATAGCTTAATAGGCGACGTGGTGGATTAGTTCACTGTCAACTTATGAGCTGATTCAATGCAATGGTGCAGGTATTGGTGGTGCGAAATGACTTAAAAATGGGCAAAGGCAAGATTGCTGCACAATGCAGGCAAGGCTTTGGCTCCCAACGATGTCATACATAATTTGTGTATTAAATCTGTTATGGCGATGATCAAAGCATGTTTAAATACGAACATACGTTCATACGCCCAAACTTACATATCAAGCAACATGAAAACTTATATAAGGGCCTTAGCACATGGGAAGAAATAGGATGGGAATGGGAAAAGGTGGTTCCGTGCATATTTGTATCCTATTTCCATCCCACCATGTGCTAACCAAAAAAGAACTAGGGATGAGTTTAGGTGGAAGAGGACACATGGCATCATTTCAATTGTTTAAGAGGTGGGGACCATGTGGGGACAAGGACACATGTCATCCTTCCATGTTTTTGAATCCTCAAAAAAGGGGAACCCATTTTGGTTGCCAGGGTTTAAAGGCCATGGTCCAGGATGGGAGATAAAGTCACTACTCCCATTCTAAATCCATCCTAGACCACTTGGTCTAGGATGGGAGTAATGATGACAAAAAGATTCCCATCCTAAACCCATGCTAGCCCCATCCATGTGCTAAGGCCCAAAGACACAAATCAGAGTCTTCATATCATTCCGAATGTTGGGATCACAATGCATCCATATTTTTGTATTGAAATTCTATCGCTATGTGCATACGCGTGTATTTTTTGAAAGATAAAACTTCCAGTCGCATTACCGAAATTGCTATTTGATTGGGCATTTACTCACAAAACACCTTAGTAGATCAGCCTAAAAATTTACAAATTACGAGAGGGCTAAGGCTTGTTGACTTCAATGAAGCCACTGTATGTTCAATATAATCTCATGAGGTGCCTCAAACCTGTAATCTTAGACCTATCCTGTTGTCTTCTATCTTCTCGGGAAGCCCTACTTGTTCTTTCCTCACAAAGTAGGCGGAGGAGGAACTCTAAGCAAAGGGGTTAATTTGGATACGTTGATGCTAGTTCTATAGATCTGACTTCCTTCAAAAGTAGGGTTGTTCGCCTTATTCCTCCTATCCATTTGTAGTCGAACACAAGGTGATGTTGTGGATATGGGAGCAGGGACATGTAAGCTTTGAGGGTTCAGTCTTTCTTCTCGTTTCTTTGGGCAGCTACGTTTCGGAAATGCATGGATCATTGGAATCTTTCTGGCATAGTAACAATACTTATCGATCTCATAGGTAGTACTTTTAACTTTTTGGTTCTTGCAAGCCACTGAATATAGTTTGAGTCCTGATACTACAAAATGTCTTCAGTGATTCTTGGGTAAACCTTTCTTTATTCCATCAATCTGTTTATCACATTGTTGACTCCTGACCTCAACCTTCGTGCCAAATATATTCTTACAGGGCATCTATCAAATCTTTTTCTGGATTTGGCCAACAAAGACTTACTTGAAGTACAATGATTGCAAAGTTTCCTTCCATCTCTCTCTTAGCATTCGCTTTGGTCTGAGTGGTTTGCTCCCCCTTGCCCTCACTCTGTGTATACGTTTACCCATAGTGTTGATCTCCTATAGAGAGATGTGGCACTTGAGCATAAAACGATGAAGACGAGAAACCCGAATTTTCCTTATCCTAAGCCAAATGGCAAGAGAATTCTGATCATTAGGTTCTTATATTGTTTTAGAAATCACCTGGAGGCCCCCATTTTCTAACATCTTAATGGATGCTCAAGTATGTATGGGTGTGTGAATTTGTATGTGTGAGAGCATATCTTTATACTATGGTCTATACCCACTGTTGGGAGCTGATAATGTCAGTGGGGATGTCATAGTAGCTAGTCATTGCTATGCGTGATGTTGCTATGCGTGATGGAGTTATATAGTTTCCAACCGTATGAGTGACTATCATGAGATTGAAACTGCACTATGCGTTGTGTTTTTAGAGGATGAGTATGCGCATGTTCCTGGATTCATCTAGATACATATCTTATTATTTTCTATCATTTGTGCCCTTACTCATGATCAAAACCAACTGAAAAGACCAACTTAATCTATTGGTCGAACAACTCACAGGTCTCGAATATAGCCACACAAATTAGTCAAGATTACATCAAGTAACCCATCCATTGCAACCATCTTTTTTATTTAATTCCTTTTTCAAAAAAAATAATTTGTAAGATGTTATAGTCTTATGAAGGTGTATGACATGCATCATCTACTGTGTTGCCCACTATTCCCATTTAGGAGATTTTGTTAAGCCACGTCCTTAGTGTTGGTGCATCAACAACTGTAAATAATGTTGCTCCAAATGATGGTCATGCTCTATTTGATGGTAGTAATCCTGATCACAACTAGCTTTCTTTCCCTTTGATTTAACTGCGCATTACCTCATTGATTCACAATTTTGGGCTGCAGATTTCATCCAGCTGCATATGTTTGCCATCCAGTACCTGAATCTGAGTGAAACATGTATCTTGCCGCATTCTTGGAGATTTTTGTCCCTAAGGGTTTGCCCTTCTTTGTGTGTTTGTTCTTTGAGGCTTTGAGGCAGAACAGGTGGTATTTTATTAATCTCAAAAGAGAAAATAATATCTGGATCTGTCTGGCCAAGACATATTCTTGACTATATCAGTCCTCTTGAGCAAGATGAAAACAGCAAAACACTGCAGGTGCAAAAAGACTAGTCCATCTGAATATTGGACTGCAGTTGCTCTGATCTTCGACCGAGTTGACTTGGGATGCCCATTTGTGGCCCTTTCACACTCGACACTTTGCTTTGAGCGCTCTTGCATATGAGGACTTACTGGCTTGTCTTGAGGGGCCAGGGCTGCTTGAGGAGCTTTGCTGCTGAGGGCTTTCCATGCTATTTAATATTCTGACTCGTTTCTGAGAAAGACGAAGAGGATACATGCCAACTCACCTCATCGTTTGTCTCGAGGGCGCTGGTGGCGCTATCAGTGCTAGCAAAAGACACGCTTTTGGCTGAAAGGGAGCAAAGGACACACTTTTGTCCTTGTAGCTTTTGGTGCGAGGGAGTTCCCCTGTTTGTCATATAGGGATTATTCCTCACAGTACACAGATGTTTCCTCTTGAGTCATTCAGAACAAATGACTGCTAGGATGGGGTGAAGCATCTGTCAGGCGATGTCTAGTTTGAATCAGTTCTGCTGGTCCAACCTGAAATGAAGGAGAGGCTCTACTTCGATTCAATTGTGAATGGCTTGAAAGTGTCTATCTCCCTCACTCTCCTTGCCTCCAAACCCACCCGATGTACTTCATTGAAGTCTCATGATTTGGAAGTTCTATTACATCTGCAGAAGAGAAAGGTCTATTAACATCTGCAGAAGACCAAATTGATCTGTGGGGCCAAAAAAGCAAACATTACATAAGAGCTCCAGCTTTCTCAGTCCTTTGTTCTTGTTTGCCAAGACTTAATCCTTTTCCCTTTTTTAAGAGAATAATGTGCTGCAATTCATGAGCCCTATGTGCGCACGTGCACGCTGTAGGATCGAATGAAAGAGAGAGTGCAGGTTGCAAAGAGTCGCACACGTCTTAGCCGTCATGTCAACTAGGATAATAGAAAAAGAGTGTACAAGGTACTTGTTACCTAGACCTAGGACTAAGTGTCCTAGGTGTCACATAGGACTAAGTGTCCTATGTGGCCTAAAAGGCACTAACACTACAAGTGCCTATATTTATGCCTACAAGGCACATACCATGGTCTATAGGGCATCACTAGAACCACCAGGAGATGGCCTACAAACCCCCCTCCATGGGATGGGCTGAAGTATTCTGGAAACGTCTCATAATACTTTATTTTCTAGTCATGGTGGCACATGTTCATCCAAAAGGATATAGCCACCTATGAATGTACAAGGGATGCCAGATCATGTAACAAAGGGAACCAAGTGTAAAGCTTGTCGGAAGACTTCAAACTTGGGACGAGGAAGTGCCTTTGTAAACATATGTGCTATGTTGTCCTCTGTGGGAAGATAGGACAACTCTATGTCTCCTGCGGACAACCGCTCCCGAACATAATGATAGTGAACTTCAATATGCTTGGTATGCACATGAAACACTGGGTTATGTGCAATGGCCAAAGCACTCTGGCTGTCAGTGTAGACAATAGTGGAGGATGTCTGGCGAATACCAAGATCTGTAAGTAACTGTCGAAGCCAAACACACTCTACTGTAGCAGTGAAAGCTGTCCTGTACTCAGCCTCATAGCTAGATGTGGCAACTGTTGGTTGCTTCTTGCTGAGCCAAGAGATACATGAATTGCCAAGCAAAAAACAATTGCCGGTGTGTGACACTCTGGTGTCGGAACATCCTGCCCAGTCACTATCCGTGTAAGCATGCATGGTAAGTGAACCCTGATCACCATAGAAGAGGGCTAATTCCTAAGTGCCTCTGAGATATCTGAAGACTCTCTTCACTGCCTGCCAATGTTGTGAACTGGGCATGTGCATGAATCTGCTGAGTTGAGATACTGCATACTGTAAGTCAGGTCTGGTGTGACATAAATAAATAAGGCATCCAACAGCCTGTTGATAAAGAGTGATATCACATGGTGGGCTCCCATCATGAGCTGAGAATTTGAAGCCAAGGTCCACTGGAGTAGAGATTGGCTTGCAATCATCGAACTGAAAACGATCAAGGAGCTGTCCAATATACTTGGACTGTGACATCATGATACCCCCCTTAACATGAGCAAACTGAATGCCCAAATAATAGTGGAGCTGTCCCATGTCTGACATTTCAAAAACCTGCTGCAAATCAGCCTTGAAAGCTGCAATATGTTGAGTATCTAGGCCCGTGATGAGCATATCATCCACATATAAAATTAGCACTAAAAAATCAGATCCACTCCCACGGACATAAAGAGTGGGTTTTGTGGGGCTATTCTGAAAACCAAGAGGTAGTAAGTGTGCATGAATTTTGGCATACCATGCCGTGGGTGCCTGCTTCAAACCATAAAGGGCTTTTCTAAGCTGGCATACCTTGTTTTCAGAATTAACAACCTCAAAGCCAGGAGGTTGTGTGACATAGACTTCTTCCTGTAGATCCCCATGAAGAAAAGCAGTTTTGATGTCAAGCTGGTGCACTTGCCAATGATGATGGGCTGCAATGGCAATGACACATCTAATGGTAGTAATCCTTGATGTGGGAGCAAAGGTCTCCTCAAAGTCAATGCCTTGTTGTTGGGCATATCCTTTTGCAACAAGACGGGCTTTGTGGCGATCTATACTGCCATCAGATTTTCTTTTTAATTTGTAGACCCACCGGGTACTAATGGCATGCTTGCCGGGAGGGAGATCTACTAATTCCCATGTGTCATTTTTGGCAATGGATTGTAACTCAGCTCTCATTGCATCCATCCACTCTTTGCTGTCAAAAGCATCTTTATGGCACAAAGGCTCTTCATTGCAAGCTGTAGCAAGGAGTGCAAACTCAAGAAAGTGACCATGCATCTGTCTATTCCATGATCTTGTCCGGGCAGCAAAAGGCTGATCTTGTTTGCTGTCCCTCAATGTATCAAGAAGCCATTTGGGAACTTGCCTTTGCTGTCTATTGACAGCTCTTTCTTCAATTACTGCATCATGAATAGTGGGATCATTTTGTGCTGGAAGAGAAATCTGCAAATCAGCATGGGGTACTGGCTGATCATTGCTTGTTGAAGGGCCTGCAGGAGGCTCATGTTGCTGGTCAAAGTTCTCTTCTGAGGATGGCAGAGGTAACCAAGATTCAAAAGCATCAAACATGTCAACTTTTGGCTTAGCTTTGCAGTCCACAAGAGGAGAAGCTGAATGTTCAGCAAAGATTACATCTCGACTGACAATAATTTTCCCAGTATTTGGTTGGTATAACCGATACCCTCTGCTCTCTTGGTTGTAACCAATAAATATGCATTTGATGGCTTTGTCATCAAGCTTATGTCTCAGCTGAGATGGTACATGAACATATGCAAGAGACCCAAAACTCTCATGTGTGAAAGTGAAGGCTTCATGCCTTTCCATGCTTATAAGGTGTAACAGTCTTCAATGCCCGTGTAGGTGATCTATTCAGCACATAGTTGGCACACATCACTGCATCAAGCCAAAATTTATTGGGCAAAGACTTGGCCTTAAGCATGTGGCCATCTCCATTGTGGACCTGTTTTTCCTTTCAGAAACATGATTCTGCTGAGGAGTGTAAGGAGTAGTGCATGAGTGAGTAATGCCCCGTGAAGATAGAAATGCATCAAACTCCTTTGACATATACTCCCCCCCCCTATCCGTGTTGAGAGTGACAAGCTTGCATCTTGATTCATTCTCAACCATATTCAGCCACCTCGGAAAGCATGAGAAAACTTAAGATTTGGCTTTTAAAGGATATACCCAGCAATATCTTGTGAAATCATCAATGAGAGTCATAAAATATTTGTACCCCCCAATGGCATTTGTCCTCATTGGGCCACAGACATCATTGTGTACTAGCTGCAATTTCCTTTGTGAGAGTTTTGGACAATTCTTTTGAAAAGGAAACCGATGCATCTTACCCAAAAGACAACCCTCACACACATGTTTGGAAACTGTGTGAGTTTGAGGTACATCATTTGCCATCTGCTGTGAATGTAGCTTTGCAAGAGCTCTATAATTGAGATGACCCATTCTCTCATGCCAAAGATGAGTTTCAGCTAATTCCTCCCATGCATCTAAAAATACAGCAGATAAATCAAAGAAGAAAAAATGCAACTATTGTCGCAAGCCTAGACATGACATTTCAGAATGCAAGAAGCGCATTGCTTCGGAGAAAAAGAAAGCAGGATTGACAGTTAATGCCTCACATGCTATTGAATCCCATGGACCAGCAGATGCTTCACATGCACATGCTCTTCAAAATGATTGGGCATGGGCTGTCCATTGCTCATTTGATCCCTCCAAAGCTGATGCACTCTTTACTGCTAATGACGCTCAGTCTTGGTATTTTGATAGTGGTGCCTCCAAGCACGTCACATCTTGTAGACAGTTGTTTCATTCTTTAGCAGATGCACCTCGAGGGGGATGTGCTAATAATGCTTCATATGCTGTAAAAGGAATTGGAGATGTGCAGGTCACATCCATTTCAAGCCATCCTGTCACTCTAACAAATGTTCTTTTTGTGCCTGGAATTGAAGTCAACTTGATTTCAATTTCAGCAATTGCCACTTCAGGTTTCAGAGTGATTTTTGATGGCTACAGATGCCTAGTTTATGATCTTCGTGATGACAATGCCATAGTTCTCAGTACGGTTGTAGCCGTCACGTCAACTAGGATAATAGAAAAAGAGTGTACAAGGTACTTGTACCTAGACCTAGGACTAAGTGTCCTAGGTGTCACATAGGACTAAGTGTCCTATGTGGCCTAAAAGGCACTAACACTACAAGTGATATTTATGCCTACAAGGCACATACCATGGTCTATAGGGCATCACTAGAACCACCAGGAGATGGCCTATACACGCATGCATACTAACATAGGGTTAACCTGTACCAGAATGATGTACTTCTTTTCATTCCCAAAATAACATTGATTGCAAGTTTATCTATGCTTCCTCTCGCAGTATATTAGCAATATTAGCTCAAAGACTAAAGGATCTTTTTCACACAAAGCCTTCTTATTCTTCTTTTCTGTCTGATAAGACTTGAGACTGTGGATAGCAATTTATCTTAAAGTTTGTGTGTGTTTTGGTGCAGTCATGCCACTCTTGGCCTTTACAAGAAAATATTTCATAGGGCTCCAATGGCTCTTAGAAGGTACACCACATTAACTTCAAATTTGAGTTGCAAATGATTCCATCAGGAATTCTGCATACTGGTTTCCCTTTTTCAAGCCCCTTGTATTTTTGGGAAAAAAAATATATTGATAAGTTGGTTGTTGTCCCCGTCTTATACCGTATCCCCCATGGTGAAGGTGGGAGATGTGTGGTCAAGTGAAGGTGGTCACAAAAGTCGAAAGTGAGGGTGAAATGATGGCACTTCAGGTAGTGTTTTTCCACACTTTCCTTGTTAAGTGCTGGTTGTCCTAGATGTGCATTTTTTGTCGTTATTGTTGGCTGTATGTATATACTTGAGCACTTCTATATCTTGAGAGCTCAATTTGTTGTTGCGCTGTGGTACAGAATAACCTGCATATCTCATGCTTCTAGCCACATCTGGTGACAGGGATTAAATAGATGAATAAGCCATTTAGAACACTCCTTTGTGATGGCAACATTATCATTCATTGCACCTTTTGGCAATGAAGTTATGCCTTTAATGTGGAAATGCAAATGTTTTGGTGTCTTCAATGTGTTCGTGTATATCCTAATCATGTAATCCTGTTTTTAAGCTATATGCTGCTGCAATTAAGTCTTGAAATGGCCAGAGTAAGTTCAACTTTTCTGCTGCCATACAAGGACAAGGCTTGCTAAACATCTTATATTGTCCAGTTTTCTAAGACACCTGCTGCTAGTTGGTGGCTAACAATATTATAGTGGATAGTTTGCATCACTTTGTGTTTATGTCGTAGTGGATTTATGCACATATCTCTTAGCTTGAAAAGAGTTCTCATCACAGAAACATTGTTATCACACATACGTCATGGTGCAACATGTGGGATTGCTGTTGCAACATGCTTGAGGGGGTCGTCTTAGATCAGTGGCAACAGAGAAATATATATTTTATTTAAATAATACGCCTTGGGATCGTTGGGCTCATGTCACCACATTAAAAATTGCAACATTTCAAACGTAAGACTGCATGTGCAAGATGGCCAGGTCTAGAATATTTGGCTTCTAGTTTAAGGTTTCTAGGAGCCAAAGAATATCATCCGGGCTAATGCCCTGTAACACATTTTCACATGCGACTAATTTGGCTGTTTCTTTCACAATATTCGGAACTTACTAAAACCAATGCTTCTGTTCTTATATTTTGGCAATTTTCAGCTTTTGTCATGCTTCTCAATGACTATTTTAATATATAATTGCTTTCCTATTCGTCTTCTTTTGAGGCCATGCTCTTTTAAATTCTAAGCCCTATAACGTTTCTTATGAGTGTTGGTAAAGGAGCTAGGAAAGGGGTGTACTAGCAATTGTCGAATGAAGAGAGGATAACTAGGACATAGAGTGAGAGAGAGAGAGTATATTGAATGCCTTTGAAAGACCGAAGGGTCTATAAGACTGAAAGAACTTGATACAATGAGCTGAAAGGGTGGAGCCTCTAAGCAGGCATCAACACCCAAGACGAATACAATATAGCCATAATAATAGAAACACCAATACATAAAAGGAAATCTCTAAGCCCATGGAATGGAAGTTGTGATGTGGTAGCACTATGATGATTGTTCGAAAGCTGCCCGGGGGGGGGTCATAAGAGGGAGCCTGGTGATGGGTGAGGCTGGGGGTATAAAGCTTGTGATAGTGCGTTGGCCATGGTCCGCGGTGGTCGGTATGTGTGGTCCGCTGTGGTCTCCTAGCTATATGGCCTTGTGTCGGACAAGTGCCACAGTCATGCTTGTCGGCTATGCCTTCGATTTTGTGAGCATGGAGGGAAGGTCTTTGAGTCTGATCTGTGGCTCAACCTGATGGTGAGTTTGCTGTGTCTCTCGTGCTGGTCCTCGGTCTGCCATTTTCCCTGGGGCCTGCTAGACTGGGCTACCTGACTGGAAAAACTCAATGATCATGCTCTAAGTGGAGTTTGGCTGTCACCGTGATCTCGCCTATGTGTGTCGAGCAAATACTCTCCGTGTCGGACCGCCTCATGAGTGAAAGTCGCCAGGCATCTCTGAGCTGGGTCGGACAAAAAACTAGATAGGGGTCCAAAACCGTCCTTGAAGAGAAAGAATACCAACCTTGGATCTGATAGTATATAGGGCATGTGAAAGTGAGGTGCTCCTCCAACTAAATTTTCTGTTGATCACATAAAGTACAGATGCGACTCTCTTTGCGTATGCCCTCAGCCTGTCCACTTTCAATGTGAAGTCAGTGTGATGAGACATGGAACTGCCAGATTGATATCTTAAAGGAGTGTGGGAGATGCATCCATGTTTATTGTGGTGGGTCAATGAAGGCGTCCTCTGAAAAGTTGGAAGTAGTGGTCCCTATAGAAGCTCAGCCTCATAGGAAGCTCGCTGGGTGCCAATCGGGTCATGAATGCGTTAAGCTGTAAGAGAATCTGTGAAAGGCCAAGGAGATTTAAGTCAAATGTGAAAGTACACCCCTCATGGGGGAATTGGAAGTGTCTATCACACCGCCAAAAACAAAAAATAAAATAAAATATTGGTGAACCTAGGAATTATAGGAAAGACTCCATGTGTCGGGAGGAGTCCCTCTCATGTTCTAACATGTATCGTGAATCATGGGTTTCAATCTTGTGAGTAACTGCCATGAGATTGAAATTGCATGATGTGTTGTGTTTTTAGAGGTGTGTTTTTAGAGGACGACTTTCGGCATGTTCTTGGATTTATTTTCAGCTGGATTTTGCTTGAGCTATTGAGCGCTGTAGATCAGTTTAGCACTCGGCAAGGGCCCTAGTGCGCCCTTTGCCCCAGCCCATTGAGGCTTGTATGAGTTATTTCTTTTGGTGTACTTTGTACTTTGTCCCATAGGCCCACGAGGCCTCTTGCTGGACATTAAAACATCTTTCTTTCTTTCTTTCTTTCTCTCTTAGGTGGTGCACTGCTTTATCATCTCGATTGTCTAAGCAATTTTTTTCTTAGAATTGCTTGTTTGGGAGAGGCTAAAATGAAATCATATAGTCTTCACAGCCAGATGTAGCTTGAATGAAGAGAATGTGGACTATTTTTTGATTCGCCATCTCCTTTAGTGCTAGCCTTTGTCATGGCTGAGTCTTCCCTTCACCTTCGGAGTGCTGATGAAAACTCAGTACGAAGACCTTTGTATGAATGGATGCTAGATATGTATGTGTGAGAGCATATGTTTATATTATGGTCTACACCCGTTGTTGGTGCATTGATGACGTTGGTGGGGATATCATAGCAGCTAGTTCTTGCTATGCGTGATGGTTTCAACTTTGCAATGGCATTGTTAAGGATTGCCCTTTTGTGATTCGAATGTTTCAGACTGAAAAAAATTCTCTTGCATCTCAAATGGCATGGTTGGGACTCTCTTGATTGAAAATCGTTGCATTCTGAGAGTTTACATTGGTCTAAGGTGTTTGCTCATCCGATGGCTTTGCAAGAGCCCATACGTTCATATTTTATTTGGTCCAACGGGATCCACATTGTGAGAGATGTGCTTGATGATGGTGTTACTGTGTTATCTTTTCCTAGAGCAGTTAGACAATTTTGATTGGGGCTGCACTATCGATCTCTTTGGCATACTCTTTATGCTTCAAGGCTTTCTGCTAGTGCCCAATCTTGAGCTCATGTCTCGCCTTAAAGATTGTGCCCTTCCTTCACAGGTTCTGGGCTGTTGTCCGTTACTGTTGGCTAATATCAAGGTTGCCAAATCGTATAAGGTCTTGCAGCCTTGTCCTTGGATTTCAGATCGCGCAAATCATATATGGTCTAGGACTTGGAATGCAAAGTGGTGGCGGAGAAGATTGAAGCCACTTTGGAATTGCAAACTCCCTCTTAGCCAACAAGTTTTCTTATGTCGGGTTATGCTTGGAGTTATTCCGTTTGGCAATTTTTGGCACATCAACATACTGGTCCCACTATTTGTCATAGATGTCTGGCTCCGAGAGAGTCCATGGCACACCTCTTTTACATTTCCTTGAGACTCGTGACTTTTTACATTTTCTACAACTACTTCTACAAGCATGGTTCCCTAGTGCTTGCTTTCACAAGCATTTTTGGCTATTTGGGATCCACCCTGGGATCCTACCTTGTTAGGTAGGGATATGATCTTTCTTTCGCTTGGGTTTGATATTGGGCTCTTTGAACTCTATTCTTTGATTGTCTACGTGCTCGTCATCTGGATTACCCTGCATACTTGTCAAATAATGCTTATGCTTATGCTTGGGCATTGATGACGACATAAGTGTTGCTTTGCTTGCTAAGTATGTCTTCCTTTTGTTTTTCATAAAAGTTTGAGGAGATCTTCCTCTGGACCAGTTAGGTGCTTTCTTTTAGTGTTTTTAGTTTTGAGTAGAGGTTGCTCCTCTTTGGAGCAGCTTTGAATGTACATTTTGTTTTAATAATATACTTCTTTTTACCAAAAAAATGTGTGTGTGAATGTAGTCCAAAAGCACTACATTCAGTTTTTCAGTTGGTGTCGTCTTTGGGCACAGTGGTCTTTATATCATGCCCGTAACTCTCAGCTCTATGGGTACTCCACTATGGATATTTATCATTTCTTCCATTCCTCCTTGCATCTCTCCCTTCAGGACGTGCATTTCATGGGAGATCTTTGTGCGACCCAGCTGGAAGTGGTCTTTCTCTGTTTTTAGCTTTCCTATACTAGTTGTTCTTTACAGGAGCAGCTATCATGTGTTTTATTTTCAGCTTTTTTAGCATATGAGTAGTAGCTGTCTCACTTTGAGACAGCTATGAATGTACATTCTTCTTAATGAAATGTTCTTTTACCCAAAAAAAGTGTGTGAATGTACCGTAAGGGCAGTTGCTACTAATTGTACCTTATACTCATTTGTAACACTCCACGTAATACGTCACATTCTGTCTCCTTGCTCCTGTGTGCAATTCCAAATCCCCACTCCAACAGGTACCAAGTGATCAAGAAAACTAGGTGTGGGCCAAGGTACATTAGACTCTGCTAACTGGTGTCCAAGGAGCTAAGATGGAGTAGCCCCCCTCCCCCCAAATAGATGGTGACGTCCTATATGTGGTCACCTTTTAGGGCTAAACTGGCCTGGTCTCAATCCGAATTTGTCATCGCGTGGGGGTAAGGCTAACAATGCATTACCACTGCTTCATCCCAAAGGGAGAGAATAGCTTTCTGCACTTTTTGTTTGTGCACTTGGGAAAGAGAGATCCGGATGGTTGAAGGTGTCAAGGGTGCTCCCATGTGAGCCCCTTTGGCGGACCAAATGGATCACAAACCCCTTTGTCATACAAGACCCACTGCTTGCTAGGAGCGGGAAGAAGAAAGGGGGAGTAAAGAACAGAGGGGGTGGGACTCTGCTGCTATTGTGACTTGCTCTCTGGGTAACGCTGTCTGATCGGGGATGTACTTCAATAAATGAAACCTATGGTTAAAGTCTTTGGTTTCTCAGGAGGCAAACTCTTTGGTAATTTTTAAAGGAAACACTCCTTGTATACTTCCTCTTCTATTTGTTGATAGACTATCTCCCTCTCTCTCTCTTTTTCCTTTTTCTTTTTTCTTTTTGGGCAAATGGTAGACCTCTCTCTCTCTCTCTCTCTCCCCCTCTTTTCAAATTATGTTTGATGTTTATGCAAGTCGTTGCTCTCAGCTGCATGCTCCTGTGCACGTGCATGCTTGAGACAATAGCTACCAATTTTTAATGCAAATGGATGCTACACCTACACAATAAGATTGATTTATACATGGTACCTTTACGTTGTCATATTCTGCAGGCTAAAGCAAAGAATTTGAAGTTGGCGTCACACATAACAATAGATGCAGGGAAGACTCAAATTGCTCCAAGTATGGACCTTTTGCTTATGACCAGAGAACTGTCTATTTTGAATTATCTGTTATTATAATGTTACTATACTTTGAAATAAAAGCATGCATGTGACATAATATAAAAATACACAGTTAAAGAGAATCGAGACATATTGATTTTTTTTGTAGGCAAGGATGGGGAATATACAAGTGATCACTTGAAAATGTCATTGGTTGAGAAACACTAAAATTACAGATCTCTGAAAAGTGGCTTGGTACATTTAATTAGGAGTTTTAAATACTCTAAGAGCTTATAAGGAGCCTATCTCATCATGCCTTTTTGTACAGTAACATAGATGAACCGAAACTGGTGTTGGGATGGCCTTCATCCAAAGAAACTAAGCAACCACAAAAGATTGTGCAGAAAGACTGATGCCAAAAAGTGCCATGCCAATTCTACTTGGACAAGAATAGTAAGCAATGGGATAGACTTGCACTAAGATACTGTAAAGTGGCAGTCAATCAAAAGAAAGCCAAAAAAATGCCAAATGGTTGAATGTACTGATCTGCAGGTGGTGCTGTTACGCTCTAGCCGAGGTAGCATGACCTCGGAAGAATCAGTCGACATTTCCCTTATAGGATCTATCTTTGTAATATATGTGTTTGCGCTTTATGTAAATGATCGGGAGGGATTAATGTCAAGGTCCTAGGTGAGGGCTGATAGCACCGGACTAGATAGATCTGAGACCAGGGGCCTAGTGCAAAGAATGTGCCTAGGGGCAAGGAATTAAATGCATCCCAAGAGAGGGGTGAAATGTTGCATTAGAAAGGCCCTATATGGATGACATGTGGCATCTAGATCTATCTAGGGAATTGGGGTCTGTCAAGGCTTGTGAGAGAATGAAGAATTGCAATTTACGTGATTTCGTAATAGTTCTCTCTCTCTCTCATGCTTGAAGTTTGGCAGTTTGGCTGGGTGGACAAGAGAGGTGCTACTCCCGTGATCTGCAGTAGTGGTTAGGATAGAGATTTATGGTAACAGGTGCATCAAGGTAGGACTCGAGCATTGCTGTTCCTTTCCATTGACTTGATTATTGCATCCATGTATATATAATTTTAGTCTTAACCCTTCACAACATGTTTGAGACTAGTCCTAGGTAAGCCTTGGCTTGGAGGGTGATCAGATCCAAGATGTCACCATCTACGAAATTTGAGGGCTCATTGCTTTCAATGCATCGGCCTCATGGAAGGTGTCTAGTTATCATATCTCTTATGTTTCATATATTATTCTGTGTACCTTGTTGGGATTGTAGCGAGGGGAGCTGGAGAATCGAGGATAGACATGAGGCCTTTCATATAACTTGGGAGTCAAGAATTAAAATTTGCCAGTCAGTACTTCTCCCAAACGTTACTTTTTATGATCTATAGTAGGAGTGACAATATCTGTATGTTATAACTTGTAATGGGTCATATGCTACATCCATAGGTTGGTCTCTAAAATTCTCAAGGTTGAGAATTCTTGAATGATTGGTAATGAAAGTAGTTCTCATTTTCAAATCGACTTAAGACCTGTGTTGAGTCTTTGTGCGCCTCTTTCTTTCAACTTGCAAGCCATATTCTGCATGTTTTTAGCTCCTTGGGCTAAAATTTGGAAATGTACTTTACTTTTTATGAGGTTTTGAAACGTTTCATGTTTCAGAACGTTTTTGGGTGACGAAGCTATTTCTCTAAATAAAGGATTGCTTTTTGAAACAAAACATTTCCTAGAAAACCACATACGCAGCAGAAAAGCTTAGTCCTTCATGGTGGGTAGGACACATGTTTGCAGTTTTTGATACTGCTTATCCAATGCACCCATGTCTTCTCCAGAGGTCTCAAATGATACCTGACCAGGGCTAAGTTGAAGTCTCTTTTGATACACAGGTCTAGAACTGGACAACAAAGAGGGTGCTTGAATACTTAAATGGGCTAATAGAATTTGGAATTCATGTCACACTCCCAAGAAAAGCTCGAATGACCTTTGACAAGTGGGTAATATAGCAAACATGTTGACAGGGATAGTGTGATAATGATTATGCTGCAGATCTGTGTGACTAAAAGTGAATAGGGGATGCATTCTTCTTAGTGCAAGGTCCTATATCATGATTAGTGAAAAGAAGGCTACTGTCTTGCTTTTATGAATGGAACAAAATACAAATTGATGACAACCGGAGCACTTGGGGTGCTTTGTGTAAAGCACTAATATCTAATTTCTGCTGCAGATCACGGGAGCAGCACCATGAATATCCTCCCAGCCAAATCTTGCTGAAGCTAACAAGCAGACAGAGAAATTCCGATACAAAATCATACGTGAAAATCCTTCTCTTCTCTCTCTAGCCTCAACAAGCCCCATCTCCCTAGATAGATCTAGATGCCACATGTCATTCATATAGGGCCTTCCTAATGCAACATTTCACCCCTCTCTTGGGATGCATTAAATCCTTTGCCCCTAGGCACAATCTTCGCATTAGGCCCTTAGCCTTAGATCTATCTAGTCTGGTGCTATCAACCCTCACCTAGGACCTTGACATTAATTCCCTTCCGATCATTTACATGAAGCGCAAACACATATATTACAAAGATAGATCCTTTAAGGGAAATGTCGACTGATTCTTCCGAGGTCATGCTACCTCGGCTAGAGCGTAACATTCCTTCCCTCTTCAGACATCAGCGTCCTCGATGATAAAATCTGGGAACACTCTCCGCAACTGATATACGGATTCCCAGGTAGCTTCGGATAGAGGCTGACCATGCCATGCAACCAACACCGTGGGTATCTTCCGATTTCGTATTTGCATTGTTCCTCGGTCCAGGATTCTTGTTGGTTTGCGCCGCGCATTATCCTCTATCTCCTGAAATAAAACCACACCTTCGATTACTGAGTCACCTGAATGTAAAAATTTCTTTAAGCGCGAAACATGAAAAACCGGGTGCACCTTACATCCCTGTGGCAATTCTAATTTATAGGCTACACTGCCTATTCTCTTTAGAATTAACCACGGCCCACAGTATCGAGGTGATAACTTAGCACACTCTCCTGAAGTCAACGACTTCGAGTGCAAAGAAACTTTGAGAAAAACTTTTTCTCCTTCCTTAAATACTCTTATAGACCGGTTTTCATCCGCATACACCTTGGCTCTATCCATAGCCTGGTGGATATTAGCTCTCGCAAGTGCTAGCATCTCCCGCATCTGAACTACAAAGTTCGCGGCACTAGGCACTTTTTGAGGTACTCCAACTATAGTTGGATTTGCTGGTCTATAACCATAGTTCAGCTCAAACGGACTGAACCTTATAGAGGAATGTTTTCTATCATTGTAGGCAAACTCCAACAATGGCAACCACTTGTCCCATGTATGTTGCCTCAATGACACATATGCTCTCAGCATATCCTCTTAAGTCTGGTTGACTCTCTCCGTCTGACCATCCGTCTCAAGATGATCCCCACTACTCATTTCCAACTCAGTCCTTAGTGTCTCAAATACCGCTGTCCAAAAATGACCGGTAAATCTGACATCTCTGTCTGACACTATGGATCTAGGCAATCCATGCAGACGAAATATATGTCTAATAAACAAATCCGCCACTTGCGGGGCACTAACAGACTCTCTAGTCGGAATGAAGTGAGCCATCTTGGGTAGACGATCAACCACCATAAGGATAGAATCATACCCTCCTTGTGTCGTAGGCAGCCCTACAATAAAGTCCATGGAAATGCTCTCCCACTTACTTAGTGGTATCTCCAAGGGCTGTAGAAGTCCGGGTGGCTTCACCCACTCGGCCTTACTTACCTGACACGGGAAACACCGTGTCACATATTCATGAATATGCTTTTTCATCTTTGGCCAAAAGAAATCTCGCTTCACGAGATCATATGTCTTTTCTACCCCTGGATGTCCCGCACATGGGCTATCATGGCACTGTCGAATGACTCTCTGCCTGAGATCATTCTGACTAGGTACTACTACCTTGCCATTCCTTTTCAGCATACCATCCCTTATGGTATATCTTGCATAAGTTTGGCCTTTTCTGGATGCCAGGTCATCCTTTTCATTTTCCCCGGGTTTTAACACATGAGCCTTAGGCCATAAGCTCTGGACAAACTCGTCCACCTTTTGAGTTTCTCTAATCTCGGTTATTAGAGCACTCTCTAATACCGTGAAACTCAGGTTATGCATAATGCGAGACAACGCATCAGCAACCTTATTGTCTTTTCCTCTTCGGTACCGAATCGTTAAATTAAACTCCTGCATGAGCTCTGCCCACCTAGCTTGGCGGTCCCTCAAGTCAGGCTGTTTACTAAAATGTTTCAGAGTATCATGATCCACATCCACATAAAACTCTGAACCATACAGATAATGCCTCCATGTTTTCAAAGCATGGATAACAGCATATAACTCCAATTCATGAGTCGGCCAATTCCTTTGAGAGGGAGAAAGCTTCTTGCTTTCAAAGGCTACTGGCTTTCCCTCTTGAAGGAGAACTGCTCCTACCGCAATGCCACTTGCATTGGTTTCTAGGAACAACGGTTTCTGGGGATCAACTATTTTTAATACCGGTCCTGAGACCACAGCTTGTTTTATGGTGTTAAAACTTTCTTGTTGATTCTGTCCCCAAATAAAAGGTACTTTATCTGAGGTCAGATCAGTCAATGGCGATACTATTCCGGAATATCCTTTGATATGCCTTCTATAAAACTGGACAAATCCCAAGAACGATCGCAACGCGGTCAGACTCTGAGGGATTGGCCAAGTCAGTATCGCAGCCACTTTCTTCAGATCCATTTCTACCCCCTGTAAAGTAATTATGAATCCTAAATATTCAAGCCTAACCATACACAGTATAGTTTTCTTTTTATTTACATAAAGACTGGCTTTCCTCAAAATACTGAACACTACTCTTAAGTGTTCACGATGCTCAGTAATACTTTTACTGAATATCAAGATATCGTCAATAAAATGTACTACAAACTTTTGGATATACGGACGTAGTAAATCGTTCATAAGCATGACGAATGTCGCTGGAGCATTGGTAAGTCCAAAGGGCATTACCAAAAACTCATAGTGACCAAACCTGCTTTTGAAAGCGGTTTTATGCACATCCTCGGCTCTAATCCGGATCTGATGGTAGCCACACTTAAGATTTATCTTGCTGAAAACCACGGCTCCATGTAATGCATCTAGCAAATCATCAATCCGAGCCATCGGATACCTGTGCTTAACAGTGATATTATTCAATGCTCTGTAATCTATACAGAGGCGAAACGTATCATCCTTTTTCTTCTTTAATATCACTGGTGAAGCAAAAGGTGAGAAACTGGTTGAATCTGCCCCAACTTGAGGTATTCTTTCAGTTGTCTACGCACCTCCGCCTCTTCAGTAAAACTCATTCTGTAGGGAGGTCTATTTACAGGGTCTGCCCCCGGGATCAGTTCAATCTTATGCTGAACATTCCGCTCTGGAGGTAACCCATAAGGTAGTTCATCCCTAAAACATTCAGAGAACTCCTCTGTTATAAGATTAGCTAGCTTGGCCATCTCACCACTTTGCGCAACATCAGTGCTAGCCGAAGAATCATCAACCGGCTCTACCGATGCTGTGCAAAGGAATAAAAACTCTTCCTGAGCTTTTCGGATTTCCATCACGGAAACCAACGGTCCCTGAGGTATATCTTTCTCACCTCGCAAGACATAAAGCACATCATTCATCTTGAATTGATATACGTGCTTTTTCCAATCAATGGCTGGATTCTTCCTAGAATGCCACGCCATACCCAAGTCTATATCCGCATGAGCAAGCTTGGTCATTTCAAAATCAAGCTTCTCAGCATAGTCCTGAATTCGAAGCTCCAACTGGGTAACCCTTTGGTCCCATACTTCAGTTGAACTTCCATCTGTCATCCTGACTGTATACGCATAGTCAGATGGACTTGTCTTTAATTTCAGCCTCTTCACGAGCTTGGAGTTAATCACATTGTGAGTTGACGCCGAGTCAAACAACACAATGACATCATGATTGGCCACTTGCCCTTTCATTTTAATTAACTCCGTATCATTAAAGGCTGTATACCCCGTTGCTGCGGGCTTAGATAGGATGTTATCAGGTGCACTCGTCACTAGCTTAGCAACAGACACACATAACAAACAAGGTACTAACCTCTGAGAAGATCCCGCTAGCTGAATCTGCATCTCTTCCGCTCTGGGACTTCCCTCCATCTCCACGTCGCACTCTGAGATCACCATCTCAGCCATCCGACGATCTTTGTTACGTGGACAATCTTTCCACTGATGAGGCTGAAGGCAACCAAAACATAAGCCTTCTTTCCTCGCTTTTTCCCGTTGTTCTGGGTTCAAGGGAGACTTGGACCAAGGCTGCCATTGGGGTTACTTTCCTCTTCACTCCAATGGTGGTACTTGGTTTAGGAGTTTCAGCCGGTTTCGCCTACTTGGCTTGACCACTCGGCTGAGAACCACTCCCTCTACTAGTCAACTTCTTCTTAAACCCAGATTTCTTTGGATACCCATACTGGGTTCCGACCTGTGCAAACCCACTTGGCTTGCTGCCCTTGGCATCCTCATAGTTCAGGGCTATAGCTATTGCATCATCTAACGTGTTCGCGTACTTAGCCCGAACTTCCATTTTTATTCGATCATTCAATCCAAATATGAAATCTTTCATTTGGATTGATTGAGGCAGGGGTTCGTCAACCTTCATTACACTCTCTCGAAACTTATCAGTGTATTCTGCCACTGATAAATTTCTCTGATGAAGGTTCCTATATTGATCCCAAGCTCGGGATGCTTCGTCAGGAGGTAAGAAGTGTTTCCTGAACTCTCTTTTAAACCCCTCCCAGGTAGTGGATGCTATACCATCTTTTTGTTGTTTAGTCCACCACCGATCTGCTGCCTCACTAAACATGTGGGTGGCCTACGGATCTTCTTGATGTCATTTTTGATTTCACAAATGGCGAACGCCTCGTCCCATTTGTGTAACCAGGTCTCAATGACATCGGAGCTACGGTCGTTCATCCGACCAGAATACTTTTCCGGTCTGTAATTGGCAATATTTGGCACTTTAGCCTTCCTAGGCTCGACCGTATGGACACTAGACTTCGGTTCCATTGGAGCCTTTCCCTTCTCCTCTCAAGAAGGTCTGGCAGACATACTGTGTATCACTCTCCTAAGTTCGGACTGCCCTGCATTGGCCTGCAATTGTTACGCTAACAACTGTTGCAAGGCATCCTCCAACAATGCAATCTTGCCAGATAAAGTGTGAGCTACTGGGCGCGACACCTGCTGGGTCGGCCAGACTCCTGATTCACCAGGGTCCCTCTTGGAAGCCCCTTCTTCTGTTTCCATTTAGGTCAATGGGCGCTTTGCTTTGTTTTGTTTTGTTTTGATTTGTATTATTTATTATTATTATTATTATTTTTAAAAACACCGCTAGAAAGCTGTATTTACAAGCTGACACAATTCAGTGTACTAACAGTCTCACACAATTCCCTATACTAGGGAATTCCTACAATCCCACATTCACACTGATCATTTAACACAGGCATATATCTCAGACCGCGCTTTTCCCTATACTAGGGAAATTCCTGCAAACTGACTCTAACTGAAGCACACATGCATATGCACAGGCATAATCTATCCCTGCTACAACATTAAAGCCTCATGCAGGCTGATCACTCACGAGATCCTGTCTATGAAAGTAGAGCATCACCTGACTAAATCGAGAAGAAAAAAAAACAACACGAAACTAATGGAGGTCAAAGAGAGCTCCCTGGTCATCAACGATTTCACCACTTCTTGGTTCCATGCAGATCCCGCTAACAGTCCGCAGTCACAGCCTTGGATTTCCCTCGATACGGATCTGTGTTTGCGTGGCCTCTTATCCTTGCCTATCGTCCGCTCCAGATCACCGCTCACGTACTCGCTGCCCACATCCTGATTACGGCCACCTGCTCGTCGACTAGCGCTCCACGCTATCGTCCGCTCCAACTATGCCCCACTTTCCGTCGCAATCACGTTCCTAGCACCTTCCCTTGGGCTTTCCATTGATCTGCATCAGTCACAGACTATCAACGTCGAAGGTTCTTTTTTTCGACCGGAGACCACGAATAATCCTCACCCCACAGCAAAGTCTCCCCGTTCACGAGCTGCTGCTGTCCGTCGTCACGGGCAACCCCCTCTCTGATTTCGTTGTAGTTACGGGAGCGCCAACAGCCCCCTTTCCTAATTCGTGGAACACGTCATAGATTACCAGCTGTCGACTCCACCTATGCTCCAGGCCTGCTGTCCGTCACTGCCTTACGGGATCCCCACGCTCCAGCAACGACTCGACAGCGGGAAGGTTGTCAACAAACCTTCCGTCCGTCATAGATCATGGGCATCGTCAGCAACTTCCTTACGGTCAGTCCGTCACATGGAGTCGATCCCTTCCTTTTCCATCACGTGAAGGTCACAAGTGGTCGACTCGCAACCTACGCTCCACGCTATCGTCGTTAGCCACCAGGGCGGTCCAGGCCTGCACCTCGAGCTCACGTTGCCTTACTCATCCCGTTCGTCATCATCATGCAGTTCCCTCCAATTTGTAGCCTTGGGCTCTGATACCAAATGTAAAGCACTAATATCTAATTTCTGCTGCAGATCACGGGAGCAGCACCATGAATATCCTCCCAGCCAAATCTTGCTGAAGCTAACGAGCAAACAGAGAAATTCCGATACAAAATCATACGTGAAAATCCTTCTCTTCTCTCTCTAGCCTCAACAAGCCCCATCTCCCTAGATAGATCTAGATGCCACATGTCATCCATATAGGGCCTTCCTAATGCAACATTTCACCCCTCTCTTGGCATGCATTAAATCCTTTGCCCCTAGGCACAATCTTCGCATTAGGCCCTTAGCCTTAGATCTATCTAGTCTGGTGCTATCAACCCTCACCTAGGACCTTGACATTAATTCCCTTCCGATCATTTACATGAAGCGCAAACACATATATTACAAAGATAGATCCTTTAAGGGAAATGATGTAGTCAATCAGCATAAGATTGAATCAGGAATGTGGTCTTTCACTTTAGAACAAAGTATAACTATGTGACTGAACACTTCATATGGGGGGTAATTGCAAATGGGATTGAACATTAAGCATGGAAGGCTTAATGAAAGCTAATGACCAAAAGCCATATAGGCATTGCTTTATCAAAAGAATATCTCATGGCAAGCATATCATAAGTTACAAATGGGGTCACATGCAGATAACAATGCCGACGAACAGAAGGCAAAATTGGTGGCAAAAAGGCTATGTGCTAGAATCGGAGTTTGCTTTGACCACTGCTGAATCTTGACACTTGTATATAAATAAATATAAATATAAATTAGAGGGAAAAAAAGAAGAAAGGTTTATTAATGTTTGCAGAACCAAGGAGACCAAAGAACATGAGAGGAACCCTCCATGGGGGGAGCTAGAGGTGTCTCACACCTTTAGGAAGCTAGTGGAGAACTTAAGAACAATAAGAAAAAAGACTCCATGTGTGCGGAGCAGTTTGTGTCATGCCATGTGTCGGTCATAAGTACTCTGAGCTCTGCACGGGCCCCATTGCGGGCTCATTGTGACTGCTGGTGTCTTGGAACATGTCTGAGATCTGCTGTTGGCATCGTCGACTACTTTTTGTAGGTGTACTTGTTTGCAGTGTAAAGTGGTCTGATGTTGAAATGTGGCAATGATGTTTAAGGGAGAGAGAGTTTTGTGAAATCTCGAGCTTGAGGTTAACTCTAACGTCTTGATGTTCAAACTACAGATTCAAGGACGGTCATGAGCTTATTGGGTAAGCTGTTTTCTGTACTCCTATCTTCATATAGATACCACTTGACCATATACTTTTCCTTCACAATGCATGCGGCTTTGCAATGGCGGTTTGTACTCCTGTATGAAAGCAGATCGCTAGCCATTCCAGCATTACATTTTCTCATGTGTAGGAATTTAGAAACAGATGTAAATTAGCAACGAAAGGATATCAATAATGGTTTATAGTCAGCTTTTGATTGTACTAATGTCCTGGCTTTGTCATTGAAAAAAAACATGTACAGTGGACCATTATTTCTGTTTATGATTATCTGTTTCAAATGTAAGCAAAGCAATGCCTTTAACTAGCAGGGAGCAGTCTATCTAAAGACTGGCTCTTAAGGTTTTATCTCTGGATGTTACTTTCCCTTTCTTCTCCTTCATGCTTATCTGCCTCATCCTTTCTCCTGCTGTGCCCCTTCTTGATCCTTCCTAATCTGGATTACCTCCTGCTGCCCTTTTTTTGGCTTGGGCACCCCGTCATTTCTCATAGCATGCTTCTTTCTTACCCGATGTTTAGCTTCCAACTCTCTCTCTCTCTCTCTCTCTCTCTCTATCCCTGCAAGGCCTGCCATCACGGGCCCCGGGAGACCCCTGTCATACCTCCACCTAGCCCTCAGGCCAACAGAGCTTGGGCAGCCAACAAAACTTCGAATTTGCAGCTCCCACCAGCTCCAAACTTGCAAGGACAGCAAGAAAATCAAGAACATCAGCATCAACACCAAGAAAGTGAAGAGAGGAATGGTCCACCAGCGAATGTGACAGTAGAAAGTCAAAGAAAAGGCAGAGAAGGATTACCAACACACTTGAAGGTCCCCGGGGCAGCACCTACCTGGCTTTTCATTTCTGGAATATGCAATAAACAGTGAACAGCTTCATACAGTGGATAATGACGACACGAGGCTATATAAAAGCTCTTGAAGTGCAATGACATCTTACATGGCAGGGTCACCACCCAAAAATACCTCTGAGGTTCTGACTCAACTTAGCAAAATCTGTATGGCCTTGGTTGAGAAAGTAGACAGCCTCGAGACCACCAATGTGGCATTGATGACAAAGAAAGCACATGTTTATAAGACACTCAATGAAATCAAGAAGCAAGGAGGGCGTATGCAAGATGAATAGAGAAAGGAGAGAGACAAGAAGGATGAGTGGGAGAAGGAGAAGGCAACATGGGAAACTGAAAAGACCAGCCTTAATGACAAAATGCAAGCTATGGGGACAGAATTACAGCAACTAAGAGACCATGCAAGGAACACCGAAAGAGGCACACAAGGCAATGGAAGAACTGAAATTTGAGAATGAGAAGCTCAAGAAGGAGATGGCAGCCTTGCAGACAACCATACAAGGAAAGCATGCTGAGTTTACACAACAAATCACCAAAGGGAAAGCAGATATGTTAGAATGGAAGAATGGGTGCGGCAACCCCCAAGAAAGAGATCATCTCTGAGGCTGTGGAGGAAGAAAAGAGGAGCAGCAAGGCTTTGAATGTCTTGGTTAGAGGCTTAACAGTTGGAGATACCCCTATGTCAGATGCCAAAACCTTGTTTAACCAAGATGGGAGTCAACCTCACATGCGAGACAACATGGAGAGTTGGCAAAGTTGAGGCTTCAACAAGACCCCTTATAATGAAATTCCAAAGAGCAATGGACAAGTCTACCCTCATGAGCTTGAGGCCACCCTAAAAGGGACAAGAATGTACTTGGACGATGACCTCACATTGCTACAGCAGGAGCACCGGAGAGGGAAGGGTTCGTGTTATGGCAGCAAGAGATGCAGGTAAATGGGCTGCCTACAGAGTCGGGAAAGTGATTATGAGAGAGAGAGTAGAACAGATGAAAGGGAAGAAATAGAAGAGGGGAAGATGCACAGCACATGACGGTTTCAGATCTAGGAGATGAGGACACAAAGGGGGCTGAGAATAGCAGTGTGGAATTGCAATGGTACCCTTTGGTCCGATCTTGGGGTTTCTTGGAAATATACACTGATAGCGACATGATTTTCTACACCGAGACCCATGAAAGCCTAGAGAGAGGGCTGCCGATAGTGAGGGGATATATGTGGGAATCATCCCATAGAAAGAAGATGAGGGGAGACAGTGGGATACGATGAGTGCAAAAAGATAAGAGCCCACCTCACAGGTGAACGAGCACTGGGACATTTGACTTCACCAGAGGCACAACGGATGTCACGCCGAGTGACTCGGCGTAAGAAGCGGGATTTCCTCATACACAGGATGGATGAGGTGGTTGAATCTTTTTGCGGAGAAGATCCTACTACGGGATGGGGGATCTTGTCGGAGGGGAAGTCGCCCATTCCCATCACAAATCAATAGTCTAGCATACATATGCATGCTCTCTCTATGATGTCTCAGGTCAAGCACCACCTAATATGTCCTCTATGCCCAGACCCACTATGTGTCACTTGTTTACTGCATAGAATGTACGGGCTGCCCTTCTCCAGTTTCATAACCTGAGATCACTAGATCATGAGGGACTACGCACTGAGCGCTTTGCACATGGACAGGAGGTCTTGACTCCGATTCTAGCACAGTTGTTCAACCATGCCGTATGCCATGGCTTCTTGCCTACATGGAGCACTACCACCATAGTATTGATACACAAGGCAGGTGATCCCATGGACACTGGGAACTACCACACTCTTATGATTGGCCACTCTAGCTAAGATATATGGGTCGGTACTAGAGAGGGAGATCGACAACCACACAGAGAGTCGCGGGTAGTGGGCTCTTATGCATACAGGTTTTCGGAGACAGCACTCCACCCTAGACCACATCTTCACCTTGAGGGCTATCATTGAGGAGGCGAAGTCGAAGCATCAGAAAGTCTACACTTGCTTTGTAGACTTTCGTAAGGCATTTGATACTTTCCCACGTTCCCGCCTGATCAGGTTGTTACAGAAGTTGCAGCTCCAAGAGATCATGATCTGGGGGGTTATGAGTCTATATTAGTCCATCAGAGGGGGGGCACGTGCTCTGGTGGTGTATCAGATTGGGTTGAGAGCACTATCAGAGTGAAGGAAGGCTGCCCTCTCTCATTGGCTCTCTTTGGGCTTTATATCGATGAGATTACATCCTTTGTAGATCGTCTAGGTGGAGAGGGTTCACTTCTGGCTGACCTGATGGTGTAGATACTGTTGTACGCAAATGACATAGTCCTCATATCATCCTCAACAGATGGATTGCAGAAACATCTAGAGGCTTTGGAGATGTTCTGCAAAGAGAGAGACTTTAAAAAAAAAAAAGAGAGAGAGAGACTTGACAATTAACCTTGGGAAAACCAAGGTTATGAACTTCAATACCTCGTGAGGAGTGTGTGCCAGTGTCCTGTCGCCATAGCTTCACATAGCAAGACGAGTTTGTGGAGATAGTGCAGTCTTGCACATATTTGGGGGTAGTGTTCACTGGACCAAGTTTCACGATGACCCATGCAGGTATGGCACGACTCACACGAGGGCAGGGTACTCTAGTCCGACTAGAGAGGCCGTGCTTCCAGGCACACTTCCAAGAGCCTCCAACGAAAGGGTTGGCTTTTTGACACGTTGGTGAGACCGACTGCCATGTTTGCAACACCTTTATGGGGGAGTGTTATTTCAGCGACAGAGTGGAAGAGATTTGAGAGGTTACATGTGATTATGGGATCCAGAATGATTTGAAGTAAGCCCTCGGTTTCTCATCAGATTATACAGGCTGAGTTCACCATGACCCCTCGCCATCTTTCAGACAATGACTTTCCTCCATAGAATCTGGGCCTTACCCCAATGGAGATTACTGAGGCTAGCATTGGAGGCGACTCGCAGAGACCGGTGTTAATATAGCATGGTACACATGGATATCCATATTGTTTGTTAGTCACGGCATTCAGATGGACAAACTTCCCCCATTCCAGTACAGCATGGATGCACCACCCGAGATGATCCCACGAGATGAGATCAACTGTATCATACAGTTGGACCTTCTCCAGCTCCATACGTCTAGGGCTTGGGGAGGAGAGGAGTTCCCCACCAAGATCCAATTCTACCATGACCAGTTCCTGAGGGTCTCAGAGTATGGTCTCGTCGTCAGACCTCAATACCTCGAGGATAGGAGAGTCTCACATATATTGAGGATCGCCATCGGGCAGTTGCGTGTCTCGTCACATCAGCTGAGGATTGAGGCAAGGAGAGCTATAGGCATACCCTAGGAGCAGAGGATCTACAGACTATGCCGGATGGGGGAGATCGAGATAGAGGAACAATTTCTATGTGTCTGCCCAATCTACTATGAGATCCAAGGGCAATATCACTGCCTCTTTAAAGAGGGGCATGGCTTTGGTTCGCTTACACTGTTGATTCATTTTCCCGACTAGGTTTGTGTTGGGCTCTATCTGATTGATATGCGACGACAAAGAGATATATTGATGCGACAGACCAGAGAGCAGCAGGAGGCGATGCCACAGGCTACCGGGGATCGACAGAGCACAGACACGTGTTACAGATTTCTATGCATCCGAGAGTCAACTACTAGGGAGGCTGAAGGAGAGGAGCTTGATAAGATGAGAGCATCATGGAGTGAGTCTCTGCCACAATGCTGCTAGACGAGAGACACACACTCCACATGTGAGACGGAGAGGGACCAGAGCACGCACGATCGAGGTCCGGTCTATCGATTGCCTTCAATGCTAGTGAGTAGAACTGCTTTCTTATCATCGTCACCAACTTGAGCTTCAAGAGCCTCAAGCTGGTGGATGATAGAACTCAAGGTACTAAAGTGTACTATCAAAGGTTGATCTTCATTCACTCGCAAAGAAAAGAACTTTTGCTTCAAAAATACCTTGGAGTTATTGATTTTGTGGGCGAAGAGCTGATCCAACTTGTGCCATATTTCTTTGGCGGTCTTGTTGAGGTCGAGATGGTGAATAAGACTATCTGTGAGGACCAAGCCAATATGTGCAAGTGCTTTGTCATTCTTATCATCCCAAGTCTTGAGTGCTGGAGTTCCCTCTTCTCCTTTGGGCCTTGGTTTAGTTCCTTTGACAATGCCCCAAAAGTCCATCTCGCATGAGAAGCAGTGGAAGTTTAGTTTGCCAAGTTGGGAAATTAGTGCCGCTGAATTTCTCAACCACAAACATATTCTTGTTTACCTTCATAGCTATTGGAAACCCTGACAAGAATTAGGGTTTATAGATTAGGGTTTTTGCTGCAGGAATTAGGGTTTGCTGTAGCAAGGTTAAGATCAGCAAAGATATGCTGTCCTAGCCGTCAGAACAGCATCAAACAGGTTTGTTTCAACACAAGCTCCGATCTTCTTGAAAAACCAAACCTTTAGGGTTAGGGTTTGCTGTAGAAGACACCCGAAATTATTCTGACAGCTCACTTATGGAGGGTCTCATACATGTAATCCCAAAAGGGGAGTACAGAAATTTAGTGTCGCAATGGAGACCCATCACTCTATTGGGCACTTGTTACAAAATCCTAGCGAAAGCAATGTGCCTGCGGTTGCATCCCTTTCTCCTTGATCTTATTCATGATACGTAGATAGGGTTTGTTCATGGCAGAAGCATTTTTTATAATATATTCTCCTTTTGAAAGTTTCTGAGTGGGCCATGCAGAAGAGTGGTCAAAATCTTGCAATTCTACTCCTGGACTTTGAAAAAGCCTATGACAAGGTAGATTGGGACTTCTTGGAGGCACCCTTCATCACTTTGAATTTTTAGATTCATGGATGAGAGGGGTCTCAGCCTTGTACAGGTGAGCCCGCAGCCAGGTGCTCATAGGAGGGGTTAGGGGAGACGGGTTTCATATTTCTAGATCAGTCCATCAAGGATTCCCTCTTGCCTCTTTTCTTTTTCTCTTTGTGGCTGAGGCTATGAGCATTTTTCTTAGGTCTTGAGCTGACATTCTTGGGCTCATACTTCCGCTCAGACGGGAAGAGGACCTCGTGGATTACGAGTTAGCTGATGACACTGCTATCTTCTTGGAGGCCTCTCCCTCTCACTTCCTTTAGGAAAGCTATTTGTTTTGTATTGCAGTAGGTGCTCACATCAATTGGAACAAGTCCAATGGCTTTTGGATCTGTGACGATGACACTCTAGATTGGGGGGCTGATTTGGATTTCACATGGATTCAGAGGGGGGTGTCAGTCAGATACCTAGGATGCCACGTCATTTGGGTATCTCTTCTTCGCAACAGTTTGCTCTTGTGTTGGAGAGCATTAGGAGGAAACTCCTTTTTTGGAGTTCAGCTAGACTGGACCTTGCATCCAGAGTGGTGGTTGTGAACCAGGTTTTGTTGGCCACAACCTGCTATGTGTGCTCCTGTTGGTGCAGTTTCAAAGATTGTATCACTTGGCTCATAAGGCCTATCATGAATTTGTATGGAGCGGGCTAGATGGGACTTTAGACACTATTGCCAGACATGGTTGCCTTCATTCGACGTACGTACCGTACTGTACCGTTCGATCCATACGTTATGTTCGTTTTTTTTTTTGGGGTTTTGCGTTCGTTTGTTTCTGATGGCGTTTTGTTATTGGTGGTGGTTCTGCCAAGCTGATTTTGGGCCTCCCAAGTGGCAAGGTTCCATATAAACCCCCTCTCTCCTCACTATGATCTCACACTAAGCATCTACCTCTCGACTTTGCCCTCTCCATCTCCAATAAGTGACAAGGCTCAAGCTGCATCAAGCATCTCCATCTCTCTCCCTCTTTATCTCCATCAAGCACCTATATAACATGTTTGTACAAGTTTTAAAGCTTGTACAAGTACCTACTCCAAAACTCTAAAATCTTTGTTTTTTTTTTGGGGGTATCGAACGTACCATCGGTCATATGCCTAAGATTTTTTAGGTCGTTTAGTACCGCACTAATATTGAATGATACGCATCGAACGTGATCATACGCTGGCAATCATGTTGCCAGAGTAGCTTGGGACACCTTGATCCTTCCCACACGGGAGGGGGTTCTAAACATCATACATCCAGACTTGCAAATGTAGGGCCATGCTTTGCAAGTTTGTGGTTGGAAGACTTATGCCTAGGGATGAGCCTTGGAAAAATTTCTTCATTTACCGTATTCAGGCTTGCAGCCCCTCCTCAGGGGGAGATTGGATGGACAGCACCAGATGGATCTTCACCTCAGCCCGTCTCAAGTCTCCTTCCTCCCCGCTTACGGTTGTGATTCTAAAGGCTTGGGCCAGCTTCAGAAGTACCCTTTGGAGAGTTCCTCTCTGATTATGTGGAATGACAGTATACTTGATGAACATGGTAGGCAGCTTGGTATTTCTCCACTATATGCAGTGGTCCAGGTAGGAGAGAGGCCTTGCCGCCTCCGTAGGTTCTTGGAAAGACATCAAGAGGCTTCCAGCAGTTTGTCAACAGCAAACGGTTAGAGGATGTGCAGGGAGGATACTTCAGATTGATGCAGCCCTTCCCCTTGATTGGGTGGATACAGATGACAGGCCCGTCGTTTGTTCCGTGTGGATGGGGGCTTTCTCGAGGACATGCATTCCTCTCCAGGTTATAGCTTTTTTGGGAGCACACGAGGATGCCTTGGTTTTTTTGATGTACATGCAAGTGGCATGCTGGTTATTTCTTTAGAGGATATTCTTTTGGGCATGCCTTTTCAGCCTATTAGGATCATAGGCTTTTTGGATCAGGGCAAGGACTTTGCATGGCAAATTGATCCCAGCCCTCGTCTTTCTCTTCCGGGTTCTTGGACGTTGTGGCTCTTTGGAGGAGTCCCCATAAAGTTTCTTCAGTGGGACCCCAGAGAGTGGGAATGGATTGTTGCAAGGAACCAAGAGAAGAGCTTTCTTTTTTTTTGGTTACATGGTTAGTAACGCCAGGAAGTTTTTGATCAGCTGTAGAGGTTGGAGACCTTCTAGGGCCCCTCATATCACATTTCCACTGATTTGCAGAGGGTCTTCTGGTGGAGGCTTTGGAGATCCTGAAGAATAGAAAGGTCACTCTATTTTTTTGGCTTTCTATTCATGGAGGGATTGCAGTGAAGAGGTGTTGGGGCAGACCCCACTTGTCCTAGGTTCTCGTTTGTTGATAAGTCAATTCATCATTGTCTATTGGACTGCAGGCATGTGAGAGCCATTTTGATGGGAATTGCCAAGGTTCTTAGTACTTTTGCTCCTTCTCGTTTCTTCATGACATGGGGATCAGTGGCTTGGCTCTCCTTGTCAAGCCCTCAGGTCTTCTATGAGTGGCATGATGCTTCTTGGTCCTTATCGATTTGACGTCACCTAGTCGATACTTGCTCTTTGGAGGATGTGCCTATCTTCCGCTATAGACCAGTACATGCTGATGGGGATACTGCTTGGGAGATAATGGCTAGCATTACTACTTGGCAGATTTGGAGGGCTAGATGCACAGAGGCCTTAGACGGATATCAAGTCCATCCCTCGCACACCCTAGCCAGTATTTGGGCTGACACTGATAGAGAATGGAGGGGTTCTCCCTTTTTCTTAGAGACTATAGCAGGGTTGAGGTGGCACTTTCAGCCTCAACCTTGGTTTCTTTCGAGCTCATTTTGAGTTTTTGCTCTTTAAAAATGGGTTAAGAACCCTTTTGTTGAGCCCACATGCTAAATCTCTACAAGTAGGATCATATATGTAGACGGGCACAAGATTCAAGGTCTCCTTGATCAAGAGAGCAGTTTCCCCCTTCTCGGTAAAGAGATAGTTGTTGCTGAATAACTTGTAGGCTAGTACCTCTAGCCCTTCCAAGTCTGGTCTCATTTTTCCAGCTCCTTAATCGCCCAAATGTCTGACTTGCATGCATGCAATATCCTTTTCACCAAACTCTGTTTCCATCTAGAGCATATTCGTTTCACATTCCATGTCGACGTGATGATGGGAAAAGAGAATGTTGAATGCTTGCTCATCATCAAGAGCACTGCCTTATTCCATCTCCTTGGCCAATGGGGCAAATACATTAACAAATGCACTACCTTTTTGTACCCTACCCTTAGTGGCCCAAGTGAAACCTTTTTATTGACACTCGCTTTGGCGGACTCTTTCTACATGCTGCCACCTCATTTTTGGACCTGTGGCTTGAGAGTTCTCTCCATTCCACTATTCTGTTGTTGTCGTCAGCCACTGCTTACCCTTTTGACAACGGAGTCTCCACCCTCGATTCCTCACTAGAGATCTTGAGGTTCTTTCCACACCATCGCTTTGCTTTGGACTATCATGTAGCACTTGCTTCGACATTTCACCCTTCTGTAATTGTTATGTGTCACTCCTTTTGCTTGTATCTCACTGATGCTATCTTTCTTTTCAACATTCCTCGGGTTGCATGTGTCAATAGATGCCTCCAATACCTCCCAGCCAGCTCCATTTCCGGATAGACAATCCCTTGCAAAATGACCACATCTCTTACACAAATAACACGCATCTGAAAACATGTCGCCAAAATGCACCTCCACAAACACTTTCTAACCATTTAGCAGTAACAAATACTTTCCTTTCTTCTGTCCCAAAGTATGGTGACGACCTTTTCGGTTGAATCGGACGAATACAAAATATCTCCTCAAAATCCAAGCAACTCATTAATGTTCGGGAAATGAACCCAAACCAAACATTCAGACTGCAAAACCTCCTTGGGCGTGAAAGCACTCCATGGAATGGTAAAGACCAAATTACCTCTACAACCAACGGAGCTCCAGAGGAGCCAATCGAGCTCACATGGTGAACAACAAACTGAAAGTCGTATTCCCTATTTTAAGGGGGTTTCCTCATGCACAGCATGATGTATTTCCGCTTTGAGCTTGCTCATGCAGGTATTTTTCATACTTAATAGAAGTCTTTTTTAAGGGAAAACAAATTCTGACAACAAATCTGCCGATGCAGACCTGTTTTTCTGCAAGAAAGGAGTCGCCTTCGAGGGGGCTCACTAGTAGGAGTGCCTGGCTGTCAAAACAGCCCCAAAACCTTACTCAAAATGATTCGAAACACCCGAAACCTGCTGTAGATAAGTCGACTGGTAGAAGGAGGTGCTGCAGCAGACAGAAACAGCAAAAAGAGCAGTCACCTTTCCAAGAGAAAGCCCCGGGAGTGCACGAAAGTAGGTGTCTAGGACTGAAGCAAGGAGAAGATGCTGTCACAGGTAAAAAACAGGTTCAAAACAGGCTGCCTTTTCTGAGACATGCCTTGGAGCTGCACCCCAAGGCCCTAGGAACAGTCGCCTATTTGGGAGAAGCCTCCACGAGCGCTTCTTGGGTCGAAAACAGGCTGCCATTGAAACCGGCCTTCGATAAACAAACGGGCAGTTATCTTCTTCTACTCATAAATGGCCACAATGCAAGCTTCAGTCACTTCAATCACTTAGCACGACTTAGAAACAAGCTTCAACAACAACAAAGGTGAGGCTAGAATGCCCCTGCTCAATGAAAATAGTACACAATGCACCCACTGGCCCCAAATGCCTTGGCGCCCCTTACGGTATTTATTTGATGCTTCTGAATGGAAATGCTTTACAACAGGGGTTCAGCCCTGCACTGCTCCTCTCTGCAAATTCTCTACTTGTCTTCAAGGCATCTAATCCAAGTGCACCACTAGAATTCCCACTGGCAAGGCATACTCAGGCTTCACTTCTGATCTGACCCAACTTAGAGGCATTCATGCATTCAAACCACTGGCAAACTGAGCTCAAGGCATCCTCAAGGCTATCACATGCATCCACACTGTCCTTCGGCCTTCCACAGGATCACCCTTGCCTCCGGGTGCTTGCTAGAACTTGTAGGAGTCCGGAAAGAACTGCAAACAACACGCATGCATTGCAAAAAGCTGCAAAGCAAGAAAGAACAAGGAGAAACAGAACTTGGAACCAACTCCTGCTATCTTTGGCAGAGGGGCGAGCTCCTTCCTCGCACCTATCCTCTGTCCACGCTCCCCGCAGGGTGCAGGTGTCTTCCAGCAATCAGGAGAAGAGAGAAATGAAGGTAGAGAGCGGAGGGTGAACAAGAAAGAGCTGTAGAGGAAAGATGGTCCATAGATTTGTCCCGAAATGATTGCCTCGGGATCTGTGCCTGAGTCCTTCTAAGAGAGGGTGCCAGAAGCAACAGGGAAAGTTCCTCCTGCAGCCTGTACTGGTCTAGAATAGCTCCAGAAGCCACCACGTAGCCAGAAACACGTGCAGAAAGGTCCAACTAAGCAAAAGACAACCCTGGGCACCTGTTGGGAGGCAGCTGCACACGCCCGTACGGATGTCCGTACAGCCCGTACGGATGCCTATACAATCCATACGAAAATTTTTGAAAAGTTCAAAAAATGACTTCTAGCACTTCCTAGAAGTGCGTACTAGCCTAGGAACAGCCAAAACAGGCTTAAAACGGCTGAAACAGGCTTGAAACAGCTCAACGAGCTCAAAAACTGCACAAGAACAAATGAAGACGTCGAACACCTGTGGGAGAGTGAGGGGAGAGAGATGGAAGATGGGGGAAGGGCATGCATACACATGCATGACAACTGGCACCTCCTCCTTGCCATTTGTCCCTTCATTAAAGTCCTAACCCCCATACCAAGGACAACGTTGGTTGTCCTTGGGCCCAACTTTTAGACCCCTCTTTTAAAGCCTTTGCCTTGCTCCTAGGACCTAGTGGTGCACCTAGACTTTAGTCCTAGGAACTTCTAGGAAGTGTGCACATCCTCTAGCCAGTCCCTCACGACCAAACCATTACAACACTTAACCATGGTTAACCTTGGGTTAAGCATAGGTTGAGTTACGAAGATACTTTACATCACTTTTCACGTCCTCATGACAACTATAAACGACCTAAGACAGCGACCCCCAGCGATAAAAGACCAAGTTTTTGCAACAAAAGTGTTCTCGAAGGGTGGAGAGCGTGACGGGAGAGAGGGGAAGTGAAGGAGACGCTGAGGTAGGTTGGAGGTAGGTCTCGAACCTGCTATGATACCATGTTAGAAATAAGGTTTCAAAGGGGAAAGCAAGAGAGCACACGAATTAAATTCATGTATTGCATAATGAGAAAATGATTCAATACAATGACTCATATAGGTTAGGGTTACGAAACCTTAACCCTAACGAAGTGGGTCAGTATGATAGAACTGGTGAGGTTATGGGTAACAGTTTAATGAGTGTCATCCTGATGGGTTGAGCTAGAGCTATAGTGGGTCTTGATAATGGAGCTTAGAAAATTAGGGTTGGAGACAAACCCTAAAATGACCAAAACACAAAAACTCACATAAACTTCTAGACTGACACCTAAAACTCTGTATATCCAACACAGCTTGTCTAGGTAAGCTGGTAGGACTGGGTTGAGTGCCCAAACTGGGCCCCAAGCAGTGTGCCCCAAGCAGTGTGGGTCAACCAATCAACCCAACCCAACCAAGTTCGGGTGAGCCGACCTGGCATAATGGCCTCGATCATTGAAAGTGGCATGCAAAGCAAGGTTGTGGAGATGAGTTTGACATCGCAGAGACTATGGATGCTGTGTGTACCAGAGTTCATTGTTTGAGGTTCTTGTATGTGATGTGGTCATTGGAGGATACATGTCGACACAGATCATTACACCCCACTGGAACTCAGTTTAGACTGGCATGGGAAATCATAGCTGAGGACATCTCATTTGCTGTTTGAGGAGGTGTGGTCCGAGGATCCAAGCAATTTGGTGCTCTCTCGGAGGTGAGTCCAATAGGCGTGCTGTTGAGGGTCCATGGTTGCATCTTCATTGGCGTGCTTCTTCAGCGAGCAAATGAAAAACCTGGTAAGAACCGGGCTGTGGCTGGAAAGGCCACATCATATGCCTGTGATGGTCTTTTCTCAAGATCCCATTGAGGTTGTTCCTTTCCCAAAGGGATTAGCAAGTGGCTAGAGTGACAACACAACATGGGAACTCCATGAAATTTTCTCTAGATCCGATCCACTTCCCCCTGCTCCCGCCGCCGTTTTGAAATAGACTCCTATTAACTATGAAAGAAACAGCCCAGGGAAGAAACTCAAGACGTAGATACTTCATACATAGCGTGAAAAACACATGGTTATATACCACTCAAAAAGTATGAGAAAATGAAAACCTGATAAGAACCAGGATTGTGGTTGGAAACGCCACATCATATGCTTGTGATGGTCTTAGAAAAGAAAGGACAGCGCCTTCACTCTCTCAAAAATCATCCTGCAGACCTAGAAGATCCCTACTTTCTCGACCAAACAACTATCGGGGTCTGTACAATACCTGTCCAAATATTGGCCGTGGTATGAGATTGGTGGACTTTGGTGCCACCAATAGCCTATGTCCATCTAGATTCCATATATGCTACCCAGTGATGCTCGCCATAATCTCCTAGCAAGTGTTGACTGATATATGTGCAGATTTATATTGGCATCTTTCCATGAATAGAAAGCAAGACAAAGAGAGTGGCATTTCTATTCTTGAGGGATTTTGAGACTCAAATTTGAAGGTACTACCACTGAATAACCTCTATGCATTATGCATGTAACATAAATCTCTAGAAGCTGCGAGCCTGATGCAACGGTCCAAGATTCTCATAGGCATGAATATGCACAAAGAAAAATAGCTAGAAGAGAGCCAATGTTGCTGTGAGGGAAAAGAAGAGGGTAAAAGACGGCTATACCAGCACCCTTGCATGAGGAAAGTACCCATAACCACTGATAGGCGGAAGGGAGGAGAAGAACGAGAAGGAATCGGGAAGTGGGCAGCAATAAGCCTGCATGAACTGAGTGCTGCCCCCATGGTTGGTGGATAGGAAGGGTAAGGGTGTGAGATGATTTTATTGCAAGCAGAGTTACTGAGCATTGGCAAACATAGTTTAATTCTTCTCTATCCGAGCCTTGTAGGACCATTGTGACCCGAGAGATTTGAAGCTCAATCTTGACAAAACCAAGGTTATTATCTTCAACAACTTTGTAACCATTCATACACATGGAGATCTCCACGTACTGCAGTGACCAGTCGAGATGAAACTACATTATGTAAGGCTTGGCTTCTTCATGACGACCACACCCAAGATAGGCTCACCAGAAACACATTTTTTCTCCATTTTGTCCACCTGGAGGAAGGATAGCCTCCTTCCACCGCCTCCAACCTACCTCCTTCCCATCTATGCATACGTATTCTCAAATTTTCCATACTATATCTCTTTTATCCTCATTTTAAAGCTATCTTGCTTCCCTGTCCCTCTTCCCCCCTCAACCATTAAAGCTCTTTTTGTGAGTAGAAGGTTCACCTAGGTTTTGGTTGAAGTCCCAAAGGCAGTTTTTTATTCACAATCCCAAAGACTATGCATGAAGCAACATGCCTCTCTTGCGAGAATGGAGTGCTGGTACTTTCAGGCACAATTCCACAAATCTTATGTGCCACTTAAGCTAGCCAAAGTTTGAGCAACTAGGCATCATGGACTTATGCATCATTCATAGTAAACCTTTCTTTCTGTATCAAACCATGTGCGTAGACTTTGGAGCATCACCTTGATGCTCCTTTCAGATCATGACAGACCTACATAGAATTGAGCCAGTAGACTCCCTAAGCTAGTGTTGTCTTCCTCCGTCCAACTTGGCCAAGACCAATGTGAGGGGAGCTAGTATGCATGGGTCATAGAGTGGTTGACAAGGCTGAATCTATACATGGAGAGAGCACCCCTGCTATTCCAGCATAATTTGTATGCCTTGAGCCTATCTAGATAAGAGAGAATACGATCATTAGATTAGATCTGTTGTAGCTACAAGCATCATGGTCTTGGACCCAGCTGGCTACGCTTTTGATGAACCATCAGCTCCAAAGGATCACTTTCTTCGCATCAGATATCATTTTAGACCATGATGTCTTTGGATACATTTGTCACATGCATTGAGATGACCTTGCGTCAGCTTAGAGTTTCATCACATAGTCTACGCATCAAGAAAAATTGGGTAGTTTTCTCTCTAGATCAAAGGATATGCCCGGTTTATGTCTCTAAAGGATATGGAGACCAAGGACCATTAGACCCTGAGCCCTAACCATGAGGTTAGATGGCTGTTCCCTTGCCTCTGGCATTTACTAACTCGTCTCCCTTTATCAGATATACCTATAAGAAATGCCTAGCCCTTTCCCTTTGGGGATGAGGACATACACAGAGCGCTTGTTGATCACACACTATGCCAATGCGGATGCCAATCATAGACCCTTCACCTCTTTCTATCAGAAGGAAAACTTGGGAGGGCTTTATTTTGCGACATATAATGGAACACGTGGCATGGGAAAGTGCATGCAGAAACAAGCATACCAAAAGGTAAAAAATAATCTGTCTTTTAGAACCTGGGTTGCTGATATGGCTAACTTAAATCAGCGATTCTGAAAAGCTCTTGGTCAAGGCACATACCTTTGTTTTAAGCTAAAAGTAAGCACCAAATGATTATAGGCAGGCTAAGAAAGAGGCATCCTACAAATCAATAAAACGTAATGTTAGAGAGCAAGAGCAGAAAGAAACAGGAGAAGGGTGGGGAGAGAATTGGCAAGGAGCTATGGGGAATGGGAGGCGTCTATCTAGAGGAAGGGGAGGAACAGCTTGCTCGGTGTCATTAACCTGCTTGGGATTTTTGGGGGCAGAGGGATTACTAGATGGAAGAGTGGAGTAGGAAGGCGTGTAGAGCTCCTAGGCAGAGTATTCTGAAAATGATATTTTTTGTTCATTCCTGTTCTTCAGCAGGATCACTTAGCTCAGTGATGTAGGAAAAGACTGAACACCTAAGCAAAATAAGCTGAGTAGGATAAAGCTGTCTCCTTCCCATCATTGCAATGGATCCTATGTTTCAATTGCAGAACTGAAATCGTTACAGTTCTCTTTTGGTTTTCAGAAGGCAAACGATGAAGTCAGTTTCAGAGAAGATTTCTGGGAAGGCTTTTGTTTTCTCCAGCACACTGGCTGCCATGCCTTGCATTTCTCTCATTTTCGCATGCAGATGTATGTGGCTTGTTCTTTGCATCTTTGAAGTTGTTGATGTGTGCCTTCCAATTATTTAGAATTTGGCATCTAGGCTCTGTTTCTGCAACTTGAGAGTCAATAAAGTACCCTTAGACTCGTATCAAGTACTGTTTATACGCTCCCTGATATATCAAAGAATTCTTCAAAGGATCAACGTGTTTGTACTTGGCATGTGATTATTGTTAATAGAGGACCTCAGGCCTTTGAGTTTTGTTTGACAGGACCTAGCGACCTTATTGATGAAGTAACGGGGGGCTTGAAGCTTCTTTGAAATCTACCATACCAGCATTATTCATTTTGAAACTAGAAGGATCATTTTGGAAAGTGAACGTGTTTTGTTTTCTTCAACCAAAGTAACTCTATTTTTATGGAATCTCAAGTGGAATATGCCTTCCTTCAAAACGGGTTCTTCTGAATTCGAAAATGGCAGAGGGGCAGATAGGAAACCTACTGTTTGCACTTGGATAACTTTTGTATCCACTACTTTTTAACAGCCCTTTTTTCAATATGCCACATCATACAAAGAAAACAAAATCAACTATTGGGAGTAAAGATGTGAACTCTACAAGTTTTTGAAGTATATGTATATCTTGGCGGTGAATTGTTGAAACTTATAGTTTGCACTCGGTGTAATAAGGTTTTCTAGCATTGTGTCACATATGCGCACACATAATCTACATTGTGCACTTATTTCATGGAACATACTATTCTCTCCATTTAATGGATCATGCCTATTATTTGTCTTAGGTAATCCTGTGATAAATTCCATAGGAATGTTTTCTCATTTAGCTTTGGGAAACTGTAGAGGATGCACATGCCTCCATTCTTCCGCCTTATTAATTTGGCATTGTTGACATTTAACCACATAGCCCAACATACACATATATATAATAAAAGCTCCGCTTAACCAAATCATAGGTCTTGTGTATATAGGGTGACTTGCATTAGGGATGTGATGACATGCATACAAAATCTCTATTTAGGTCATCCTTATTCAGTCTACATACTTTTCCCTTAATCCATTTTGAGTAGTAAACCGATCTCTAACCTCACTCTCAATGGTAACATTCTCACTAAATTAAGAAACCTTATCTGCTCCAGAGCCACCTTTCTAGACTAGCTATCAAAATTTGAGTGAAATACCTATCGTTCTTGCATATGCTTGTTAGAGAATGATAGAAATTAGTTTCTATCTCAACAAAGCTTAGCACATTTACTTCTCCAATCTTGCTCAAAGCATGCACTACTTGATTTCGACTACCTTTATGATATTTAATTTGAAAATCAAACTCTTGCAATGACTCTGCCTTTCTTTGTTCCTCTCAAGCCGGGTTGATTACAAAAATGCTTAAGGGGTCCATGATTAACCATAACATCAAAAGTTGAGCCATATACTTTCATACTTTCACGGATGTATCACCACACAGTTATTTTTCTTGTGTAACATTCTAGTTGAGCATCATTCAACTTCTTACTTTTGAAGGCAACAATCCTCTTGTTTTGGAATAGGTTTACGCCTATTGCAAAATCATTCGTATCCATTTCACAAATGGCTTCTTAGGATTTACAATGGCTAGCGTCGTATAACAATAGCTTAATGTTTCAAAGTCTTGAAATTACCATCCAAATATTTATCCAACTTAACTTATAGGCTTGTTGCTCTTCTTTGTCACTCCTCAAGAGGTTTGGTCGATGGGAGTGCTATTTGAGCATAATCTCAAATTTGAGTTTGAAAAAAAATCGTAAAACTTGAGAAAGCTTGAACTTGTCTAACCATCCTCAAATAGTCCATTTCAATAGATTCCTAACCTTGCTACAATTGCCAATGGGTTCTTAGCTTTGTGGCTGAGGTGGGGTGTGTGTGTGTACGCGCGAATGTGCGTGACTTCAACCCTTGGTGGTGCCGCATGAAAATAGGACTTGGCCTTGTTTATACAGATTCCATCAATAGAGAGCATATGGCCAAGATACAAGATCTCACGCTTCAAAAATCATATTTAGACTCTTTAGCATATAGCATCTCTCACCTCAGAATATCTTGAACAATCAATATTTTACTATAAACTGCAGTATCATCTAAGAACACTATCATAAACTTCCACAAATAAGGCCTAAACATATCATTCATAATTTGTTGAAAGACGTATATAACATTTTGCGAGACTACAAGGTATGGCTAGGATTTTATAGTGCCCATATCTTGTTCTAAAAGTAGTTTCACAAACATCCATACCTCGTATGTGGATCAAATTTAGTAAAATATTTAGCGTGCCGCCAATCGATCTACGAGGTCATCCATTCTAGGAATAGGATTTTTATTTTTGATTGTAAACTTATTCAGTTTCTTATAATTAACGCACATCACATACATGTCTTGCCATCCTTCTTATTAACCAACAATACTAGTGCATCTTATGGAGATTATTTTGTCTAATATGACCCATCCTTAAGTTTCTTTAATATGCTTGCTATCTTGTTTTTCGTTTGACTTAACCACTAAGGATTCTAAAGAGTGTTGTGCACTACAAAGTAGATTAAATTTTTGGTCAACACCTCAAGTAAGTGCTAACTTTAAGGCAATTCCTTTGAAAATACATCAATGTAATTTTCAAAAGAATATGGAATCATTCTTGTATGACATATAGTAGAATAGGTCAAAAGAAAAAAGAATGGCTATACATTGAAAATTTCCATAATCTACATCATATGATGCATTAAATATTTCCAAAGAATTTTATAATATTTAATGGTTCAACAAAATTACTTTGAAGATATACATCATGGCATTTTAAACAAAAGAATGGCACATTTTTTTCAATCACATAGGGTTCAATCGCCTTTCCTAAATTCTTGAACCTCTACTATTTTTTAAAATTGGGGGATTGGTAGGTTTGCAGCTAGCCTTAATTGTGTCATCCCAGATATTTGCAAATCATATTGTATCTTCTAGGGATGAAATCTTGTTCCTTAAGGCTCTTTTGTGATAATCCTACTAAATCTCTCTTATAAGCATTTTATGAGTAATAAGAAGGTCCATATCAGGAACTCGTAGACGAGTAAGGTCTTGAAACTGTTGAAAATAGAGATCCAAACCTTTATAGTTCATAATTTTACAAGCTTGTCAACTTATTGAAGTGAGTCAGACCATTTAATAAATTCTTTGCAAAAGACTTCTTAAAATTCATCCCATATGAGGGGTTTTGTTTTTAGGTTTGGGCACCATCTACAAGCTTTACCTTTTAAAAGCCCTTGCATGGTAGTCAATCTCCTTTCGTCATTCAAGTTATATAAGTCAAAGTGACTTATCTGAAGATTAGACCATGAATCTACATGATCAACATGCTTCTAGAGGAATTGCAAAATGCAAGGGACAAGGAGCTTCCATTTTGGGGTCTGTTGACCAATAGTAGTGAGGATCATCTTTGAGAGTCGAAGTGTATGTTGCCATTCGTATTTGCATATGGTGAATCTTATTTTGCACTCCTAGTGTTATTGCACATGTTTTGTGAATCGTGTGATAATAGTATTGCATTATTTACAATTCCACTTCATATTATGACAACTGTGCAACCCATATTTCAACACATCCACGTTAATTACTTCAACAATTGCACAATAATAATTTGACATAATGCGCTAAACATATGTCGCATGATAGTAGAATTGCATTATTTACACATTCACGTTAATTATTTCAATTGCACATGTTTTGTGAATCGTATGATAATAGCATTGCATTATTTACAATTCCACTTCATAGTATGACATCTTGCTTAGCGTGTTCTCCCTGTTGTCCCTCTCCAACATCCTCTTCGATGGTGGTCATGAAGAGCTCATCAGTCCGTCACCGACACTACACGATTTTTCTCCATGCTAAACATCTTAGGGACAAAGAGGGATTCCTAAACACATCTTGTAATTGATGATGTGTCTTTACAAGAGTAAAAATGTCCCTCAATTATTGAACTTTTTCTTTCAGTTATGCAATTGTGATATCCTTTTCTTCTTTTTCCATATCCATATTGTCTTAGTTGTTTGACATTTTGCTCTAGAAACAAACATGCAACCATAAAGGTCTCATTCATGTGTGAGTTATGTTACATTTTATGAAACTATATCTTAGAGAAACTTCATGTTTTTTTAATAAGCAAGGAGCTAATAGAAGAGAGAGAGAGAGAGAGAGAGAGATTAACTTCTGCGGAAGGTCTCACGGGTTTATGAAACAAAGTACTCTAAGGATGGTAGCTTTGCACCTAATGAATCTAAGGATGGTATCTCGTAATCATAGGACACACATTTGTAACTCACAATAGGCTAATGGATGAAAGGTTGCATGGAACCATTGAGGGCCCACTTGTCATAAGGGGAAGGCAATTAACAAGGAATCAAGTAAAAGTGTTGTAGTGGAAGGCAAAGGAAAGGTAGTGGAGGTCCAGATTAAGAGCATCGAAACCCAAAAGGAGTTCCTTTTTGAGGGAGTGGAAAGTGTCGTTTAGTGAAGACTATAGTACCAATGTATGTAAGTAGATGTACTATGTGGCAGTGATGAGCCTACACATGAAAACTCCCAAACTAGTCCAAAGTAGCCTATTAGTTAGGATTTTGGTAGTCAAGCCCCTGCTAGTCACATGTGTGATTCTTACAGTAGTTCAAAATTTGATGAGCATAGGGTATACTATGGAAGAAATAAAAGATGGACTTGCAAAAAGCCATGGTAGTGAAGAGTCTAGTAGTTTAGAGCTTCAAAATGGTAAAGAAGGAGAGAATGTAAAATAGAGACTTGCATATGTTAAATCTAATTTTGAAATTCTCAATGATGTGTGGATTTAAGTTGAATAGTTTGTTATGACATTTTTATGATGCATATAACATGACTTGATGGTGTCTATGTTTAATAGGTTATTTTGATGTTTTAATGGTGAATATCAACTTACAAGACAATGCATATATATAGCACCTCTCTCATCATGTGTCTAAGGATTAAAATTACTCTAAATATGCAAGTGGGTGTGTAAAGTATTGGCTTAAATACTTTGTTTGGTGAATATTAACTTGCAAAATGGTGCATATGTATACCACCTCTTGGAGAGAACTCATATCTTCTCACAAGTCTAAGGATAAATTATTCTATGTAAGTGGGTCTGTAAAGTATTGACTTTATTATGTTTTCATATTTTAATGGTGAATATTAACTTGCAAGAAGGCATATATGTGCACCACCTCTCTATCTTAGGAACACTTATTTTCTCATGTGTCCAATGATTATAAACTTCATCTTGCGAAGGAAGTGTTGAAGCTAATGCTCCAAATACTATTTATGTTTAAGCACTAGCTTCAACACTTCACTATTTGAGCACTACTAGCCATGCAAAACTTCAAAAACTCAAACATGCTAGTGCTCCAAATGCATATTTGGGGGCCATTGTCGCTCTTCAATGAGACATGAAGATGTCGCGTATTGAGTCTATCAAGCCATCTCTTGCTGTGATAGGGGACATGGTCTATGTGATCGCTATATCCAGTGGGCCATATCAAGAGTGGCACCTCGATTTGGGCGGTCTCCTCGGAGCAGAGCAGTGATGGGATGGACCTCTGTCATGTGTGCTATGGTTATTTTCTATGTCATTGGCTCCAACACTCCATCTCTTCCTACTGATCTAGGATACCTTCACACAACTATCTCCTCCTCCTCTACCCCAATATGTCCTAGGGCTGACTCGAAGGCATAAAAGTCAATAACATGTCATTTGCTTGATTTGTCTCTTGTGGTAATGACACCTCCTGCTATCATTTCTACTATAGTTGGGTCTTGCTATGTTGTTGCCACATCTCTGTAAAAAAGAGGCCAACACAGACCTGGTCATGGAAGTGGATCAGTCACCGAGAGAGTTGCTTGAACCTGTGTCCCTCCTAAAAGAAATAGTGGTACCATCCTCGTATCTCATAGTAGGCAGTGCAAGTACATAGGAAGTTCTCCTCATCTCCACCTCTAATAGTGTGCATAACCTACAAAATCATTTCTCTCTAATTGTTCTTGTGGCTCTCCTTGCATCGATCATTAGTTGATGGGATGAGATATGCATCTATCCAATGGCAATCCTCACTGTGTGTGAGACCCATCTCTGCTCTAGATACTGGGGCATGGAGATCACTCTATCCTTGATAGCATCAATATAAGCAATTGTGGTAGAATTGGATATTCATGGGGGACTCCTGGCTCCCAGCCCAAGTCTGTGATGTATAGAGATGAAGTAGATCCAACTGTATGATACAATCGATCTCATCTCAGAGGATATATAGGGATGACGCATCCAAGCTATACTAAAGAAGGGGGAGGCAATCAAGCTAAATACCTTGACTATCAATCCATGTGGATATGCAGTCATACCAAGTTGTGCTAACCCCCCTCTTGCTAGTTATCTAGATGACTCTAATGCCAGCCTCGGTAGCCTCCAGCTAGGCAAGGCCCATACCCTCTGAAGATATGCCACTATTTGGTAGATACCCTCAATTTAAAGCAGTTTCATAGCAAAATCAGCCTGTATGATTTGATGAGGGACCAAGGGCTTACTTCAAATCATCTTGAATCGCATAGTCACTTGTAGTTTCTCGAATCTCTATAGTCGTTCATCACTAATAGATTACTCCCCTAGAGGGGTGTTTCATACATGGCTCTCGGCATCACTAGTGTATCAAGAAGCCACCCCTAGTAAGTGAATTTGTGAACATGAATTAGCCCATGAAGTGTTGAAGATCATAACCTTCATCTTGCCAAGGTCAAATGTCAAGTCTATCTCCCCACAAAACACCTCTAGGGCCTTTAGATGTCTCAGCCTATAGTTGAAGACGAGGACTACGTTATTTGCATATAACAATACATGTATCATTAGATCAGCAAGCAAGGATCCCTCCCATCAAAGGTGATCAATGAAAGTCGTGCTCTTATCAATGTAGAGCTCGAAGAGTGTGAGTGACAAGGGGCATCCTTTATTCACTCTGATTGTGCTCTCAATATAATTTAATAAACCTCCATAGGATGACACTCTACCACTGACTGACTCATATAGGCTCATCACCCCTTAGATCATGTACTCCCAGTATCTACATCTCCTGAATGATGTTCGAACGTGGGACTATGTCAAAGGCCTTTTGAAAGTCTATAAAGAAGGTGTAGACTTTCTAGAATATCAATCTCACCTCCTGGTTGACAGTGAAGATGTGGTCAAGAGTGGAATCTGTCACCAAAAACTAGCCTGTCCCAATTCCCACTGTCCATGCACCTTTGTTTATGTAGACATTAGAGATCATTGCCCCACATGTGAGCCCCTATATGAGGGGGACAAGGAGGAAAGTGATGGAAATGGTTTGAATCTAAGCTTCTTAGTGAAGTGGGATACCAGATGTCAACCTAGATAGGGATCTAGAGGAAGATCAAGACTTGTCCTTGGATGTAGTCCATTGTAGCATCAAAGAGAAGTCTTTCAAGGTCAAGGCCCTTAGGTATTTAAATAGTTTTTAATATGAATCAAGGGTTGGTTGGATCTCAAAAAATCTAATAGATTTGCTGAGGGTTTTCCCTCAAACAAGAGGGAAGAAAGAGAAGAACTTCATTTATGCATCAAAGGACTATTTGGGGATGTAGGTATCCTATTATTTTAGCTTCTCATAGGAGCAATACTCAGTGCCTTAGATAGAATGGTCTTTATTTACAAATGTATAGAATATGTAAAAGTATTTTTCTCTCTAATTTTTGTTCCCCCTTTTTTATGTATGCTTCTCTTTGTTCTGGAGATGTTGCACTCTCAAGTGCTTGCTTTAGATCATCACAGTCACTAGACTTTGAATTTTTTGCCTCTTTGGGATTTTAACATGTCGAAAGCTCTTCTTCCAAAGAGTATACAAATTGTGAAAAGATACTTCCCAAGAGGTGAATTGGGGCTAATGTCCTACAGACTTAGGATACCCTCTGTTTCTAACAAGACCTCCCAAGAGGTGAATTGGGGCTGACGACCTACAGACTTAGGATACCCTCTCTCTCTCTCTCTCTCTCTCTCTCTCCCCCCCACCCAAGCCCACCATATCCACCTTGTTCACTTCAGAAAATGTGTGAGTTGTACTATATTAGCTCCACAACCAAAAATCCTAGGACCATGAGGGGGTACAAACACATACATGTAGGAGATTTTGGCCCCAACTGTAGCATAGATATTTAATCATACAATATGGCATGGCTTTCCCCCTGCTTGAGTACTATCACAACTATGCTGTGATACACAGAGCAAGGGATCCCATGCAGGGAACTACCGCACTCTCATGATCGGCCACACATTGTCCAAGATCTATGGGTCAGTGCTAGAGAAAGCATGAGGTGCTCAATCTACTCCCTCGACAAATCTTTGATGAAGACATTGGCTGCATTCTCCTCCATTGGGTAGTAAATCAGCTCTATCATGTGTCCTCAATCATCTCTTAGAAGAACTGGTGGCAGTGGACCTCGATGTGTTTCATCCTTCCATGGAACACCATATCCTTTTCTATTGTAATGTAGCTCTTCTTTGTCATGGTAGATCTTTACCACCACTCCACCATAAGGCCTTCATATCTTTCAAGATCCAACTCACCCACCATGACTCATAGGATGCCATGCAAGTTGATTGGTTCCATGCCTTTGTTGAGGATGGAGCCACTGTGGGATGATTCTTACTAAGCCATGAGATGACCCTAGAGCCTAGAACAAGGAATATTAAAGATGGACTACTACATGTCCACTTCTCTGACCCAATCAAAACCATAGTATCCATGGAAGTTTGTTCCACTCTAATACGTGTTTTTGTATCTAGTGATTGTTGTCTCCGCTTGTACTTGCATAAGGCTAGGAATAATCTCTCTTAGGAATCCTCAAAATGCAAGTTCTACTTGTTGCAATTCCTACATGTGAGTTCTACATGCAACTCCTACATGCAATTCCTACATGCATGTTCTACTTGCAACTTCTACTTGCAACTCCTACATGCAAGTCCTACATGTGATTCCTACATGCATGTTCTATATGCAACTCCTACATGCAACATGCAACATGTGAGTTCTACATGCAACTCCTACATGCAATATGCAACTCCTACATGCAACTTGCAACTCCTACATGCAACTTCTATATGCAAGTTCTACATGTAGAGCTAGAATGTCTTACAATTCCTACATGTAGAGAGAGAAGCTCTCCAACTTGTATAAATACCCCATAATGAAATGAAGCCCACACTCTTTGGGGCATTGTGTTGAGTTCTACTTTGATATTCCAAGCAATTGTCTCAAGTGTCCATGCTTCCTCACACTCCACGTCCAAAAGTATGTCCTAACCTTGCAACTCCTTCTCCCCTCTTCTCCAACCTTGCAACCCATCCTGTCCCTCTCCTCCTCCCTCCTCCTCCCTCCTCCTCCTCCCTTCTCCTCCTCCTCCTCCCTTCTTCTCTCCCTCCTTTCCCCCATGCTCTTACACCTTCTTCCTCTCCCACTCCTATGCTCCCCCTAAACCCTTAGTTCCTCAACCCTTAAACCTCCATGATCTATGAGGGACACGAGTTCTCCACCATGTACTCTACCCTGAACCTTGGATCCTCCTTCTAACCCTGGAACCTCTTCTAAACTCTGGAACCTCCTTCTAAACCCTGGAACCTGTCTCTAAACCTTGGAACCTCCTTCTATCCCTTGAACCTTTTCTAAACTCTAGAACCTCTTTCTAAACCCTGGAACCTCTCTCTAACCCTTAAACTCCTCCTAAACCCTTCAACCCCCAATGAAGGCAAAAGCCTTCATTACCTCAACCATGATGATGCACGTTCCTTTGACACATGCATGCACTATGTTTGCTTACCATACTTAAGCCTACGTCTCTCACCAGAATATAACTTGAGGTCCTAAGCTACACGTATACTATAAACGACAACCCTGATATATCTGTAGGTGACAAAAAGCCTCGGAACCTTGCATCCTGAGAATACCCTGCTCTTCCTACAGAAGCCATGGGAAAGAGCCAACAGTGACCCCCTTCAAGTATTAAAGCACACATAATCTAGTGTTCCATTGTGTCTCCCTTAGTGTAGGAAAAAATTGATAGAGAAACCTAATTGAGAAGGTCATGTCAACTGCACAAGCCTCCTTTAGGAGAGCAACTATTAGCTTGTAATTCTCCATTTGGAAGTACCCAAGATCTCCAATCAATACTTTTCTTATGATCTAAATGTCATTCATGCTCCTACAATATCTTGATGTCAAGTAAATAGTGAAGAAGGCCAAGTTCCATCATGTCAAGCTCTGTCTTTAGCCATGTCTTCACCTCTTTTATTTTCTCCATGTGATCCTGAATTATGATTAGGTAATCAACATACTAGATCACTAGTGAAATATTGTCACCCTTGAATGAATGTACATAGGCATCTAAAGCAATCCAAGTAAAGCCAATACTACCAAAGCACACAACAATACATTGGTACCATACTTAGTTATCCTTTTCTCCTTTGGTAAAATCATTGTGTTCTTTGGGTCTCGATCATGATCTAGCTCTACATCATCTCATTCTATATTTGAGCCTTCTTTTGAGACTATTATTAGAAGTAAAATTCTCTTAGAAGCCACATCATGACTAATCACCAATTGTGAGGTCTTCAAATTGTACAGTTGCTATGAGTTGTGAACTCCCCAGTTTAGCCAGTGAAGATGCACTTTTGACTCCATGAGTCAAGCTTGTTTGTCCAAGTATCATTTTGTACATGGAACTAAGCTCAATCACCTTTGTCACAAGGTCCTTCCACCCACAACATGTTGAATCCATCTTGATAATGACATGGCTCTTCCACTTTGCCACTCTATTCTACTAGGGTGTCTAGGTAGTCATTAGTTGACATCTGATCCTAGTGCAAAATTGCAGTATGCATTCAATTCCATCAACATGAACTCTCCACCTATCTTAGTCTAGAAAGTCTTTAGTATTTGGACTATCTCAAGTTCTACCTTTTCCTTCCATTCTTGAAATCAATTGAAGGCCATATAATTCATTGATAGCATGTAAATCAATATTGTTTGACTATAGTTGTCGATGAATTTCATAGACACATAGGTTAGACCAATTATTTTGTGGGCATGGGCCCATACAACCACCTAGACTGGTTCCAAGTCTTGTAGCCAACTCTAGTGAACATTTGGAATCACTCTTGGGTCTTTGTCATGTGCTTCAAAGCTACACTATCCATGTACCAACCTTCACCAACCAGAGTCACTATCGTGCATAATAATGCTTTATCAATCTCTATCTTTTCTTGGTTTGGCTCGGCATTTTTGGAGCCCTTCTTTATTTATCCTACTTTCTTGCTTTGTCAACCCTACCAAAGTGCCTTGCTTTGTCATCACAGTTAAAGCACATATGTGCTTCTATTAGATCTACCCTTTGAATCCACATTGGCTTTCCATTATTGAGTCTTACCTTGCTGTTCCTTGTAGCCAAGAAGAATTTGTCTCTAGATTTACCGTCTTTGTTGTAGCCAAGAAGAATTTGTCTCTAGATTTACCATCTTTCCTTTCTCGAGCATCTTCTAAAAAAAGCAATGGAATGAGAACTTCAAATGTAAGGGGAACTAACTTTTGTCTTGTAGTGAAGATCATCATGAAACTCTTGTAGCTCTAGGGAAGCTTGTTGAATACTAGTTTGGTGATCTAGAGTGAGTCCAATATTCAACCAACTATAGCCCATTGATCTTGGAACACCTCCACCTTGGTGATGTAGTCTTGCACTAGATCTCCTTAATCCATCTTAATGTTACAAAGATCCATCTTGAGAACAATGATTTGGTCTTTTTTGTCACCTTAAACATCTCTTGAATCACCTTCCAAGTTTTAACTGATCTCATCCAATTGGATATGATGAAGTATGGTATTTGCAATAGTTTTGATAATGAATCATGCCTTTGCTTATCACACAACCTAGTCTTGTACAATAGTTGAGTCCACTATTGTAGTCAATGCTTTGATGGTGTTCTAATTTTGGTAGTAATTTGCTAGACACCTTTATTAATGAAATAACTCTAGATCTTTATCTTCCATTAAAGGTAGTTGGACTTGTTAAGCTTGCTAGCCTCCTCAAACATAGGGAAGAGCATACGGGTAGTCATCTAGATGGGAGCTTCTATGAAAGGGTGACAAATGTCCATTGCCTCAGCATTTAGCTTCCTCAGTCCAAGAGGATCTCCTTTTAATAATAAGACTCTGACACCATATCAGATTCTTATTCGATTTTTAATCCTTGGATGAGCAATGTGAACTACATACTTAGCAGCCCCGACCTCAAAAGAGTCCTCTTTGGTGCTACTATGGACCAATACCATAAATGGACTCTAAATTGTGATGCAAACATGTAAATACATGTTAAGTTCACACGGTTGGTTATAGCAAATCAATTATCTTGATTACATCAAAGTGATTAAGGTTCTTCACACGTTTTTGACCTAGCCAAAATGAGTAGTAGCACTCGACCTACAAGCATGAGAGATGGAGGCGATCTTACATGCCTTCTGAGATGGATTGAGTGGTATCTCATGTGTGCTCACTCAAGGTTTCCAATATTGCTCTTAAATGTGACTAGTAGCACATATATCATCAGGATTCCATGGAAGTTGTCCTTATTTACACCTTAGCTATACCATTTTGAACAACATTGGCTTTTTTCGTCCACCCAATAAAAACGTGATCCACATCTTGGCTCGTTGATAGTGAGAGATGCACTTGCAACCTCTCCATGCTATTAAGTCCTATCATCTTCAATAGAATCCTATAGCAACCAAGCTCTCTTGGCTAAATAGTCACATTGCCTTATCAACTCAACTACTCTTATATGTCAAGCTATCTCTCTTATTGTAATCAAGGACATGGCAATGGTATTATTCATGACATACGTTTCTATACATTCTTCCACTGTAGGAGTGTTGGCTACATGAAGCAATTTTCGACTCTACTTCCTAAAATGCACAATGCTATTTGTGTCCAAAGTGGGGATGGATTTTTCCTTTATACAAGAAACCAAATCAAGTATGGAGCAATTGAATTTGAACACTTTCCCATAGTTTCAAATAAAAATTTCACAAACCCAATCAAATCATGAGAATATGTAATTATATTCTAATCAATTCTCATTAATTATAGTATCTTACTTAAATAAATCAAAATAATGAGTTCCTTTCAATGGTATTTTAATGGAGGGTCTTCTTGAAAGTATCATCATCTTGTTGTTGTTTTGACACAATCTCTTTGGAACAAGTTAAAGAAAAAATATGAGATTATGTAACTCCAAATAAAAGATTTCACAAACCCAAATTGAATCATGATAATATATAATTACATTCTAATCATTTTTCTTTAATTTTAGGCTCATACCTTGCTCATCCTTACATTGAGTAAAACCAATAAGGACCTTCTTATGGACAGAATTCTTGAAAGTCATCATCATCATGTTGCTCTGATACTCTAGTAAAATTCCCTTTGGATTGAGCTAGAGCAAATATATTAGATCTTGCCTCAAAGATTTAGGTTGTGCAAATTGGCCACTTGACTCACCATTAACTGTTTTGTAGACTATAGAATGGAAAACAACTTATCCACCAAGCTTTGCATCAACTTCCTAAGTACAAATAATCATACATGTGACAATGCTTGCGGTAAACGTATGGATATGAGAGTTTATTAACTTTGTAGGTGGATGCATTTAGATATGATCATTACATTGTGCAAATAGTCCTACCTCTCCATCCTCCACATCACCATTTGGGAGACCTAATCATCGCCAAGGAGCATCTCATTTTCTATCTCTATTAGGGCTTTTAGGCATTCACAAATTTGTTATGTATTATTGCACTCAAGAATGAAAAGAATCATGTAATTGAAGTTCATTGGGATCCCTACTCACTTGTCTAAGTAGCACATAAGGTGCATGTATGACAGACTAGTAGTATCCACCCATGTTTGAATAAGTGGGGGTATGGTTTGGATGATATTTCCATCCATCTTCCACAAAATCCTAATAAATCCTGCCAACAATTCAAAATACAGTATATAAACAATGAAGTAGTCAACAAAAGTTTTGTCAATACAAATTTCTCCTTAATTGGTGCATTATATCTAATGGCACTGACATAATGTTGAAATGCATCTACGAAATGTAGGATAAAAAATAATAAGTTTGTAAAGAAGCAAAACTATTATATTGGTGTTGAAAGTCGAATGGCCTCATAAAATAAAAATTTGAACTATGTTCCAAGATTTGAAACTCTTATGCAAAAAATGTTTTAATAGGATTTATAGCTTTCACTTCAAAATTCAAAGGAGAATATATAAAAGCATACTATGTTCTATCAATATTGTGAAACTCAAAAAAACTAGCTCCATAAAACTTGACTAGGATTTTATATTAAGTATAGCATCAATAAAGACATCCCATGATTGAAATCATGTAGCACTTGTGTAGGTGATACTCAACCTAGCCAACGTCCCACAATTCTCTTGCATTTCATCTAGGTGAATCCCAAACACAAACTCATTGAGCCACTTGTGAAATTCAACAGTCACCTACGATATGATCTAGTTTCTTGCTATGCTATTGTGCATTGTTATGCATGTCCATGATGTCATTGTCAATCTCATCATATATGGTTGTTGTGGTGATGGTGTTAACCTACTCATTAATTTCATTATGAAGGCATTAATCATGCCAAGTAAATATCAATACATCATTCCAATTTGTAATGCAATTTTTACGGTCAATAATTCATGCAAGTATAACTGTGGCATTGCCACGAGTTATTGAGGCATAAACATTATGATTTCTAGGTGATAGGTTGTTGAGAGCATGAGTCACACTAAGGAATGTATGTGTAGAGATTGGAAATGTTGATTATACTAAGAAGCAATGAATGAAACACTCTTTCCTCCAGATACAAATAAGCCTTTAGCCAATTGATACATTCTGTAATAGAATTTGAATTCACAATCATCCCTCATTCTACCTTACTTACAAACAAGCTATTTGCATGAGGGGTTGTGAAGATGCAGAGTCCATCTCCCAAATGAGAGAATGCTTCCATTAGGCCATTTAGAAATAGGCATATTGACTTTGTAGATCCTAAAGCATAGACAAAATAAATGCAGTTCTAAGCAAACAAACTTATTTGTTAGTCACAGGTTTTGTAGCTAACACTTTGGCAATCCTACAAAGGAATATCTACAATAAATGTTACAATGAAGGAAGATGATGTGATAGAGTCTAAAAGAAAGGCAAAGAAACCCCAATATTAACAAGGAGAAAGATGGGAGGAAGGAAGGCAATAGTCCCAACAATCTCCAAAAGATATCATATCTCAAATCCATTCCAAGATGCACCAAAAGTCAAAGCCAGTGTGGAATTTCCATGGTGAAAATAATTGTTTACAAAGTTAATGTAGCCAAGTGTCTCTTCAAGTAGGGAGTCTCTCATTTTTTTGATTTCAGCCTCCACCTTGGATACGTTGATTTTCAGGTGTACAACAAACTATGGAAGGGAAGTTAGTTACATACCAATGAATTCATCAATCTAGCACGAATGCAATTTCTAAGAGATGATTTAAGCATATGCCTTGGTACCAAATGTGCTATAGATGAAACATGGTAGAAGAACAAAAAGCAATCACTAGAACTAGTGACAAGTGTGAAGTGAATGTGAGGCACACAAGAGGATGCAAGATCTCACAAACAATGATATCAATATCAAAGGGAAGTTAGGTAGCCTAGGAAATAGATGTTAAAGTGCAAGTGAATAAAAAATTTGATTTACAACACTTTGTTGATACATGTTTAAATAAAATTGTTGAGGGTGTTTGTACATGTATTAGAGGTGAAAGAACAGGTAACAGATGAAGCTACTACTTTGGTTGATCCAGTGGAGTAATCTAGTGTGGTAACTCTAATTGAGCAGTCTAGTGTGGTATCTCTAGTCAAATAGTTTAGTTTAGTGACTTCAGTTGAGCAGTTAGGGGATGCAACAACAATTGTTGTTGATAAACAAAATGTTTTGGTTACTCCCACTATTGGTCCTAGTGATACCGTAGCAAAGGATGCTGATATGGAAAATATTACAAATACCACATTTGAGCCTATGACCATTGATACTACCGATCCATAGGATCAATAAATTTAAAAATTTCTTGTTTCAAATCCCCACTATGTTTTTAAACACATGTGATTTGAACATTGGAAACTCAAAATGTGTTTTTCAACACAACCAGTTCATGTTTATATTTTGTACTCATTACAAATAATTTTCCAAATGTGCAAATACAACAATGTTTATTTGCATGCTTGAAACCTTTTTTTGTACAAAATATGAAGGATAGATACACATGCTACTGTATTCAAAATAGGCAAATGCTATATCTAAAGGAAGCTATTACCCATGAACTTTTGAGTTTTTAGAGGAGACTTGGATGGTGAGTAGTCTGTATATATGCAGTAGTGCACCAAAAATGTAGCTCCTATGATATCATGTGATAGTGCTACAACTTTGGTGGCACGCTCAAGTATCCCATGTTCTTCTCTTGGCATATCTTCCATTTTTTTGAGTTGTGAAGGCATACCATTATCGTACAAAACAAAGGCTTCTACTAGTTCATCATTATCAACCATCAAAACAACACTTGAATTTGAATAAGAAGAGATGCAAACAAGACTACCTATAGATACAACAACCCTTCACAATTATTCTAGATAATTGACAATAGAGACTTAAGCACAAATGTACGACACTCTTGACATGGCAATTCAAAAATTTTTAATTTTGCACTACAACATTACAAATGGAGCATTGTAATTTAGCATTTGAAGGGGGGAAACAAGTAATTGCAAATGCATATATGGTCAAGGGGACAAACATAAAAAGAAATGAGTATAGTTAGCACTGATAATTGGGGAAGGAGCATCATTTGCAAAGCAATTATGCTAGGGGAGTACAAGCTTGATGGCCCTATTGTCTAAGCAAACTACAATTTCTTGCAAGCTCTAGTTTTTTATTATCCACCATTTTTCACTGTGGTGAAAGGCCCCTTTGTCTGTTTCCTTGCACTCGCCTATGCAAGGGATGTGTTTTGCTTCTTCCCTTCTTGTGCATCTACTGCATAACAAACCAACACATTTAAAAAAATCAAAACTTATATAAACAAAGTAGTAAGGACTTGGTATCTACCGTCTCAAGTGGCAACATCAGCCTTGTGTTTTCCAATCCTCTTCTTTGATGATTCATGGAGCTGTTGGAGCATACGCTCATCCTCCTCCTCTAAGTCAAGCTTGTCATCATATGTAGCAAAAAGTGCAATATCAAGAAAATTATAAATACACTATCACTAGGGTGTTGAGAGATTAGCTGAACATCATGTGATTATATGTGCATAGCACTAATACATATAGAGTACTATAAAGGAAAGAATTAGATGCCCTAACCCTAACCCTAAATGGGTTTGTATATATTCTACATTTTCAACTAAATCTAGTGTATAGTTTGTCATTTATGGTGTGCTCTCTAGCTGTGCCCTCTCTCCTCATCTCCACACTTCTCCTCTCCCCTCTTCATATTTTGTCATGGTATCAGAGCCTAGTTCTGACTTCTGCTGAGGCACCATACTTCATGAGTGAGAGATTATGAGATTGAGAGATTGAGAGATTGAGTCTTCCATTCACTTCCATAGAGTGATAGATTTTTTTCGTTCATTGAAAGAGCTTTCCATCCATGTGATATTGAAAGATTTACGTTAATCTTCTTCAATTTGATTCATTGTTTCTTTGAGAGATTATGAAAGGTTTGCATTGAGAGAGAGAGCTAGTTCTCTAAGAGAGGATAAGTATTTTTTGTTCATCTCCTTTGGATTTGAGAGAAAAGTGTTTCAAATTCTTAGGGAGAGGAAGGCAGCTACTACAACCTACAAGCAAGAAGCCGATTCAAAAGCATATGCATCTCTAAAGCACAACAACAATGAGGTGGCTCTATTCAAAAGCATATGCGACTCCAAAGAATAGCAACAATGAGGTTGCTCTCCATTCTGCCTTCAACCCGCAACTGCATGTAAGGGAAGCCTCTATAATGACCTTGCAACTCACGGGTCCCCCAGCTCATGCGAGCAATGCTAGCAGGGGCCTATCTACCCGCGGCTCTGCAACTAAGCTTCAACATATTTGAGCTCTTTACCTACCCGTGGCTCTGCAATGAAGCATCTACATGACAGTATAACTCCTAGCTCAAATGCCTCGACTTAGCACTATGGCCAAGCTAGGCAATGCTCCAACATAGCCGACTACACTAGAAGTGCTTGCTCCATGCACACGGGCTACTGTAACCTCCAACACCTTCTCCACTAAAGGTGTTCTCGATCAACCTCTCCAAGTGACTACAGGCTGCAACCCAGTAGTGCCTCCATGCCTCCTGCACCATCAACAAGCTCCTTAGTGACTACCTAACATCTCTTAGGCTTAAGGCGATGAGAGGCACCTCTACTAAAGCCTCACAGCCAACACCCTTTGCTCTCATAGATGGAGCATCAATAGGCCAAGCCACCGGTTCTTGCAGAGCCCACAATGACACTAGCAGAGGCCCAGGTAGCATAGCGGCTCCTCCAATCATCTTCACCACCATCAGCTCATCTCCTACGCTCAGCCTCCATAGCTCCATCAACAATTGGAATCCTCTACAAAACTCCTCCATAACGACTCCAACGGCTCCACACAATGACGAGCTTCTACATTAATGCAACAAACAACCACAACCCTCTGCATCCACATCTCCTACGTAAATAATCATTGCAGAGATAGAATCTGTTCAAGATTTCATCATATGTTCTCCATATTCCGTCGCATCTCAAGATTCTAAGCGAGATGGCATTCTTATCTTCATCCTTGGCTCGCACTTCTAGATCACTAAATTGTCTTCATAGAGCTTGCATGTGGTTCAAGAATACTCCTGACATCTCTGCCTCGTTCATCTGAAGGTAAAAAAGATCTTGTTTGAGGTTGAACTTTGAGTGCTTCAAATGCTCTGAAAAGAGTCTCTAGTGTTTTCTAGTTCTCAATTGTAGTTGCTTTCACATCGAGGTGGTGGAAGTACCCTGGTCCTAGGGCTCTTCCCATGTAACCTAATGCCTTCTCATCTTTCTGAATCTCCCAGATTGGAATCCTGTCAACATTGTGTGACCTATCCTTCAGCTTCTTCTCCATGCCAGCAACTATACTCCACATACTTTTTGCATGAAGAGTAGATGCGTAGCCAACCACCACGATGCAAAGTTCTTGCCACAATAAAGGTCACTAAAATAGCGTTGTTCTTGTGTTTCTTTGAGGTGTCCATGATCACAACGTTTATGGATTGATAAGAATCCAAAATCACACTTCTACTAACATGTCAAGAGAGGACTGCTTCCTATGACTTCATTTACTTCTATGTTTCTTCACAACCAGGATGCTTGACCACTATTGTATAGCAACCCTAGACATGCATGCACCACAACAACTATTATCAGAAAGGAAGACATCGACAACCTGGCTCTGATACCACTATTGGCTTTGTGCCTCAAATCAATAATGCATGCGATTCAATTAACTGAATAATCAAAACTAGAACTAGAGCAAATGCTTTTGAATCGACAGAGAGCCGAGATGGAATCTTGACACATTAATTCACACAAAAGACACTTCTATTCATCAATAGCTAGAATGCATCCCGACTGGGCTTGTTACTCATTACAAAGAAAAAAGATAGCCACAAAGGCTCACACAACCTTCTACGCACACACACACACATGTTTTTTCTACACTCTTACACACATTCATGTAGGTACTGACACTTTAGACATTCACATTATCCCCACCTTTCCCCCCAAACCCACCCTCCTCTTGCTTGTCTTGTCCCTGCAAAAAACCCGCCTAAATTAATCTATCCATAGTCAATTAATATATGTGTATATGTGTATATTCTCTCTCTCTCTCTCTCTCTCTCTCTCTCTCTCTCTCTCTCTCTCCTCCTCCCTCCCTGCCTCTCTCTCTCTCTCTCTCTCTCTCTCTCTCTCTCTCTCTCTCTCTCTCTCTCTCTCTCTCTCTCTCTCTCTCTCTCGCCCCCCTCTCCCTGTCCTTCCCCCCATAATTTAACTACCTTACTTATCTCTTCTATTTTTTCCTAATAAATCCAAGTTTTTCTCTAATCTTCCTTACTATCAGGAATGTTTTTCCCCCTTTATTTTATTTTTTAATCTAAAATTTTTCCCCTTTTCTATTAAACTCCCCCCCTTTTTTTTCTTTTGTTTTTTTTAAAAAAAATCTTAATTTTTTTAACTATTGTTGTTCCGTTTTATAACCTATTTACTGGCTCTTATTTCAGGTTTTTTTACTAAAAGTCTCCTAATTTACCTTTCTATGTTTTTTTGCTTTTTTAACTAAACCTATTATTTTTTCTAAATGTGCTTAAACTAAAATAACTAAACCTATTTAAAAATAAAACCTCTACTAAATCACTCCCTAAACTACGTGTTAGTCTAACTCCCCTCTCCCCAACCTACTCCCTTCCCCTGACTTATAAGCCTACCTAAGCTTGCCTAGTCTATTTGCCCTAACCTACACGATAATCTTAACTCCCCTCTCCTCGACCACTGAAACTGACCCACCCGACTTCAAGCTCCTAGCCTATTTAAGGAGCCCTAGCTTTGCTTAATCTCACTATGCCTCGTGTCTCCCTACCTCCCTAGTTGCTGTGTGCTACCTCTCATAGATTGTGCGCATACTCAAAGCCTCCCATGTGATCGGATCATACTCTATAGGCTTGAGCCTTGTACTCCCTGGCCGTTACGTTCTGGCACTGCATAGTGCAAACTAATAGCCCGCATGCCCCGCCTTTATTGTGACACGACGGCCCTGCCTGAACTACTATGACTATTGTGTGGATGTTGTGGCACTTCACCTCGACTGTTGGGCTCCTTATTTCACATGAGAGAATGGTCGTGAGCACCGTCGCGCCTTCAGACTTGGACTCTAAGGTATTGGTTGTCTTAAAGGTCACACTTGCTCGATCCCCAATTGTATTTGCATTGATGAATTCTCACAGTTTTGGTCATACATTGAGGAAGTAGTTTAGAAGCTCTCATACAAGGTGCATGTGCTTAGATCTCTGCACTTTAGGCCCTAGCTTATATGATCATCTTTGGGTTTTAAACGTGAATGGATCTATATCCTTTGGTACCATGACCATGCCTATAGATCCGCATATGATCAGATGTCTAGGAGCTCTTCAATTATTGCATTTACTTGGTAGCCTCTAATTTTTCTCTTAGTTATGCTTACATATATAATTGCTCAATTATATAAACTATTTCTATAAGAATCCTATTGTTTGCTTTGCAAAAGTTAAAATTGTAATAATAAGGTTTCTCTAAATCCTCTCTCTCTCCCTCCTTCTATAAAGATTATAGATACATTCAGTCCCTTGGTAATTACTTCACATATCGGCAACAATAATGGTTCGGATGTTCCTCATGCCATCATTGTGTCAATTATTTAGTAATATATAACGCTTGTAATTATACTTCTATATTTATATGTGTTATTTATGTATTATTTTGTATATATAATGGTTGCATGAGTAGTTTTTTTTATAAACTTATTTCTTTCTTGTTTAATCTAAGTGTTCCACCTAATTTCCCCTATTTGTTATGTATGTATGCTATTTTTTCTTCCTAATGCCACTGGTCTCTTTGCCCATAAAACGCTTCTTTTTCCTTTATTAAAACTTCCTTAAACATCTAGAATCCAGATAGACGTTTGCTATTTAAAAGGTCTTTAGCCTTTGAAACACTTGCCTTACTAAACTGTACCTTAAACTTTAGTTTTGGACTTAATTAATGAGTTATATCTCTTCATTAAAATTTCATACATCCCCTTAGTGCTTTTTCGTTATTAAAGTAACTGTATCTCTTGCTCCTCTTAAATTTAAAATTTTTATTCCCATATGCTCTCGCACTTTTCAAAATTTTAAGGTAATTGCATGTCTTTTTCTAACATAGTTTTGCTAAACACAATGATGCGACATAAATTGTGTAAGGAGTACCCTCCCAAGGATAAGCCTTCACAAATATGCTAATACCATCTCTAAGACACATCTTACCTCATACACAGGTCACCGACAACTTTTGAATCTAGAAAGTAGTTTGGTTCTTTAGTAAAAGCGATAACAAGCCGGGGTAAACATGCATTATCTGTCTACCCAATTGAAGCTATGATGTTCTAACACCTAGTTTCTCTTGGATGGTGGCAGGTAAGTGAACCTTAACCTCGGAGCCTAGACTACTGGATGGATCCGACACTTTTTTACCAGTTATACTCATGAGAATCCAAATGTCAATAAAAATTTTTTCCACCTTTATCTGAGCACCATGTGCCATGTTGTTTATAGGTTTCTATTTTTTAAAAACACACACACACACACACTCCTCCCCTTGGAGACCACTGTGATCCTAGTGTGTGATTTAGGGGGGGCTACTAGCCTCTCTCCACCTACCAAATGTGAGTAATGGGGACCGTTGTGATTTAGGGGCCACTAGCCTCTCTCCACCTACCAAACTTGAGTAATGGGGATTACTAGGCGTGCAAACTCCATGCCTTTTACCCATTGGATAGCCTAGGAAAAAGAGTAGCTAGCCATGAGACTATAAAGAGCCATCATGGTAGAAGGTGAAATGGCACCCCTTAATCAATTGATGGGATGAGCACTAATTTGATGGGTGGATGAGCACTATTGGAAAACATGAGGACTTCTTTTACTTTTTTGGAAAGAGACTCCATTTGGTCAAATTGATTTCTTGTTATATCTTACTCTGATTGGCTCGAAACCTTTAGCCTCCTTTCAACAAAATGGGATTGGGGCCTCTTAGCCATGCCCGTGCGTGGTATACACCATCATAGTTGTCTCATTGGGAGCCTGACCTCTTTGTTTATGCTTCATTATACATGCAAGGTGATTTGTTTTGCATACATCTTAATTTTGGTGGAAGATTGAGTGCCATTCACCTAATTTGAGCATCATTTACCCTATATTCATGAATGGTTTTATGGACATTACAAGAGATTGATCGAGCTGGAATTGTGCTACCACTAGGCAATTGGTGTAACATGCCAGAGTGGCCACTAGCTCTCCTGTACCATTTAGGGATCCAAAGAGCCTAAGGTCTTTTGTCTGTCTATTGTAGAACTTGGGAGATGCGACTAGTCATGTGCTGTTCATTAAGCTCGGAACATCTTTGGAAGGATACCCGAATGAGCCCAAAGATCTCATTTTTATATTCTCTTGAGTAGATCATGCTTGAGCATGTTTGAGTCTACATATTCCTTTCGGGAGGAAGGTGTAGGCTTTGTGGCTGTTCTTGTCATCTTGCAACCCTTTTCGCATAGTGAAGCACTTTTTCTTTTTTAAAGTTCTTGTTGCTTTACAGCTGCCCATCCTTCACACTTTTGTAGACCATGTAAGAGGGCTACTTATTCAGCATACCTATTAGTTCTCATTAACTACAAAGCACAACCTCTTTCAAGGTCTTTTGGCTAGTAGGATCCTTGACAATCACTCCTTCACAGCCCTATGAAGATAGCTTCCTGGAAGCACCATCAAAACTCAATACATATGCATCTTCTAGCTCCAGGCCTTAGACCCTTATCTTTGCTGAACCTACTCATCTTCATGTCCTTGGGGTACTCCTTCCTCATAAGGAGATCAGCTAGTGTAGCTCTAGTACGATTCTCTGTTAGAAAATAGGACTCAAACTCCTGCAATTCTACCATCCATTACATATGAAATACTGCATAAAACAATAAAGGGATTGGGCAACAAATAGGATTTAAACTTCTTGCTTGCAAAGACTAGGGAAATCATGGCTTTCTCCATATTTGAATACTACTGCTGCCTTGCAGTCTCATCACACCGGTTAATGAAGTACATGGGGTCATGGACCTTGGCTACTTTTTAGGAGGAGACTTTTCATTGGTAGGATTTTCTAGTAGAGTTGTCTGTCAGAGACTTTTCTCCTTCCCCAAGGATCCATTATGTGTTACTATGAATGTAGGATCCCTGTGTTTGCAGGAGATGCACGATGAGCTTGTTCTCATTGCCACCTTATCCTCTTCCATCTGTAGATCTACCAGTATCTACATTTTAATCATGTTCTAGATCTCGTTGCATGTGTAGCAGCAGTCATTGAAAATGACATTCTTTGTAAAAGAGATATTTGAATAGTCTGAGTAACTTAATTTCTCTTTACAAATATTAAGATAACAAAAAATGATCGAAGAAAGGTTTGTTTACTTTCTAAAGATAGTTACAAATTGTATCCAACCTATAAATCTAAGTTACATATGAAAGTTATAATTAATGAAGTTGAAAGTCTGATCCAAGGAGAATCCATGTGTACTACAAATGCCAAAATATCATTACAAATGGAGTTTAACTTAAAATACCTTGATAAATATTGTTCTATATATATGAGACAATCCAAAAGATAATTATAGAGTGTATTAAAGCTATAAATCTGAGTTACATAAAAAGGGTGTGCTTCATGAAGCCGAAGTGTGATGCAAAAAAAAGCTCTATGTATTACAAGTCCCAGAAGATGATTACAACTAATCTCCAAGTTGTATGGATTGATGCCATACAAGCTATAGATTTGAGTTACATAAAAGAAGTGTACTCCATGAAGGTGAAAATGTTAAGGCATCCAATTGACGCTGTGAAATAAAATACATTACATGTCCATACATTACAAAGGGTGGTTGATACTACAAAAACAAAATAGTATGCACAACCACCTTTTGAACTATAACTATAGGTTTCATGTGGTATAACAAATCTAGTTGCCTTATTCAAGTTGAAAGTCCCAATCTATCCCTAATGGTAACATAGCAACTTTCTTGATATTAGTGATATAGTCTTTCCACTCATTGAACTTTTGGAGTAAACAAAGAGAAAGGCTCTAGAAGCCCAAGGACTACCAATATTTGCACCATGAAGCATCATGCTTGTTTATGTGGTATCATGCAAGGTTATTGTAGCTTACAAAGATGCTACCTGAGTAATTATAGTATATTACAAACATTAATGGTAAAATCGCTCCAGGGCTTGTAGATTTATCTTGCTACTCCTACATTGACTGCAAATGCACTCAACTTTGATACTATTTAACTTGACAATTTTTAACATTCCGAAAACCTGTAGGTTAATGATAGGCTCAACAAAAAAGAAGACTAAATGAAGATTGAAAATCATAATGTCAAATACGTTCAAGACAAAGCAAATGGACAACAAGTTTCATACAACTTATTGTTTTAAAAAAGGTACCTTCTTCCCATATCCTAATTCAAAAACTTATTTGCAAAAGTACCCATAAGCTAAATGTTTATACGAGTGATGGGGACTAGATTGAGAACCATTTTGGTTTCCACACACCTATGTTACGCGCTACATGTACTCATCGTGCAATGGTATTCACATCATTGTCCAAGGACAAATGTCAACTATAGCAGATGGAAAACTAGGAAGATTAAATTATAGAAATATATTGAGGTACTTCAAAATGAGAAGAGAGTGAAGTTAATTATGCTTGTTCTATCAGCTTTGAAAGTGGGCCATTAATAATTGTTAGATGTGCAAGCTACGCACTCGTTGCTTTTAATACTGCATTGACATTAACAAATGCAAAAGTGATTGTGGCAAGATCGTTAGTTATTTTCAAACTAGATGAAATCCTAAATAGAAACTCATAATGAAAATTATAGGGGAACAACAAATCTTTGACGATTATAGTGGTTGTATCTACATGGAGTGATAAGCCAGACATTGCACCATTGTTGTAGTTCTTTGTCCTAACAACAACTCCTGTTCTATGCAAAGGTAGTTGTTAAGATCTATCATATTGAACTCCATGTGCATGCAAGCCTTCCAAAATTAGCTGCATAGAAACACAAAATTGCCAAATTTTTGCATGAGAAAGAAACCACACCACGGTGGCATAGACACTGGACTGCATAAATTTGAAACTCTTGCACAAGAATGCCCCAAGAATCCTCCTAAGCAAAGAAGGATAGGAAGGAAAATGCATGACAAGAGAGCCAAAACAGAGATTGATAAAAACAACACAACTAGTTCCACTTTGGAAGCTCGCGTATCCATCAGAGACAATGCCCCCCTATTGGCCTAGAATTACTAATGGTTATTTGAATAACAAGGTACCATCCAAGAAATTATAACTGATTTAATGAGCCATTTGTTTCACAATATAGTTTATACTTACACATGCATGTCTTAATCTTTGAGACAAGCATATAACTACTGGTAAGATCAACCATGTGGATTATTTTGAATACACAAATGGTGCAAGCCATGTGTTTTCACTCCACATGCCATCCTACATGCAACTATGGGAAGCGACCCACCCTCAAAACAATGGAGTATGCAGATTGACGAGTAGGGTTGAGCACGCCCATCCATCCAAACGTTGTGTTTTGCTTGCCCACAAAATGTGATATGCACGCATGCCAAGCACCATAAAACAGAGATCCACCAGCACTCAAGGTTCATGATACCTTTCATGTTGCCTACTTATTGCACTTTGGGGCTGAGCCAAGCAAGAAACAACGTGATACCGTTACAATAGTATTACCTCACAACCCCTAGGATCAAGTCCTCACAGTGTTGGGAACCAAATGATGGCCTATCACACAAGGTCACCACCCTCTGTAAGTATACAAGCCATTAAGTTGGTCTCTAGGATGCGAATCACTGATACAATCCTTGATCATGCAAGACCCAAATGATGGCATGCTACTAGAGACATGCCCATCCAAGATGCTATTCTTAGTCCCTCATTGCCTACTACTAGATTGGCAACCACGCCAACCACACCCGATCTCAGAAGACATGCATGCATGACAATGACCAAGACTATAGAACGTTATTGCTTTGAGCACTCTAATTTTTCCAAAATAACATTATCAAACTGACATCCAAACAACAAAGGCTAGGAGCATGTCCTTGACAAAAAGAATGGAGTGATCGATGCACAAAAGGCAGACCATTTGCCCTACCCCAAGATCCAAAATGAGCTTTTTAACTGCAAATGACTTAAATATATGCTATTGGAGCTAGAAGTATCACTATTGCTAGCACTAAAATTTCCTTGGAATTGATCCATAAGGGATTCATATTGCACTCATTCCAATTATTAGACTGTTTTGTATTATCACTAACTCCCCATGTTGGGATTGGCTAATTTGCATGCTTGTTGCCTTCCTTGGATGTGGTAAGCATGTCTTAGGCTCCCTCTTTGGAATGGAATGCTAATTCTCTATCATCCATCACCACCATCGTAGACCTTTATCCTACCACTAAAAGTTAGGGTAGAAATTTGAATGAAGCATCAACGGTGCAAAGGCCATGTGCTTCGAGAAGTTATCATGTTTTACATTACCAAGCAAGCCTACATCACCCTTTTTCTAAGAAATGTGTCTCTTTTGGAAGCCAAGATTTGGTGCATGTATTAGCTCTAGAATTACTATAGTTGACCGAGTAGCAAGGTACCATTGAATAAACTGTGGGGGTTAAAGGTCACTGTGCCTTAACCCTAGTGTACAATACTCAAACACACATATATATATGGATGCCATAGAAGATTAGGGTGTTTTGTACCCACCAAAAACTTGTGTGGCTCTCTTCTAACTCTCTCTTTCTCTCACCCTCTTCCGTTTTACTTTTGTTAAGAGCACTCTCAACAATTGGTATCAGAGCCCGGGTGGTCTATCTGATGCTTATGGGTGGTCTAGCTGAGCCCGTGTGTTTGCCTAGAGCCTTTTGTCTGCTGCTGCAGCTTTGTGGGAGGACGGAGCAAGCCTTTGAGTGCTTGTTTAAGCTGCCCAGGTGGTATTGGATCCTTGTAGAAGCCTGCAATGATTTTTGGTAGTCTTGGAGTGTTTTTGCAAGCCCATAAGTGGTTTTGGAGCAAAAAAGACGTTTTCTAAGGCAGAGTGACGAATTTTTTGTCTCGATGAGCCGATTTCTCACAAGAGGACCTCGTGGGTGTGACTATTAGCTGGATGTGGACTTTGTTGAGCATTATGAAGGTTCTTTGAAGCAAAAAGCTCGATTTGAGGCTTATCTTGTGAATTCGGCATCCCCTGCTATGAAATCACTTCGTGAGCTCATTACTCTATCCTCCACTTCCGAAGCAATTCCAAGCTTCCATTCAGCTTCCAACCAGCCCGAGAGAAGGAGCAGGAGCAAGAAAAACCAGTTGGAGCAAGCATTTCAAAGTCTAGATCCGTTCCTACATTTTGGATGCCCGTGGTTTCGAACCCGCTTGCTCAGGCTACCATTTCTAGATTTGACTATTTTGATGGATCGGAAAGGGACAGAACCGTTGTTTGCAAATTTTTGGCTAATTCAATGAAGAATTCTTCGAATTTTGATACTCTGTGTCATCGATCTATGTCTCTATTCATACTTTTCTTCATAGTTTCACACAAGTGCCACGTGGTAGTGGATAAACCTTAACCCTTGGTGCTATTTACCTAAGGTTGAATCGCATGGTTAAATGCAAGGGTTGGCTCTCCGTTTCCCATTCATCGGTTGGGATTTTCTATAGCAGAAGAGAGATATTTGCAGATTGTCTTGCTGAGTCCGATTATGCAATGATGCCCATGTTTTGAGGCATCTCAGGTACTATTTTCAATAGCGGTCATTGTCGTGAGACTGTGATTTCTTGGACATACCTTATGCAGATCACTCTTGTAGTTTGAGCCACTGCACTCAATTGTGGTGTGCATTAAGGTTGTAGTGGATGCTTTACAGGCCATTTGAATGCATTGCGATCCTTGTTAGATGCGCTAATAGGCCCAGATTTCCTTGTGGGATGTTATTTTGATGGACGCTTTGCACATGGATGCTATTTTATGCTGACGAATAGCTTTGACACATTGCAGTTGATGCACTGATAGTGTTATGCTCTCTTGGATGAGACATTATTGATGCTTATGCCCATGGAAGGTGTTTATGCTTGAGGCATTTGGCTCTTATTGGTATTGGGTTTGCCATTGTTTTGTCATTGCAAATTGACATTTTCTTTTGGGCTAGATTTGCTCATGTGGATGCATAGTATATGCACATGAGTTAGATGCATTTTTGATGCTTTGAGCTTTGAGTTTTAGTGATATTACCCTCCATTATGGCAGACATATTTGGGTGCAGCTGGTATTTGATGTGATTTCTCTCGTGCAGGTACTAGCATTTGGAAATTTTCTTTATTTGATCATGGCATCCTCTTCCATGTCTGAAAAGGAGTTTTTCAGCATTTAAAATTTTGATGGGACAAACTTTTCTCTGTGGAAAGAACAGGTAAGGGATGCGCTTATTCAAAAGGAGCAGATTAAATCCTTGGAAGGGATTCCAGCTAAGCCTAGAACTATGTCTAAAGATGATTGAAATGAGTTGGATGCATTAGCAAAGTCCAATGCTAGAGTTCATCTTGTAGAGTCAGTTTATTTCATAGTAGTAAATGAGAAGACTACGGAAGATTTATGGAAGAAATTATGTGCCACTTATGAGAAGGAAACTGCCTCTAATAAAGTTAACCTCATGAAGAGGTTGCTTGAGCTGTAGATGAAGGAAGGGGTCTCCATTGCTTCTCACTTGAATGAATTCAATATTATTTTCAGCTAGCTTCAGGCTCAGAAGCTGAATTTTGATGAGGAGACTAAGACAATATTCCTCTTGTGTTCATTCATGGGATACCTTCCGTACAGCTGTCAATAACTCTACACCTGGTGGAGTACTGAAGTTTGATTATGTTGTGGGTAGCTTGTTGGCTGAGGAGATTAGATGGAAGTCTATGGATGGCAACAAGCAGGAGGCAGCCTTAAATGTACAAAGGGAAAGATCACAGTTCAAGGGAAAGTCCCAAGGAAGAGGGAAGTCTTGTAGTAAATCTAGGGCATGAAACATTGAGTGTTACCATTATGGCAAGAAGGGCCACATGAAAAAGGATTGCTACAAGCTGAAAAGAGAGCAAAAGGATAAGAAAAAGAATGCAAATTAGGGTGCAAATAAGAAGGAAGAGAGTCCAAGGGAGGACAAAGGAAAAGTGGAGATCGAGGAGATCAATGCAGTCATTGATGATAGTGACAATGACATTCTCTTCATGTCTAGTCTACCTACAGAGTTGCTTACTACTTTAGATGACACAGATTCCCAGGATTGGATTTTGGATTTTGGTGCTTCATTCCATGTTACTCCCCATAGGGAATGGTTCTCCACTTATGACAATGGAAAGACAGGTTATGTGGATCTTGGAAATAACTTTGCATGTGACATAGTGGGAGCAAGTGACAAAGTCTTCTTTTGCAAATGGGACCACTTTTGTTTTTTAAAATGTGAGACATGTGCCTAAGCTGACTAAGAGTCTCATTTTAGCGGTGCTAGCTAGATGATGCTGGTTTTCAAACCACCTTTGGCTTTTTAGAGTTGGAAAATTCAGAAGGGCTCTATGGTTTTGGCAAGGGGTGCCAAGTGTGGGACATTGTATCCCTTACATGTATCAGGGGTGTCTGATCATGTTGTTATAATAATTGAGCAGCCAAGTACTTCTTTGTAGCACATGAGCTAGAATGGAATAAAACTCTTATGCTGTTTGAGTTATGTACCACATTTGAGTTTTTTTTATTTTGAAATTTGTGAGCACTGTCTCTATGGTAAGCAGATTAAATAAGGCCATACAAGAAGGGGAAAGAAAGAGCTTGAAAAGCTTGATTTGGTGCATTCAGACGTATGTGGTCCCATGCCTGTATGGTCATTAGCCGAGGCTGAATACTATGTGGCATTCATTGATGGTGCAACTAAGAAAGTGTGGGCTTATGCTATGGCTTGGAAGAGCAATGTGTTCCAGGTATTAAAAAAATGGTTTGGCTTTGGTTGAAAATCATTCAAGTGGAATGCTTAAATGCCTATAGACTGACAATGGTGGAGAGTATCTCTCTCATGACTTTTAACATTTCTGTGATAACGTGGGATCAAGAGGGAGCTCACGTCCCCTCGTACTCCAAAGCAAAATTGCAAAAAAGATGAACCGCACCATTCAAGAAAGGTTGCAGTGTATGCTTTCCAATGCAAGTGTTTCTGGTGGTTTTTGGCCTAAGGCAATGAAGACTGCAGTGCATGTGATCAATAGATCACCTAGTAAGAGTTTGGAAGGTGGTATTCCTAAAGAGGCATGGAGTGGCAATAATCCCTCTTACTCTCATTTGCGTATATTTGGGTGTGAGGCATATGCACATGTACCAAAATGGAAGAAGCTATAGATCCTAAGTCTAGGAAATGCATCTTTCTGGGTTATGGTAAAAGTGGAGAGATGGGCTATCATCTTTGGGATCCAGAAGCAAAGAAGATCATACAAAGCCATGATGTGGTCTTCAATGAGATGAAGATGCATAAGAAACCCATGAGGGATGTGGAAATGAGTAGAATCACTTTCCAGGATGTGAATCCACCCGCATATGTTGATAGACAGCAAGCTGTCCATGCACCAAATGTGCAAGAAATGGTGCCCCCAGGTACTCCCACAAGTACACAATCAAGGGTAGATGATGAATCATATATTGGTGGAAATAATGAGCCCAATGAGGCTGATATGTAGGCGTGACATCAAGCTGAAATGCCCTTGAGAAGATTAGCAAGAGTGTTTAGACTGCCTGAGTGATTTGTTCTACGGGCGGACTATGTGATGCTTACTAATTGTGGGGAGCATGCTTGCTACAAGGAGGTTATGATGCATGAGGATTAGCACAAGTGGGAGTATGCTATGCAATCAGAGATGAATTCACTCATGAAAACTAAGACTTGGGACTTGGTTTCTTTGCCATATGGAAAGAAGCATTGCCATGTAAATAGGTCTACAAGATGAAGGTCACATGTGATGATGTGCCTAAGTACAAGGCCCATTTAGTTCTAAAGGGTTTAAGCAAGAGAAGGTGGACTTTGATGAGATCTTCTCTCTGGTTGTGAAGATGACTACACTTAGATGCGTACTTGGACTTGTGGGAATAGAGGATATGGAGCTAATGTAGATGGATGTTGAGAGTGCTCTCAACGGAAGCAAGAACGGAAGAAGGAGAGAGAGAGATAGAGAGCCACACAAGTTTGGTGGGTGCAGAACCACCCTAATCTTCTTTTTCATTCATTTATATATGTGTTTGAGTATTGTACATAACCGGGGTAAAGGCACAGTGACCTTTAACCCCCACAACCTCCCACTTAAAGGACAATGTGCCTTTAAGGGAGAACAACCAGTGAGCATACTATCCAATGCCCATCAATACACGACAATACTCAAACCGCTGACTAGGTAGACTCTTCGTCAGCATATCTGCAGGGTTATCATCTGTATGAACCTTGACAAGCTCTATGCGCTTGTCCTCAAGTACCTCCCTAATGAAATGGTACCTGACCTCAATGTGTTTGGTCTTTGCATGAAAGACCGGATTCCGTGCTAGCTGAATAGCACTCATGGAATCACTATGCAATGTCGGTACACCTGTATGAATCCCCAAATCTCCCACTAGCCGATCAAGCCATATAGCCTCCTTGCAACCCTCTGTGGCTGCAACATACTTAGCCTCTGTGGTAGACAAAGCAATGCACTTCTGTGCACGAGACATCCACGACACTGCACCACCTGCAAAGGTGAATACATAACCAGAAGTGGATCTCCTACTATCCACATGCCCTGCATAGTCTGAATCTGTGTACCCAAGTACACGCATGTCTCCTTTACCAAAGCAAATGCACATCTCCTTGGTACCCTTCATGTACCTCATGATGCACTTAACTGCCTCCCAATGCCTCTTTCCTGGATTAGCCATATACCGGCTAACAACTCCCACTGCAAATGCAATGTCTGGTCTAGTAGCTATCATAGCATACATAAGACTCCCAACTGCTGATGCATAAGGAACCTTGGCCATCATGGCCCTTTCCTCATCTGATTTGGGACTATCTGTATGACTCAGTTTCACATATGGAGGCAATGGAGTACTCACTGCCTTCCCCCCCTCCATATTGAAACACTGTAATACTTTTGTAACATACTCTTTTTGTGAAAGCCAAAGGAGTTTCCTACTCCGATCATGCGTGATGCGCATACCAAGAATATGACCTGCAAGTCCCAAATCCTTCATATCAAAGGCCTCATGCAACTTGGCCTTTAATGCATCTAGCTCATAAGTATTCTTGCTAGCCAATAGCATATCATCCACATATAGTGCCAGGATTATCAGGCTATTATCCTTAGCCCTTTTAGTGTAGAGGCAGTGATCAATTTCACTCCTTCTAAAACCCTGGGACCGAATGAAAGCATCAAACTTCTGATACCATTCTCTAGGTGCTTGCTTAAGACCATAGAGACTCTTCTTCAGCTTGCAAACTAAATGCTCTTTTCCCTTTTCTTCAAAGCCTTCCGGCTGCACCATGTAAATTTCCTCATGCAAATCCCCATGCAAGAAAGCTGTCTTGACATCCATCTGCATAAGCTCCATATCCTCTGCTGCCACTAGTCCAAGCATGCATCTAAGTGTGGTCATCTTCACAACTGGAGAGAATATCTCATCAAAGTCCACACCCTTCTCTTGCTTGAACCCTTTAGCAACCAAACGGGCCTTGTACCTAGGCACATCATCACCTGTGACCTTCATTTTGTAGACCCATTTACATGGCAATGCTTTCTTTCCATGTGGCAAAGAAACCAAGTCCCAAGTCTTATTCTTCATAAGTGAACTCATCTCTGATTGCATAGCATACTCCCACTTGCGTTGATCCTCACGCATCATAGCCTCTTTGTAGCAAGAAGGCTCCCCGCAATCAGTAAGCATCACATAGTCTACCCCTGGAACAAACCTATCAGGTGGTCTAGACACTCTAGATGATCTTCTCAAGGGCATTTCAGCTTGCTGTCCCACTTGCATATTAGCCACATTTGGCTCATCATTTCCACCAATAGATGATCCATCATCTACCTTGATTGTATACCTATGGGAGTACTTGGTTGTACCATTTCTTGCACATTTGGTGCATGGACAGCTTGCTGTCTATCAACATATGCAGGGGGATTCACATCCTGGAAAGTGATTCTCCTCATTTCCACATCCCTCATGGGTGCCTTATGCATCTTCTTCTCATTGAAGACCACATCATGGCTGCGTATGATCTTCTTTGCTTATGGATCCCAGAGACGATAGCCCATCTCTCCACTTTCACCATAACCCAGAAAGATGCATTTCCTAGACTTAGGATCTAGCTTCTTTCGAAGCTCTTTTGGCACATGTGCATATGCCTCACACCCAAATATACACAAATGAGAGTAAGAGGGCTTCTTGCCACTCCATGCCTCTTCAGGAATACCACCATCCAAACTCTTACTAGGTGATCTATTGATCACATGCACTGCAGTCTTCATTGCCTCAGCCCAAAAACCACCAGAAAGACTTGCATTGGAAAGCATGCATTGCAACCTTTCTTGAATGGTACGGTTCATCTTTTCTGCAACTGGATTTTGCTCTGGAGTACGAGGGGATGTGAGCTCCCTCTTAATCCCACGTGTATCACAGAAATGCTGAAAGTCATGAGAGAGATACTCTCCACCATTGTCAGTCCGTAGGCATTTAAGCATTCTACCTGACTGATTCTCAACCAAGGCCAGCCATTTCTGAAATACCTGGAACACATCACTCTTCCGAGCTATAGCATAAGCCCACACTTTCCTAGTTGCATCATCAATGAATGTCACATAGTATTCAGCCCCGCCTAATGACTGTGTAGGCATGGGACCACATACGTCTGAATGCACCAAATCAAGCATTTCAAACTCTTTCTTTCCCCTTATTTTATGGGCTGATTTAGTCTGCTCCCCATAGAGACAATGCTCACAAAATTCAAAATCAGAGAAACTCAAATGCGGTACATAACCCAAACGGCATAAGAGTTTCATTCCATTCTGGCTCATGTGCCCCAACCTGCAATGCCACAAAGAAGTGCTTGGCTGCTCGGTTATTGCAACAACATGATCAAATACCCGTGATACATGTAAGGGATACAAAGTCCCACACTTGGCACCCCTGGCCAAAAGCATAGAGTCCTTTTGAATTTTCCAACTCTGAAAGCCAAAAGTGGTGTGAAAACCAGCATCATCTAGCTGACCCACTGAAATAAGACTCTTGGTCAGCTTAGGCACATGTCTCACATGTTTCAAAAGAAATGCAGACCCATTTGCAAAAGAAAACTTTATGTCACCGGCTCCCACTATGTCACATGCATAGTCATTTCCAAGATGCACACAACCTGTCTTTCCACTGTCATAAGTGGAGAACCATTCCCTATGGGGAGTAACATGGAATGAAGCACCAGAATCCAAAATCCAATCCTGGGAATATGCATCATTTGAAGTGGTAAGCAACTCTGCAGATCAAGTAGACATGAAGAGAACATCATTGTCACTATCATGTGTGACTGCATTGATCTCCTCGATCTTCACTTTTCCTTTGTCCTCCCTTGGACTCTCTTCCTTTTGATTTGCACCCCAATTTGCATTCTTTTTCTTATCCTTTTGCTCTCTTTTTAGCTTGTAGCAATCATTTTTCATATGGCCCTTCTTGCTACAGTGGTAACACTCAATGTTTCGTGCCCTAGATTTGCTACGAGACTTCCCTCTTTCTTGGGACTTCCCCCTAAACTGTGATCTGCCCCTTTGCACATTTAAGGCTGCATCCTGCTTGTTGCCATCCATAGACTTCCGTCTAATCTCCTCGGCCAACAAGCTACCCACAACATTATCAAATTTCAGTACTCCACCAGGTGCAGAGTTACTGACAGCTGTACGGAAGGTATCCCATGAGGATGGCAATGAACATAAGAGAAATATTGCCTTAGTCTCCACATCAAAATTCATCTTCTGAGCCTGAAGCTGGCTGAAAATAATATTGAATTCATTCAAGTGAGAAGCAATGGAGACCCCTTCCTTCATCTGCAGCTCAAACAACCTCTTCATGAGGTAAACTTTATTAGAGGCAGTTTCCTTCTCATAAGTGGCACACAGTTTCTTCCACAAATCTTCTGTAGTCTGCTCATTTACTACTGTGAAATAAACTGACTCTGCAAGATGAAGTCTAATAGTAGACTTTGCTAATGCATCCAACTCATTCCAATCATCCTCAGACATATTTGCAGGCTTAGCTTCAATCCCTGCCAAGGGTTTAATCTGCTTCTTTTGAATAAGCACATCCCTTATTTGTTCTTTCCACAAAGAAAAGTTTGTCCCATCAAACTTTTTAATGCTGAAAAACTCCTTTTCAGACGTGGAAGAGGATGCCATGATGCAAATGAAACAAAATCCCAAATGCTAGTGCTTGCAAGAGAGAATCACACCAAATACTAGGTGCACCCAAATGTGTATGCCACAATAGAGTGAAATATCGCCAAAACTCAAAGCTCAAAGCATCAAAAGATGCATCTGACTCATGTGCATATACTATGCATCCATATGAGCAAATCTGGCCCAAAAGAAAATGCCAATAAGTGCCAAATGACTCAAGCATAAACACTGTCCACTGGCATATGCATCAATTATATCTCATCCAAGAGAGCATAGCACTATCAGTGCATCACCAACAATGTGTCAAAGCTGTCCCTCAGCTTAAAATAGCATCCATATGCAAAGCGTCCATAAAAATAGCATCCCACAAGGCAATTTGGGCCTATCAGCACATCCCATAAGGACCGCAATGCATCCAAATGGCCTATAAATCATCCACTGCAACCCAATGCACACCACGAATGAGCGCACACTGCTCAAACTACAACCAGAGTGATCTGCATAAGGTATGCTCAAGAAATCATAGTCCCACGGTAATGAGCGCTACTGAAAATAGAACCTGAGATGCCTCAAAACATGGGCGCCATTGCATAATCGGAATCAGCAAGAAAATATGCAAATATCTCTCTTCTGCCAGAACTCCAAAATCCCAACCGATGAGTGAGAAATGGGAGTCAACACTTATCCACTGCCATGTGGCATAAATCTAAGGTTTCAAAACCTTAGTATGAAAAATGCATAACAGAGAGACGAAATCGAATACACAGAGATTTATAACTCTGAAAATCCTTCACCGAATCACGCAAGAACTGATAGGTAGGGGTTTTTGGGCGTCCGAAACGCAATGGGACAGACGGTTTTGGAAACTGTGGTCTCAATCACTGGGTCCAACACACGGACTGAAAAACGTTTTTGGAAACAGAGCTGTTTGTAAACTCCACCGGAGTGCGAATGATGAGTAACATAGAAGTTTTAGGACCTCCTGAGTCCACTGGAACTGACAGATTTGCAAATGGTTGCTCCAAACTTGAGTTCCAACACCCGGGCAAAAAACGCAGGAATTGACACAGTGAGTCAGAAATCCAATGAAATGATCCCAGATTCAAGAATGAAGGTGTTTCCAAGCTCCTGAAGTGAAGTGGACACCAAAAGCAAGCAATAGTTGCCTCTACAAGTCAATACGGAGTCTCTGTCATCGAACGGAACAGGGAAAAGCTCAAAAAACGACTTTTTTTTTGAAAGCTCTTAACAGGCTCTCAAAACCACTTCACAAAGCCAAAGTGACTTTTCCAAAGGTTCCTCCAAGGTCTCTGCATACTCGGATGCAAGTAAAGTCACCCACAAAGCTTCCCACAAAGCTTCTCCTTCCTCCCACAGAGCTATTGAGCTTCAAGCATTCACGCACGCTCAGCTGGATCATCCGGGCTCTGATACCAGTTGAGAGTGCTCTCAACGGAAGCAAGAACGGAAGAAGGAGAGAGAGAGATAGAGAGCCACACAAGTTTGGTGGGTGCAGAACCACCCTAATCTTCTTTTTCATTCATTTATATATGTGTTTGAGTATTGTACATAACCGGGGTAAAGGCACAGTGACCTTTAACCCCCACAGATGTCAAGACAATTTTCTTGCATGGGGATCTGCATGAGGAAATTTACATGGTATAGCCGGAAGGCTTTGAAGAAAAGGGCAAAGAGAATTTGGTTTACAAGCTAAAAAAGAGTCTCTATGGCCTTAAGTAAGCACCTAGAGAATGGTAACAGAAGTTTGATGCTTTCATTTGGTCCTAGGGTTTCAGAAGAAGTGAGATTGACTAATGCCTCTACACTAAAAGGGCTAAGGATAAGAGCCTGATACTCTTGGCACTTTATGTGGATGATATGCTATTGGCTAGCAAGAATACTTATGAGCTAGATACATTGAAGGCCAAGTTGCATGAGGCCTTTGACATTAAGGATTTGGGACTTGCAGGTCATATTCTTGGTATACGCATCACACGTGACCGGAGGGAAACTCCTTTGGCTTTCATAGAAGGAGTATGTTACAAAAGTATTGCAGTATTTCAAAATGGAGGGGGGGGAGGCTGTAAGTACTCCATTTCCTCCATATGTGAAAGTGATTCAGGCAGATAGTCCCAAATGAGATGAGGAGAGGGTCATGATGGCCAAGGTTCCTTATGCATCAGAGGTTGGGAGTCTTATGTATGCTATGATAGCTCTATGATAGCTACTAGATCGGACATTGCATTGTAGTGGGAGTTGTTAGCCGATATATGACTAATCTAGGAAAGAGTTGTTGGGAGGCAGTTAAGTGCATCATGAGGTATATGAAGAGTACCAAGAAGATGTGCATCTACTTTGGCAGAGGAGAGATGTGTGTACTTGGGTACACAGATTCAAACTATGCAAGGCATATGGATAGCAAGAGATCCACTTCTGGTTATGTATTCATCTTTGTAGGTGGTGCAGTGTCATGGATGTTTCACGCATAGAAGTGTGTTGCTTTGTCTACCATAGAAGTCGAGTATGTTGCAGCCATAGAGGGTTGCAAGGAGGCTATATGGCATGATCAGCTAGTGGGAGATTTGGGGATTCATACAGGTGTACCCACATTGCATAGTGATTCTATGAGTGCTATTCAACTAGCACATTCAACTAGCACGGAATCCGGTCTTTCATGCAAAGACCAAACACATTGAGTTTAGCTACCATTTCATCAGGGAGGTACTTCTCACAGCGCTTGTTAAGGTTCATAGAGATGATAACCCTGCACATATGTTGACAAAGAGTCTACCCTAGTCAGCAGTTTGAGTATTGTCATGTATTGATGGCCATTGGATAGTATGCTCACTGGCTGTTCTCCCTTAAAGGCATATTGGCTTTTAATTGGGAGGTTGTGGGGGTTAAAGGCCAATGTGCCTTAACCCCAGTTATGTACAATACTCAAACACACACACACACACACACACACACACACACATACACACATATGGATGACATAGAAGATTAGGGTGATCTGCACCCACCAAAAACTTGTGTGGCTCTCTTATGTCTGTCTCTCTCTCTCTCTATCTTCGTCTCTCTATTTGTCTATCTCTCTCACCCTCTTCCGTTCTGCTTCCATTGAGAGCGCTCTCATAAACAATAACTTATTTATGAGCCATTCACAGTTTCACAGTACAAGTGAGTTTGTACTTACACATGCATATCTTAATCTTTGAGACAAGCATGTGACTACTAGTAGGACCAACCAGATATCTATCGTCGAATATACAAACAACGTGAGCCATGTACTTCTACTCCACACACCTCATGACTTGCAGCTATGGAAATGACCCATCCTTGGAGGGCGGAGTATGTGCACTGATGAGCATGGATAGGGCCCCTCCATCCAACAGTGTGTTCTGCCCTCCCACAAAATGTGATACCCATGCATGCTTGAGCACCGCAAAATGCAGATCCATCGGCAAAAGAACGACACCCCAGGCAGCTTTCATGTTGCCTTGCTTATTGCACTACAGGGTTGAGCCGAGGCAAGAAACAACCCAATCCGGTTATGATCGGACCACCCGCTCTAGAATGCACCCATCCAGAGCAACTGACAACCCCCAAGATCAAATCCTTGAGGCGTTGGAACCACTCGGGGTCTATCACACAAGGTTCACCACCCTCTATAGTCGTAAAAGCCATAATGTTGTTCGTGAGTGATAGGAGGCACCCACACAATCTTTGATTCATGTAGGACTAAAACAATGGTACGATACTAGGAGCACACTCATTCGAGGTTGGAGGTTTGTGCTTGAGCGCAAGCAATAGTGGGGTTGGGGGGCGCACATGCACAAGGGGGAGAATTGTGCACATGCATGCAAGGGGGGAAGGGGATGGCCATTCTGCATATGCACACAAGCGACAAGGGGCACATGCACACAATGGGGGGGAGTGGGAGTTTTGGGATGGGGTTGGTGGAGAGCAACAAAAAAGAGCACATGAATCCATTTTCTAAGAACTATGCCAAAAGGGCAAAGAGGCCATTGGAACTTCCAAAGCATTCATTGATTTTCCAAGCAGTGGGGAATACAGAGAGAATTATCTTTACCTAAAATGCAATAAAAAATGGTGCACCAAAAAAATAATAATTAAAAACATGATGGTGCTATGTGCAACAAGGTGAATACTTAATAGTATTCAACAGGCCTTCCCAAAGTGACAGAGAGAGAAATTGAGGGGGGAGAGAGAGAGAGAGAGAGGAATATTAAAAAACAAAAAAGATTTCGTGCATGACAAAGAAGTAATGAGACGTATTGAGAGTTCTAGAGAAAAGTAATGAGGATTGTCAATTATCATAAGGGAAACCAAACAACGGTCCAATCACAAACAAAAGGACATTGAATGAAGCAGTATGTGGACCAATGAGCTTATGATGACATAGTTGGGAACAAAGGTTGAGATTCCACATAGAAATGGGGATTTTTTAAAGGCATGCAAGAGTCGCGTTTCACAATTGTTATGGGTTCAAGGCATTTAAAAAGAGATTATTATAGGGCATTCAATGTTGTGAACTTGTGGTCAAACAAAGCAGCTGAGCACTGTTAAGTAACAGATTCAAGATCGCAATTGAAGAGCTTCATTGATATCACCTCTTTCCTCAAGTTATCGTCGGCCATGACCAGTGTCGACGATCCTTCCGACGAGTATCCTTTCTTGGATGGGGAGCTTTCTTTCTCTCGTTGGCGTTCCAACGGCATCTCTTTGCCTCCCCCTCAAAGTATCCAGGTCGCTGAAGAATCTACCGTCGATTTTCAGTCGCAATTCGCACATCCGGTGCAGCAGGCAGAGTCCGGCAACAGTTTTATATCTGAGGATAGAGAGGGAAGTAACCTCAACGACAGGAGAGGCGTCAATCTGACAATTCTTCCCAAGCTTCTCTCGCCCGATCAGATTCGCAAGAAGTTTCTCGCACCTACGACGGCATCAGAACCTTCAGGGCTGAATTGGGAGTTTCCTGTTTCGGGTGGAGTGTTAGTGTCTGATGATGAGTTTGAGAGGGACTTCGGATTTGGATCCACAGCTCAAGAGCGATCCAATCTAAGTAAACAGGAAAGAATATTTGGAAAGGCGAGTATGAAAACTAGCGCAGAATTGCATCTTAGAGAGCACATAGGCAGGAGCTCTTCGCTAGACGACAGAGAGAGCTGCGGATCTAGCGAGATGTCGCTTCAAGACTTGGTAGAACGGCAGGAGCACGACGTTATTCCTACAGGACCGCTCTTCACTACCTTACTCAGGACTATAACTCTTATTTTGATATGGTACCTTTTCAGTACCGGTCTCACCATGTGAGTACGTGTTCCCATTTTAGGCAGTCTTTCCAAAATCGCTCTTCCACGTCTTTCTAACACCGTGCTTAAATTAAATCTACACTTTATCATATCAGATACAACAAAAAACTTTTAGGAGCAAAGTTGTGGGACTTTCCAGCTCCTTTATTGATGAACACAATCCATTTTGCTTTGCAAGCGGTTGTGTCATCACTTATATTGCGGTTTTGCTGTCCATCACTGCGGCCAACAACCCAGATCTCCTGGAAAGATTATTTTATCAGAGGTAATGATTTCATTAATCGTGTTGCCCCAGTCCAAGAGCAAAGGGAGTGGGACGAAGGATGAATGAAGTTCTTTTGACTGTCAATGATATCTGCTTCCACACATGATCGATGTTTTGATCAAAATCTTGCGCTCTTACAGTGGTTCCAACTGCAATCGCAACAGCATTGGACATTGACTTGACCAACGCTTCGTTGGTGTTCATCTCAATCTCGTTCGAGACAATGGTGAGTCGTTAGCAATTGCTTGCAAGGGCAACAAAGAGTGCATGTGTACACATCTTTTCACATTGGACGTCACCTTCACATTTACTTAGGTATGCTTGTGCGTAGGAATGTAGACAATCTCTATGTTTATTCCCTCCCCTGGAATCCTCTCCCTATAAACCAAGGTTTATCGCAGCTGCGAGGTGTTTGAGTTATTTTCTTCAACCAACTGTCCATGAGCGTCGGAGAAACCTATTGAAAGAGAGGCCAATATCTGAGTATATTTATGTTGGATTTTAATGAGTCAGTGTGAGTTGTACAAGTCCAGGTTTTTCAATTGCTTTCGGAGTGTAGAAGAGTAGAGCACACTGGGCTCAGGTTGAACGTTTGATTATTACGAATAGGAAAGCTTGTTTTATAAGCTTTTTTGTTATACCGATAAAAATGCTAGATGCAAAGTTCTAAGTGTAGATACATTTGGTCTTTACTGGCTGAATCGGAAAATTAAGCCTTTGAGTTGAAACAGCAACAGTGCACAAAAGTTTAGATGCCAGAGGTGTGTATTTTTGGCTAGGGATTCATTATTCTAAAAAAGCATTGGTATTTCTCTGGACAGTACTTGTGCTATATTCTTTGCAAACTTAAAAAAAAAAAACTTTTGACTTTTGAAATCATCTGCTGTGTTCTACGTAATACTCTCTACATCTTTGGGATTTTGACTTTTGTATGTTCAAATCATTGAAGACACGGTGCTCATGAGGACATCTAAGCAGTTTTTTTTCCAATTTTAGCTTTGTTTCATGACCTCTTCTGCAAGGGCTCTCTCTGTTTGTGCCCGTTTCTGTCACACTCTTTCTCTACTACTTTTTCTTCTTTACATGTACATGTATGTACAGAGATCTGCAGGGAAAGAAAGCATATAAATATATTTTGAAGACAGAAAGCAAATAAGCAAATAGTAAACAGTAGGCCATAGCAGCACCTTTCTCAGGCACATCAATGTGTATATTCCAGAGACTCGCAAATTTTGCAGGGAAGAAATTTATCATTTGAGAAACACCATCATGAATCTAGGAAGAAAACATAGAATTAAGAGGGTACAACATTGAATTTAGAGGAGATTTCAAATGCATTGGATGCATTAGAGGGAAAAAGTAAATATGGGGTACACAAAAGTGGAGAATTTGAACAGAAATTAAGGAACCAGACAGCAGAAGAGGCCAAGATGTAGACAATAAGCTGCAAGACCCTAGAGGAGGAGCTGACTTGAATATCTGGCCAAACTGGAATGGAGGAGGAACGTAAACAAAGAAAGAGTTGCCAGTCTCAAGATTGTAGGCTTAGAAGAAAAAATAAAAGAGAATCTTGATGAGACATTGAGATGCATAGTGGATTCTTTCGCAAGACCATGCACATCATCTAGGTTTAGTGGCAAAAAGCAAAAAGCATTTAGGGTGGGAGGGCATCTCATAGAGAAGCGTCAGGCCATTCAAGCAAACAAAAGGTCTTAAAGGATAGACAACATCTTAAGGGGCAAACTTCAGGTAAGCAAAGATGTAATGAAGAGCCAACGCGTTTAAAAAGGGCAAGACTAAAGAAGGTCGGCAAGATGGTGTACTTTGAAGGTTAAAGCTGGAGATAGTGCAGAAAGATGGCATATACAGCCATGTTTCCAGTTGTATGCACTAAAACAAAGATTATTTTTTATCTTAAAAAAAACAAAGATTATATTTTTCTCTAATGACCTTGACCTGCACCTTAGTCTGCTTTGATTGATAAAAGTTATTTGTAGAAGATTGATTGGTGATGGATCCTTTGTTGCTTTTTTTAGCTATCTTTGGTAAGGTTTTTGTCTCATCTGTGCACAATAGTTGGGTACAATTTAGCTATTTCTAGTTCCTGCCTGTAAAGGTGTGATATTCTCTTCAAATGGGAGTCGTACTGCTTTGCTTGTTCATTCCAAAAGATTCCAATGGTCAGATTCTTGATCCATCTGTTTATTCTTTCATAGAGTGTGTTGCTTGTGTACTGATTGCACCACGGTTCGCTGGCCCTAAGGTGCATGGATAAGCTGACAAGTTATAATTTAAGGGACAAACACTGATGTATTATCTTTGTTCATTCAAGCATCGGGCTACCTTTGGTAGCTGATCATGTAAGCAGAAATACCATAGCGTGTAGCCAAGGTATGCAAGCCAAAGCTTATGATGTTCGTGAATAAACTTGGGCACTTTATCTATTCTGATTTTTAAAATAAGAACCACTTTTTTTTCCTATCTATTTGGATTCAAATTATTGTCAACGAACAGAAGTAAAACTAGAGATTGTAGCTAGTTAGTACAATCAGCCATCTCTTCCAGTCACAGCCATACATGCTACAGGGTTGAGAATAACTGCACGACGGTTTTTGCTCTGTAGGAGAATCATGCGCCATGTTTGTTGATCAATAGCTTGGCGCCAAAGGAGTCCCTGGGGATGTATGCATTGCATGAAGGGTGGTTTGTGAGGGCAAAAGCTGCTCATTAAGTCTGAGCATTTCCTGGATCTGTCCACAATGTTGTGTTGGAAAGGTCACCTCCCCATCTGTAAGCCCCCATATGATGAGAGCGTGGGGGAGGGAGACCTAGGGCAGGACATGCCCAGAGGAAAGAACACAGAGAGGGGGCTGCCACATGGGCAGCATCTCACAAGGTTAGGACAGCAAAAGGGGCTGCCACATGGGCAGCAAACAGGCTGCCATGTGGGCAGCACACAGCAGGCTGACAGAGGAGCATCATGGCAAGCCAAAAGGCGCCGGCAAAGGGCAGGTCATGGCCCTGTAAAAGAGGCGCACACGTGGCGGCAAGGGCAGACTGGAGGCGCCTGCGTGGCGGGCTGTCTGGCAGGGCAGGGCAGACCAGCATACCAGGTCGGCCACATGGAGGCATGATGGAGCAGCAAAGGAGGCTGCTAGTAGGCAGGGACCTAGCTTAATATAGGGATGAGCCCTTGCCTTGAGAGGAGGGCCATAGCTCTAGCGTTGTGGACCAAGGGCCCTCGTAATGAGAGCCCTTTAAGAGCGGTTTTCCAGCAGACTGGTTGGCCTGTTTGGGTCGGCCAGAATGATGCTGCTGGTCGGTTTTTTGCCAAGCCCTTGGGCCTATAAAAGGCAGGCCTTGTGGCCTCATTTCACATCCTCTGGAGCAGCACTTCAGGGAGTAGGAAGCAGCAGCAGAGCAGCACCAGTTGGGTCTATGACCAGGAGGTGAACTGGGCTGAGGAGCTGCAGACTTAGCTCACAGAGGGCTGCCTACCTAGGCTGACACACAGGGCAGCAAGGTTGAGAAGATCATTCTGGACGGAAAGTCTACAGACGCTCATGGTGGAGCACGCGGCTCGAGTCTAGAGATAGCCGTCAGATAGGAGGAGTACCTTGTGGTAAGATCAGAGGACCACACCATTGGTGGGACTCTGGATCTATCTCTTTTGTATTGTGTCCATAGCTTTGGACGGAAATATATTATTTGGGTGTTTTCTCTATCTGGCTGATTCATTGTCTATTGATGAGTCTGCACATGTATCCTATGCACATAAGTTTAAAAAGTTTGTGATTCCACACCCCACACCAACTGTGTGAGCTCTTGGGCTATTCTATCAGTCTTCTGCTGTGCATACCCTCGGTTGGGTGATTTCTAACATGTTGTACCGCTAGGCGATTTTTCCAGTCATTGTGTAAAATTGATGATCTGCTGTTTCTTTGCAGGGCAAATCTGCTGCTCCTGTCTTTCTCCTATTGTTCGCATTTGCCTTCAAGTGAGTCGTTTTCATGCTGTTGTAATAAGAATCTCTTCTTTGCCAATGATTCCAAGTATAGTCTTGTGAAGCTGCAGATTCATCTGCTGTGTTATGTATGTGGTCTGTGGCTTTGGCTTTTGTTGGGCAGGTTGGAGACTCCCAGCTTAAAATTGTTTGGCATTATTGTTATTATTTCAAGTGGGGTCTTGCTGACTGGTAATGGGGTAAATTTTGATTCAACCTATTCCATTGCATTCAAGTGTACTTCTTAGGTTAGATTTTCAAAATCCAGCAATGGTCCTTGCAGTGGGGTTTGCTATTGTCGGTATATTATACATTTCTGTGTGATGATATTTCATGTGCAGAGGACAAGGAACCAGGATGGATCTACATTAAATTATTGTTTTTGCATACAGGATTAGGATCTCTATCACATCTAAAGGCAGAGGAAAGAAAGTTCGAGCTGTTTGGTTTTATACTTGTCATACTTGCTGCAGTCATGTCAGGGTTTCGGTGGACTGTGACACAAATCTTATTGCAGGTTGCACACTAGAATTTTCTGTACTTTCATAGCTGTCTTTTGTGTCCCTTTCAAGTCTCTTTGTCCTCGCTCATGATTACAACTAGAATCTTCTCTTCTCAGTATACCTCCAGAGCTGTTTTTTGGGGAGCCTGTTTAATTTCTTTTGTCTACATGCAGAAACTTGTATGTAAATTAATTAGTTCAGCTGTTGTCATCTGGGTGAGAGAAGAAATACACAACTCATTTCTTTCCAAAATAGCTGAGAGGTTCAAACTTCATATTGTCCAAAAACCAAACAAGCAGCATGAAGGACGATGCCATTTTTCTTTATCTATGATTTTTTGGCAGTTAATGCTGAGGTGCTTCAGGATGCTTTTATAAGTATAATGTCAACAGGCGTTTAATTTTTACTAATATGTTCATTTCGAGGCTTCGTGTGATCTATAAAATTGGAGGTTCTTGGGGATGGTGACAGAAAAGGGAGTTTGGTAAGCCATACATCAGTTTACATTTGGTTTCTGCGATGTGGCTATAACTTGTCCCAATAATAATATTACGGCTGTGATAAGGCTGTTCACATGAACTAATTGAGGACTGGATTTCTTTTGATGTTTTTTGCAGGTTTGGACAATCCTTTGGCTGTTATGAGTCATCTTGCTCCTGTTATGGCAATCTGTACTGCTGGTTTCTCTCTTGCTTCCGAACCTCTACACAAGCTTGCTGAGCACCCTTTTTTTGATACATATCATGATGCGGTTGTAAGCTCCTTGTTGTTGCTCCTTGGTGGAACTTTGGCTTTCTTCATGGTACCTCTCTTTTCCACAACTGTCTTTTTAGATGTGTATGAATCTGTACTCGTCCCTATGATGGCTCAAAATTTAGGAGTCCGATTAACTTGGTTAAATCTGTAGGTTAAGTGAGTCAAGACATTGGCAGTTTTCGTTTTTTATTTGTTTGAAGCACTCGCTTTTAATTGAAGTTATTTTGCCCTCAATGCACACTGCAGGTCCTGGCAGAATACTTTCTTATCTCGAAAACAAGTGCAGTTACACTAACAGTTGCAGGGGTTGTCAAAGAGGTGGTCACGATCGTGGTGAGACTTCAGACAATATTTAGCTGATGAGTTGTTTTGGAATGGATTGGGTGTCGTACATTGTGCATCATCATCATCTGAGAATCTCAGATGCATCTTTGTGCAGCTGCTTAGTAAACGTGATGCCCTTTTTACCAATCATCTAGGTTCAATCAGTTTTTAATTGGATTCAACTTTCTGTTCATGTTTATAGACAGTAATGGAATTGATGATGACATATCCTTGATTAACGTAATAAACACACTGTTCTACATCAGCAGCTCTTAATTTGCTTAACATCGCTATACATGAGCTCAAGCAGGTCTGGAGGACGGCAGCTAAGGTATAACCTGCTGAACTTTGATGATGTTCTCAAAGACTCCTGCAAAACAGCTCCACGCTTAATTGCAAGAGGCGGTAGGTGAACGGAATGTTTGGGCTGCAGGAAATGATTGAACACAATTTTTTTTTGTGGCACTTTAGATTGCTGCGTGGGAAACCTCAAAACGAGGTAAAAACCCACCATGAAGTACAAAAAAGAAAAGTACAAAAGTAACACCTATCTAGAAGAGACAGGAGGTGGAGAGAACAAGAACCCAAAAGGAAAAGGAGGAAAATATGAAATTACATGCCTCCAGGTGCGACATAAAGACAATATCCTCCAATGCGATCCCTTGTTGTACCAGAAACCATTGAGTGAAGCAGTCGTGCCATCAATAAAATGCAATTTCTTTTGACCCTTGTGATTCTGTTTGACATAAGCAGGAAGACAGAACCATTGTTTTACCGGGTCAAAAACTTGCTGCAGCATAGGATGCATATCCTCAAGTGAATAAGTGCTTTTGTGATGAGAAACTACCTGAGTATCTTGCTCTCTCAAATCCACATTTGGTAGCATCATCAACTATATCCAAAAGAGAGATGTCCACCTGCAGCTCAAAAGACTGTGACTCAGTAATCAGACAGGCTAGCTGAGACTCAACTCCAATTAGAGGAGACCGCTGAACTAAAGAGGGATCCTGGGTATCAGAAGCATAAACTAGAAGGTGTGGAAACATTGAAAGAAGATTCAGGCATAAGTGTATCCCGCATGGGATAGACAAAGAGCTCTTCACCTTGGCAGATTGACATGAGTTTGAGGGGCAGCTCTGAGCAAAATGACCAATTTGTCCTTGTCTACTCTTTAGCACGGATTTGGGAAGGAAGCAAATGCGAAATAGATGTGCCAAACCATATTCAATATCCAAAGATGAAGGTACAGGCCATAAAATGCAAATTCCATGCCAAAGACTAAAAAATACCACTTTGGAAGATGCTGTACTCTCCTCAGAAGAGCTGCAAATATGCAGGAGGAGAGTACTAGCAAGGCCTTCAGAGTGACCTAGACATGACAATAACGTAGGAATTCTGAGCTGGTTCGAAAAAGGGATCCCAAGGCATAATGTAAGCAAAATAGCCAGCATCATGTACCCTTTCCATGCTGACCAATTGATAGACCATGTCCACAATTGATACAACGAGCATAATAAAAACCCTTGCCAAGGGAGAAAAAAAGGTCCAATTTATTTATGTTGAAAATGGGGAGAGGGTGAGAGACACTCAATCACAGGTTAGAGACGAGCTGAGGCACGAACTGATGTTGATAGATTGTGTAATCATAGCAAGTACATGGCCTCATTTATAGGCTGGGCAAGCCTTATCTTCCCACACTGACACCTCATAGATGAGGTCACACACAAGAGAATCTAGATCCTATAATCTAGGGGAGGAATCACACCTACCACATGAGGTGGCACAAGTGGCCTCAAGACTCTTCACACTCACACAACTGTAGGACACTCCTAGGACTCTAGGACCACACACACTAGGACTCCGATTCCAACAAACCCCCCTTCGGAGCTAGGGTGAGAAACTATGACATCATCCAGACTGTGCATCCCAGGCAATCTCAGAGGCAATCTCAGAGGCTAACAGCTGAGCATAATTCAGAGGTTGAACCAAGCACTCTCATGATCAGAGACTCAAATCTGAGCATGGATGCATGACCAACTCATAGGTCTAGGGAGTACACCAACATCCTGGAACTTGGCCAGGCCTGATAAAGGAAAGACATAACAACCCCCTGTCTCCTAACTGGGTACATGGAAATAAGTGGAGCCTTTTATAGGACAAGGCACACAAAATGACAAATTATTACATCATTTTAGGGGGACTACCCAAGGTAGAGTACCTAACACACATGACTCTAGAAAGCCCACTCTTCATCTATCACCTCATGGAGGGATAGACCAGAAACAGCAACAATGCAGGCTTGTTCCTCGCTCCGCAACCAGATTGGCATGTTCTTTGGCTTGTACCTTTGCCATCTTCTTGAAGCAACAATCCTCTGGATGGCCAAGCTTCTGACAGTAATTACATTTAAGAGGTTTTCCTTTCTTCTTGGGCTTATTCTTGAGAAAGAATGCTTTGCCAGATTCAAAGGAAGATTCTGCTTTCTCTGTAAGTCTACGGTCCTCATCAATGAGATGAGCTACCATATCTTTAAAGCTCATATTGCGGCTGACTCTTAGGACAGCAAGGATCTCATTGTACTTGGAAATGTCTTCAATACTTGAGAGAAGTACATCAACTTGATCATCATCTTCAACAATGGCTCGGATGGCAGATAATTGTTGGAGAATTGACCCAAGATTGCTCAAGTGTTCATTGAGGGTTTCAGTTTCCTTCGTCTTGAGCTTGAAGAGTTTTTGTTTGAGAAAGACTTTGGAATTATTGATCTTATTTCCAAACAAATTCTCTAATTTTTCCCAAATGTCATTTGCAGTCTTATCAAAATCCACATGGTGGATAAGGTTGTCAGCTAAAGCTAGGCCAATGATAGCCATTGCTTTATCATTTTGGTTCTCCCACCAACTGATTCTAGCATCATCACTTTGGGGTTTTGGCTCCTTGCCATTGGTGATATTCCATATGCCTTCTCGCATAAGAAGAAGCCGGAGTTTCGTCTGCCAAGTTGGGAAATTGCTCCCTGAAAATTTCTCGATGAACGAGGAGTTTGGGAAGGTCTTAGCTGTTATTACAGCCAGTGTCTAAATCCCTTACAATGTTTACTCAAATTTTGCAAAAAAAGCCCCAAATTTTACATAGTAGAAGCTTCAATTATGCCAAAGGAAGTCGCGGGATAGAAAAGCCCTAAATTTTTGGGTTAGGGTTGCTGCAAAATTAGGGTTTGCAGAAAATTGGGGCTTTTCAAAATTTCCTAGAGCATAGTGTTCAAGCAATACTAGGGAAGCTTCAGACCATAAAAGCCCCAACAAATTCACCCAAAATGAGGCAAAATTCTTGAAAAGCGCAATTTAGGGCTTCGGGCTCAGAAATGGGCTTCAAGGTCGGGCCGAATCCCCTCCAAATGTGGCGGCGATTTTGACACGGGCAGCTGTGATTGAGTTGTGGCAGCTGAAAGACGACTCCCGGGCAGCAAGATACTTCATGGAAAGCCCAGGTTCGATCAGCCATTCTCGTGATGCCATTCTCTTCCAGAAATATATGCGCCTCATAAAACAAGCTGCGTAGAGAGGTGACGTACGTGCAGCATAACTCCGAGTTCACAGCAGGGAAATGGACCGGGCAGTCAAGCTGAGCAAAGGCGGAATTGTTTGCTAAGGCGTGGGCAACACAGATCAGCACGGAACCAACATAGGATGGTCTTCGATGTAGATTGAGGAAGCGTGAACTGCAAACCAGAAGAGCTGCGTTGACGTGCGAGTCGATGGCCACGACCCTCACAAAGTCGTCAATCGTCGGTAGATGCAAGACGCCGCCAAATCATCGCACTTGTTACAAGACACGGATCTCGACACCTTTGCAGGAGCTGTCGCAGGTCATTGGGGCAGAATGCTGCTGCTAGAGATTGCGCAGATCAGGGGCGGAAGGAGGAGAGCTGAGAGGCGGCAGCAGCAATGGGCAGAACTGAAGCGGCCATCTGGACAGCAACGTGGAGATGGCGAAAGAGTGGCCGAGCGGAAGAGAGAGGTAGCGGGTAGAGGAGTTAGTAGGAAAGAGGTAGTATCAGCGTGGGTAGGATTACTGCCGCGACTTCGGTATTCTTGAGGTTGATGGCGCAACAAACAACATCAACTCGATGAACAACATGGAGCTGCTCAATCGAAGAGGAATGCCATCAAGCAGGAGCTTCAACCTGGCTCTGATACCAACTGTTGAAAATGGGGAGAGGGTGAGAGACACTCAATCACAGGTTAGAGACAAGAGCTGAGGCACGAACTGATGTTGATAGATTGTGTAATCATAGCAAGTACATGGCCTCATTTATAGGCTGGCAAGCCTTATCTTCCCACACTGACACCTCATAGATGAGGTCACACACAAGAGAATCTAGATCCTATAATCTAGGTGAGGAATCACACCTACCACATGAGGTGGCACAAGTGGCCTCAAGACTCTTCACACACACAACTGTAGGACACTCCTAGGACTCTAGGACCACACACACTAGGACTCCGATTCGAACAATTTATTCCAATGGTTGCTGTCAACCAAGCTCGTAACATAGAGGTAGTCATAATTTGCACCATAAAATAGAGGCAGATACCATGCTGTTGCATCAGAAGAGATTTAGGAGGGACAAAGACAAACTAGAATTCTGAGTTTGGAAGACGGACTCCTCACAGAGATGATATAGGAGATCTAGCTGCAGAGACGATGAAGGAAAACTCACGATATCAAAATCTTGCGTCTTATTAGGTTGAGTAGAAGCAAAAAACTGATCGGTCCTCTTCTTTTTGCGAGAATGTTGCAAAAAAGATAGTCGGATTTGATGCAATTGACAGGAGAGTAAAAGGAGCATGAGGGTCAAGCGAAACAGGAGAGGACAAATTTATGGAAACAGAAGGAAGTGGGAGGTTTGAGACAGGCTTAGACGAATTAATAGAGTCTCTAGGAGCATGTGGGTTCGTAGTAAGGCTTGTAGACATAGGTGCTGATGAAGAAGGGGACGAAAGAAGCAACGAAGTAGTGTCATCATCCGGCGCCATCTTGAAACCCACACTCACACTCAACATGCACACACGTACGCCCGCGCACACATTTTTTTTAAGTAATATCCAGTGCTGTATTTATATGCTCATAAATTTACAAGATGGGAAGTCTCCAAAAATGGAGAGTATCCTAAAGATCAGAAACATAAAAAGAAAAGCTCTATGCAAGAAGCATGAATATCACCCTCATGGCAGGCATCATATAAGGATTGCCACAATGAGGCTCGGAAATATTCATATGACTTGTGAATCTGCCGACCTAAGTATGCCAAATTATGCGCACTCCAGATTGTCCAAAGAGCCCAATATCTCACCCAAGAGAGAAATAGTGAGTATTGAGACAAAGGCCTCATAAATCTGCCAAATAGCCAAAAATGTTTCCCAAATCTGTGACTCGGGAAACGGAGCCGAAGATGATATGAAATTCTCCCGAGGAGGTTCCTAGAACACGGGCAGTGCCAAAGTAAATGAGGGACAGTCTCTGAACGAGCCTAACATCTTAAACATGTGGATGGTACAATGGGACGTTTGGCAAGTGTGACTCCCACTGACAATGTGCCTGTCATGCATCTCCAAAGAAAAAGTCTTTGTTTCAAAGGCATTTTACACTTCCATAATATCTGAAGATTCGTCCGCCACCATGAGAGGGGCTTCCTGATATGCCACAGAGTATTAGCATATTGCTGAATCCATGGAGCAGGCTGAAGAAGCGTGTAGGCTTTGATGGAGGTCAAGGCAGGTAGAGGAACAGGATGAGAGCATGTAGCAGAGGGTTGCAATTGCCAATCCAATAGCCTGTCTGTGTCAGCCACAGGGGGAACAGGTAGAAAAGGATGTAACAAATCAGCAATTTTCTTCCATATCGACCTATGGTGCATTCCCAATGCATAGGAAGCAGTGGCCTGAGGAAAGGATAAAGCATAGCCCTGATTATCCACCACATCATGTATGTATCTAATTCCCAATTTCATGAGATTGTATGCCCGAACAGGTTCCTGTAAAGCGAGTGGAATGTCAAAGATGGCACTCCAATGAATACTTTCTTTCCTCATTGAGTTTGTTCCCGAGCAATTATCAAGAGCCCATTTGACCTTAGAAAGTACTTGTTTCCAGTCAAGAATCAGAGCAGTAGAGAAAGGACAGCAAGGTATCTTCCCTACAAATCTCCCAATGACAACCTCCCAATGATCAGTAGTCCAATGACCATAAGCAGAAGTTCTCATGTTGACACACATGGATGCTATCATACAAGTCCATGGCTGTTGTTGGCGGAAAAAAGTATGGAGCATAGTCGCCTTTCTTGCAAGTACATGATATCTTATATTGAGGATATTAAGTCCACCATTCATCCTAGGAGAGCACACCATTTCCATCTTCATCAGTCTCAATGCTTTCACAGCAGTTTTTGTCCTCCATAACATTTCCATAGCTTGAGACATAAAGGCTGAAATGTCTCTGGAGGACCAATGCAACAAAGGCAAAAAGAACTAGACATAGGACATTACAATGGACTGTACTCTTCTGAGCCTGACATGAAGTGGCCAAGTGTAAATTTTCCAGTATTCTAGTTTATGTTGAAGTCTTTGGAAGAGTAAACTGCATTTGCTATCTTTGGACCAAAGCCCAGCTTTGTCATGATTTGAGAGATAAATCCCATTGAGCAGTGTCAAATGCCTTAGCAATATCTACCTGCAATACGAGCACATCTTGATGCGAGTACTTAGCATATTCAATTGCAGTCAATGCATTGGAGATATTGTCATGGATTTGTCTTCGCGGCACAAACCCATACTGATGAGGATGAAGGCCGGCATTCAGTATCCCGTGAAGCCTATACACAATCATTTTGGCAATGAGTTTGTAAACTACAAGCATCAAAGTAATAGGCCTCCAATATGACATATGGTCACACAGATGTTTTTTGGGTACAAGTTTGACTATGCCATGCTTCCAAGAGTGTGGTAACTGATTTTCTTGCCAGGCGACATTGATCATTTGCAAGAGGACATCTTTCAAATCATCCCAAAAAGAAATATAAAATTCCACCGCAAGGGCATCCCAGCCAGGGGACTTGTATTTGCTGAGGTGGAACAATGCATTATCAAGTTTTGTATCAGTAAAAGGTCTCTCCAAGGTAAGAGCATCATCCATTTCCACTATTTCAGAAACATATTGGAGGAATTCAGTCCTCGCATCAGTCATTTGATTTGATGGGGAACCAGGAGCAGAGAACAATTTCTAGAAATAATTTTGGCATTCATCTTGGAGATCAGAGAAAGAGTGCGTCCAAGAGCCATCTAGCTTCCTTACCCTTAGACATGAGTTTTTCTTTCTAGTAGCATGCAGGCCCTGGAAAAAGGCTTTTGATGAGCAGCCCTTATCCATGAGGGGCTTCATTCTTGCTCTAATCTGCCATTTGTGCAATTTCCTCTGATCATTAGCAGTTAATTTAATCCGGGCATGTGAAAGGGAATCATTTTCCGATTCAGAGAGAGGCCTTAAATGTGAAAATTCAGTCAATTGTTGTGCTGTCCTTTTTGCCCATTTAACCTCATTCCTCCATTTAGTCATATGCTAGTTTCCATACTCCCTAATGACATTCTGTATACGAGAGACAAAGCTGTCCCAAGCATAATCTATGTCCTCCTGGGCATGCAAAGGCAAGGGATGAATTGCAAATCTGATCATTTGCTGGAAATAGTGATGTCGGAAATAAGCCTGATTAACATGCAACAATCTACTGGAAAGGGGTGGCAAATCATCCAGTGGCATACCAAGGTGCAGATTCATCCATAATGGGGTATGATCTGACAAACCCAATGAGAAATCTATGAGGAGATGAGGGCTAAAATCTGCATATTGTTGTGGGTAAAACAAATACCATCTGTCAAGCCTTGCCCAGTATGTAGTAAGTGCATTATGATGAAAAGTATATCCAAGCACTGACCCTTGGAGAAGCAGCCGTAAATCTTCAGCCTGCACAGAAAGAAGCATGCTATCCCATTTCTGCCTTTCCAATGATAGCATATGAGATCTTGAAGTAGTGTTATTATCTCTTGGCAGAGGGGAATTATTAAAATCTCCACAGATGAATGCATTAGATCTCCATGGATATTTGCTTAAAGAATCCCGTAAAGAAGCCCTCATGGCAGAGGTCTGGGAGGCATAGACTGAGGCAAACTCAAGAATATCACCATTGATATTACATTGTATGACCATCCATCTGCCACTGCTGTCATTGAAGGCTAACTGAGGCTCCAGCTCATGTCTAACCATTATGCATATACCTGAGTAGGTAGTGGTACCAGCATAGTATATGTCATAACCGCCAAAATAATCATGATGACCAACCTTAGAGTGTTGATTATGCTCTTGCAAACAAACAATATCTGGCTGCATTTTATGTACATAATTCCAAAAAAGCCTCCACTTTGAGACATTGCAAAGGCTCTGTACATTGTATGTAAAGCACTTAAGTGTTTGATGCATGAAAGAGGTATATACAGTAAAGTATAAGTATAGAACAAGATGTAAGAGAGGCAAAGCCTCTGCCTGCATGGGCTGCGTTCCCTCATGATCCATGAAAGAGATAGCATTCTCCCCTTCTTCAGAATCACATATAGGGATGCACTATGGACTCTATGGAAGGAGGGCACGGGAAAGACTGGTTTGTACGGAAATACGGATAGGCTGTACGGACGCACGGAAGGGTCTTCAAGGAAAAGTACGACAATGCAAAAAGGTACGGGGCTGCTTACGGAGCTGCGCGGAGGACAACCAAACCTTACGTAGGTGTTCGTACTGACGTATGGAAACCGTACGGCGACCGCACAGATGTACGAACGGAAAGGGAGGCTACGCGGGATCCCTGGCGAGGCTGAACAGCATAGCTCCTCTTCTCTTCACGTGCACACACACTACGCCCGCGCGCGCGCACACACACACAAAGACATTTTCACTTTAAAAAAAAAGTGAAATCCATTTGTCATTATATTACAAAAACATACCCATGGAAAGGGCCAACTACTTACAAGCATCAGAAGATATCATTCTATGACAAGAAGGCAAGACTATCTAGATCCAACGCATGAAGACAATAATAAAATGATTTGCCATATGGATGCCCAGAAGAACTGATATTTAGTGAGGGAGGGATCATTGTTACGGTCCTTCCATAGAGTCCATAGTGCCCAGTAGTATAACGAACCCAATAAAAAAGATCATACCCTAGGGGCCTTGCTGGTTGAAAACCTTCAATATGACCTAAAAGAAAGTCCCACTGAGTAGGCTGCTAGTAACCAAAAGCAGGGGTGGTGATTTGTAGAAGCAAAAGCGCATCATAGCAGCCCAAGGGTGATCACCATGTAAGAATTGTAGCATCATTTTCCCCTTATGAGCAAGAATATGCACATGAATATTAAGAATATTCGGCCCCCCATGCAACTTTGGCGAACATAACTGCTGTATTGGAAGCATGTGTAAGCTTTTCCTTCCATGTTTGGACGCCAGAAAATTTCCATGTGTAAGCTAAGTGCGCAGACAATTTCCCCCGGCCATAAAAGACAATGTCAGTCTTTAGAATGCAAAGGCAACAAGCAAGATTTCTGAACATTCACATGAAGGCCAGCAGCCAGCCCATACAAAGAGAGGGCTTGCATAAGTGAGGAAAGGTCTCTCTCAGTATTCTGTGGCATGAAAAAGGAATCATTTGCATATGCCTAAGCAATCGTAGGGCGACTTCAGGAATCTCCAAACCATGTAACATGTTAGTCGCCACCAAATGATCCATATATTGAAGCATGGGATGCGTGGCTATTGCATACAAAATATCACTAAGAGGACAGCCCTGGCGGACTGAACAACGGAGGGTCCAAGATTCAGAGAGATCCCCCAACAGTATGCAAGCAGCTTTGCTGTCACTATAGAGCCAATAGACAATATGCTGCATTTTTTGACCAAAACCCAAGGCTTGCATGGTCTGCGCACTAAAATTCCATTGGATTGTGTCAAAAGCCTTGGCAATGTCAACTTGCAACAAGAGGACATCCTGCTCCGTGTACGTGGCATATTCGACACCACACACACACATGCACAGAGGTCTCGAGAGATCTAATTGCAATCAAGTAGCGGCTCTAGGATGTCATTGGCAAATTGCAATAAGAGAGGCCTAACAACATCAAGAAATGGCTGCTATTTAATTTCTTGAATTCAAGGCTTTGGTAGAAAATAATGTTGCAAGAGATGTTGACCTTGCTTCCTCCCCCGGCTAGCTCTTGCTCCCCCTCCGAGCTTGTCTGCTACCCTTCTCTTCCTCGTCCATGTGCATCCTGTCCTCTTCCGCTAGCCTTCCTGTTGCCCTTGACCTTCACTTGCTGCTGGCCTATCTTCCCCCTTCCACTCCAGCAGCATATCTTCCCCCTTCCACTCCTGCTCATCCGCCTCTCACCATTGTCTTCTTTGGTGTCCCCATCCTCCCCCTGTTTGAGTTCTTTCGCCAGCCCTTTGTCTAGCTAGCCAACCCCCAAGGGCTACCCCAAAGCACTCTGGGCTAGCTTGGTTAGGGGTTTCTTGGGCTGTTTGTGGACTAGCTCGTCCACAAACTGTTTCTTGGGCTGTTTGTGGACTAGCTCGTCCCCTCTACCACTTCTTCCTGTTCAAATCCCCTTGAAGGGCAGCCCCTTCCTTCGGCTCCTCCTAGCCCTTGCATTGCCAATTGGGCAGCTTGGCCGCTTCATGGCTATAGCCCCTTGAAGCTATTAGAGATTGCTCCCTCACATGTGAGCCCCATGATGAGGAGGTCAACGAGGCAAGTGAGATTATATTTAGTCTTCAGAGTGAAGCTGAAGTAAGAAAAAAGTAAAGCAGAAGTATGAGGAGGCACTTGCTCTTCTCAGCGATGCCAAATGACGAAGCCATATTTTGGTCTTCATACAAAAGCCAAACTATGTAGGTTTCCCGAACTTTGTTTCGGAAGGTAGGAGCCTTGTATTGGATCCGGAGAACATATAAACCTATACACATTTTAAAGACGAATCAGGCATTGATTTGGGGATGACTATTTTGCTTAAGTCAAGAGCTAATCACCCTCATCCTAATTGCCAAAGAAAAATCAGGCACCAGTCAGGGACTAGAGCGATCCCCAAATCGTAGGTTGGCAGCGAGGGGAGCTTGCTTTTTATAAATAGTGGCAGATGTGTGATAGTCGGGGTTGGCTTAAGTTGGCTAGAGTTTAGAGAGACAAAGCTTAGCAGCGTAACATAGTCGTGTAAGTTGTCTTCTAGAGCCAAGAAGAAGAGGATTGGAGCGATGTGCTAGAAGTCTTACTGTGAGAGTCCTTGGTAAGGCGAATTGCAGTAGCTCAGGGAGTTGTGAAGTTGAGCGAGCACACAATTTCCTATAGAGTCAGTGTAGCTCCTTGATAGATGTAGAACTCTTCCGGCCTTTTTTTTTAAAAAGGCAGAGAAATTTGTATTTATATTAACAAAAAAGATTTATATAATGCTGCTCCATAAAAGCCAGGAGGGTCTAAAAAAAAGTGATCTGGTAACATCCAAAACAGCCCTGTAGCATATCTATGTATGACATATGCCAGGAAACTCAAAATCACCAAGAAAAAGAAGTCTTCATTGAGTTTCTTCCTTGACGGGTAAAGAGGGGGGATGGCTTGGTTCTGTAATCCCTGCATAAATGCTTTGCAACTATTGAAGGTCGTGTGATGTTCATCCAATTCTTCCTGCAGATGTGCCAGAGCATCATTGAAGTTGAAAATATCCTGGTCAACGAGCAACTTAGCAATGTACAGGCATATTAGTAGACAGCAATATGAATTACTCATTTCTCAAAAAGGGAGATATTTCTGCTGAACCATTGAGAAAATTATCAATAGCATTGACAGACTCATCTTTAAACTGAAAAAGCATTTTTGGCAATCCAAATAAATCATAAAGCATGAGCTCTTAGAACAAACCAGGTAGCATATGGCATTTGGATTGAATCCCCCAGAAAAATTACTTTCCAATTTATTGGTTCACCCCCCCCCCCCCTCCCCCCCCCCAGGCGCGTCTCCACCTTGGGCAGCCCCTCCTCTCCTCCTCCTTTTGCCCAAGTCTGCAAACCCCCCCCCCCCCCCCTCCTTTCAGCTGAATTGAATTGAGTAGTAGTAAGGGGGGGCTGTTCAATAGGATGTCCGTTATGAGCGGCTTCCCAGCTTAGGGGGCTCCCTTCAAAAACAGTCAATTTATCAGCAAATTCAGCTTGGGAAAGGGAGACAAAGATAAGGACAATGAAATTGAAAAACACAAGAAGGAAGAGAAGAATCACCAGAAGCAGCTGAAGCTCAAGGATGTAAACAGGTGCCGGACTTAGAGTGGATAGCACTGCTTTGCATAAGAACTCCACCACAACAGCCTCCACCTCAGCTATATCCTCCACAGGGGGCTCGATATCGACCTCCTCTCCTGCGACCACAAATTTAGCACCAGATTTGTCATTCACGTCATCATCATCTTCAGAGATGACATACACAGGCCCACTCTACTCGTTCTTTTTCTCACCCCTCCCTCTCAGCCAGCCACCTCTTCCAAGTTCCGCCTTAGACTGGTATCACCTCGCCTCTACCTTAGTCATCATTGTACCTCACCCAGCTTATTCAGTCACCATCGACTGCTCAGCCTCACCGTTCTACATTTGTACCACGTCCCTTTCAGTTTTAGATCCCTCGAGGACCCGAGTTTCCATGAGCCGATCCACCGGATGCTTGGGAGTCTCTCCTCATCGAGGTGCACAATATTCAAGCCTGTGAGGTGTAGCTGACCCATTTCGCACAGGAGCAGGCCCGCTTCACTCAGGATGAGGTTCATGTAGGAGCAGATTGGGGTCATTCTGGAGCAGGCTGGGCTCATTCAGGGGCTCAGATAGGATATTCACAGCGTTAGAAAAAGGTTACTGCCTTACATACCGCCTCAGGGAGTACTACAATGGTGGAGGCACAGATTGCTAGCATGCAATTTGTAATCGAGGAGACATCTAGATGGGTGGATGTGGCCAAACGAGAGCCTGCAAAGGCAATTGTCTCAGCCACTCTCATGGAGCAGCAGAGGGCCAGTAAGGTCCTCAACATCAGAGTTTGTGGGGTCCCTCGCTCTGAAGCGACACTGATAGATGACACGGTCACTTTTGTGGCTACCACCTTGGGGGTTGCAGAGCACGTGGTCGAGAGAGCCTGACGAGTGGGGAGAGACTCCAACTGAGAGAAGCCCCTCTTAGATTCCACGATGCTTAGACTCAACTGGCAGCATTACGCCATTGGTCGGTCCTACGGGACCACTTGTCAATCTCCATGGATGAGGCACAAGTTGTTGGCATTTCTTTATCAATTTGTCTGCCCTTACATAATGTGTTTCCATATCTGTGTTAGTTGCGTCATCATGATTTTTTTGGGGGAATCATGTATCATTGTGGTCATTGGTGTGCTTGGTTTTCTGAATTTCATTTGGGTCGTGTAGTACAAGATTGTTCTGAGCTAAGTTCAAGCTCGAATTGAATACTATTTAACTTGTCTTCTCTCCTTGTGCTATCAAAACCATCATCGGCAGCAGTTGGCTGTATTCCATCTGCTGAGCCCAAAAGATCATAGAGCATATCTTCATTTTGTGTAGTGATTTAGCAAAGAAGTGTGGATCTCTAACCTGTTTTACGAAAATTTTCTGAGCTTCTGGTGCTGTTCTATGTTGATTGACTTAAATGAAAGTTTTTGTGATGGTCACAAGTTTGTGCTCATAGAGTGTTTTATAAATCAGGTGGCAGTCATTTTCCTTGGCGACCAATTTACAACTGTGAAGGCAGTGGGACTTGTTGTCATTATGATCGGTGTTAGTTGGTTCAATTGGTTCAAGTAAGATGGATCGATAACTCCTTATTCTCTTTAATCTTCTCTGTATGTGTCGTGATTGTGCAGTCGTTTTGGTGTTTCAAAGATCTTATCAAATCATTGCTCGTTAGCTGGAGTTTATGAGCTTCGATGAAGCAAGAATAAAGTCCTGAGATTGTCATTCTTGTTGTGTTCTATTTTGTGCTAACAGGTATCGAAAGTTGAGGGACAGCAAACATATGCACGAAGTTGAGGGTGAAAAAATTCCTGTCCGCTATGTACCTTTGACTGACAAAAGCAAGGATGGTGAAGAAATGCATTCTTTTTAATCAAGGGAGTCCTTGAAGGATTGAGGTACTGTCTTAGTCCACCTCCTTGAAATATAAGATTGTGTAGAGGCTTTAAAAGAGTTTTCGATTCAGACAAATTTCTAAGAATTTCTACTGGAATCCTTCATTTATTTTTCCAGCATTGCTTCCCAAAGGAGCTGGCTTGCTGTTTTAAAAGTTTCTTTTGATGTCCTTTTACAACTTGGTAAGCGTCAAACCCCAGCTTTTGGTTCTTCTAGTCCACCAAATATAATTATATTGGTGTGCAGTTCTCAAATGCTTTTAAGGATAAAGATGTAAAGACAGTGCTCTTTCTAGGCATGCAGACTATTAGGATGAATCTGTGCTATGTGCGACTGGCATTCTGTGTCTTTATTAGAGTATCATAATAGTATTTTGTTTTGATGTACAGGTCTGTTACGTGTATTACCTGAAGAATGCCTGCCTTTATCAAGTCACATAGATATATTCACTTGTTGATGAAAATAACCATTATTTTGCCCAATTTGGAATTTAATATTGATTGTAGACTGTCTTGCAGTTGTATCTGTATTCTGATTCCAGCTCCATGGGAATGTAAAGTCCCTCTCAAGCTTAGGGCACATGCAGCCAATATTCAACTGGCCTCTCATGCCAGTCAATGCCAGATATTCCAGTTATTGCAGTTGTGGGCAGAAATTGCATATTATTATGATTGGCTTGAATAGAGAGAAAAAATCACAAAAGCTTGATTGATTTTTGTATGTAGACATTTTTTAGTGCGGCCAGAAAAAATGTGGCATTTTTGTGGAAAGGTCGGGGAAACAAAAATCAACGAGAAATTCAGTCAAACTTTTATTCTTTATCGGTTTCATATCACGATTGCTTGTGTAGTTCCAGGAGATTATTTTCTCTTGCAAATTTTGAATATTGTTCTTCTATGTTGGTGCCAGAAAACTTTTTAGAGTCTTCTGATTACCAATTGAGTCTATCTTTCTTGCGCTCATTATATGGCCTATGTTGTGGAGTGTATTAGATCTTCTTAATGGACTGGAACAGTGAACACTTTGTTAATAGAACGGATGTAAAGCCATAAGTTTAATTTTAATACTGCAGTGCACTGGCAGAAGAGGAACCAGCGATGAAGTATGCATACGATTGGATATGGGCTTTGATGATAATTTCAATAGGAATTATGATTAGTGGGTGAGTTTATTGAAGCATCGTTATGTTCTAAAGTTTATAGCTGCAGAACGTGGCATGTTGGGGCTGTGCATAGGAAGTACACAAAATCAAAGAATGAACAGTCAAAAGTCTTTAACTTTTACAAAAGAACTTGAAAATGCAAACATCCATAGGTATAGATCATCCCCCCAACAATCAAAATCTTGGGACATTTTCATATTGATGTTCGAAACTGATTCATAGTTGAGTATGTTCTCACAGTCCTTAGCACATGCAATTTTGAAGGACTTTCAAATGGCCATTGCATATATCATGGCGCTTGATGTAGAAATACCTACCATGAAGTGAAATGGCTTTTCAAAATATTAGCCCACGATGCACAAGCCTTTAATGATGCTTCAAAAAGAACCTCATGTCTTGAGATCCTGGAAGTCAACCTTTTTTTTCAATATGCCCCTAGGGTGTCTTTGTAATGCTAATCAAGTGTCGAACTCCATTTAATTGTGTCAAATTTTAGAATACGAATGAAGGGATGGAGAGTGTCAAACAAGCATTTAGGGGACCATTGTGGTGAATTGGCAATTTTTGAAGTGTGAATTTTGAGGAAGAGAGATTGTTTGAGGATCTTTAATGTGCCATGAGGTGAAATGGCTCCCATAACACACAAGCCTTTAATGACGCTTCAAAAAGATCATGCCTCAAGTTCTTGCAAGTCGGCTTTATTTTTCAATATGCTACACCTACAAAACATCAACAAAAGCATTTATTACATGGACTTGCAGCGCACTCGAGAGATTAAGTCTCTTTATTCATGTGATACCAACGAAAGTACAAAGCCTATTTCATACAATGTCACATCCAAAGGGATTAACCTAAGAACATAAGAAGTAGAGTATTAAGGTATAATTCCAAATGGGCTTGCACTTTGTTTGTTTTAGTAAACAAACTATCCAAGGCACCATCTTTCAAAGGACATTTCACACCAGTCTTTGCAAACAATTTGCTACTTTTCAAGTTGAATCGAATAGCTGATTGAAAAATTTGTTGACTTCTAGCTATTTTGACTCTCCATGTCTACCCGTGCACACCTCTATAAGAGCTGATAGACTCCTCCATGATTAACAAGTGTCCACCTACACCTATCTCTCATCATCCACCACCATTTAAAAATGCACATTAAAAATCCTCAAATGAATTACAACACAATCTCTCTTCCTCAAATTACACACTTTCAAAATTGCCAATTCACTACATTTAGTCCCCTAAATGCTTATTTGACACTCTCCAACCGTTCATCCGTGTTCTAAGATTTGACAAAATTACAAAGACTCCATATTGTGACCTAAAGTGGCTAAATATTGATTTTCATGTTTTGTAATCTTGGATAAATCTAAAATGATGATAGAGTGTCCTTTTCTTAATGCATCCGTGGTTCTTAGCTCATGTGTAAATGATATGAAAGCATTTGAATTTGGTGTATGTGCAAATCATCATGTTTTAAAATGATAAGTCCATAAATTAATTCATTAAACACGTTATCATGCAATCATGCATATCCTTGTTAAATTAGGAAAAATCATGCACGCATGCGCAAGTGCACGCATGTATTGATTGTTACATAGTATAGGGTACTTTGCCAAAGTTGTAATGGTAAGACTTGTGGTTAGAGTGTTGAGTCGTAACATCATCATATTGCACATTGGATGCAATATAAACTTGTTTCTCGGGAGAACATAATGCTCTTTGCATGTGACTGATGAAACATGTGCCATTTATGCATGACAGGAGCTCACATGATCCCTTCTAGAATAATAGACATTGGTATGTGCGAAGTTGTAGTACAAATATGTCTATATTATCTTTTTTTGGATAACGGATAAGGTACATGCATGTGTGTCCTTGTGGATGTGATAAAGCTCTATGATTATGATCTTGGTACACATATGGTAAAATATGTTGCATGAGTTGTAAGCATTTCATTGTGTTGATTAAAGTTAAGGATGAATGACCATCCTTTAGAACGGGTAGAAGTGGTTGAAATATGCCCTTGATTTGTGGCAATGACGACTATTAATGACGGTGATTGCAATTATTTATGTTCTTTCATGGGCACATACTCGCTCAATTTTATTTTATTCCTATTTGTTTTGTATTTGTTTTGGCCCATGGAGGCTAATTAACCTATGTTTGTGCATGGATTTTTTAATTTTGTGTGTAGGTTAATCTTTTAAGCCTATGTCTAAGAGGGGTACACATTATATTGAAATTCAAGAAGGAATTTGAACCCATAATCTTGTGTTCCACACACTTGAGCTCTACCACTAAGCTATAGAGTAGTATAACTACTCTAAAGATAACTATAATATTGTAAATGGCCCTCCTCCCCTTCCCCCTTTTGCATGTCCCTTTCTCTTTAATGCCCCTTTCATAAGCGGTTCCTCTACCCCTCCCCAATCTCACTTAGCTCCTTCTTTAATGCCCCCTATGCTCCATTATTCTTCAATTGAAACTCCTCCCCTCCCCCTTTATCCCTTAGTTCAATCATGGCCCTACCCTCTTCCCTTTCACCCCTCTTCTTTTCTCCACAACTAATTAATAGGAATTTCCCATTTTTCAATGTCAAGGGGGACGTACCTGCTTGGCATTAAGAAAGTGCCGACATTATTTTTTCTTGTTACCAAAGGCTCATGCCTTTGTTCGGAATTATCTTAACTTGCCACTATTCGACCAATCTCTTCTTGGAGAAGTCTCACCTCAACTAGTGGTGGTGACGCAAACATGTGTATAATGGGAATATGGTTTTTTTCTTGGAAAGTCACCCAAATGAGTGGCGATGTTAAATTGGATAGTAACTAAGGTGAGGGCAGCCTACGTACGATCTTTTTTTTTTTTTAATTACTTGTTCATTACTCCTATAAAATGCTTATTGTTGGTAGGATCAAGTTGCTAAGGACATGCGTATGGTATACTTCTATTGTTTATGGACTTATTCATATCCTTTCTTTCCCACATAATAGTGCATGGCATTGAAGAATGTGGCCACTACTCAAATACAAGGGGAATTATGCATCCCCAAATACATGAGACTATGAATAGGCAATGCTTGCTTCATGGACCTACTTTGACTATTGCTTTATTGTTTTACTTTAGCAAAGATGTGGGGCCCAAAGCTAGACACTAGGTATGAATGGTCCATAAACTTAGACTTTTGCCTATGAGGAGAGTCGTTTCTTAAAAGACTTGTAACCATACAGATGAGACCAGAATCATGCATGGGTGATGCATTCTCTTTAAACTACAATCACTTATTACATTTTTCTCTTGATGATTGAGCAAAGCCATAAAGAGTTGTGGTCGTAACCATATGCATTCTAAGGATGGGGTATTATCGCTTATGTATTGTTTTTATAAGATCGTGGATGATATTGAAGGCATTGATACCCGAGTACCAACTCTACAAGCTACTACTAACTCTACAAGCTACGAGTAAGCTACTACCTTTACTCACAGGTTGGTACATGATAATACTATAAGGTCTACTACATGATGGACCATGAAAATTTTAAAGTAAAAATTTTAAGTCCACAATGATAGTTACCATTATTGGTTGCTTGTGCTAGCTAGTGGTCATATATAATTCCTTAATGACTTCATTCAAAACTGAGGATCAATAGGGTGCTTGTGCCCCTTTGTGGATGGTCATATGGTGTATGCAATGTAAAGCAATACACTTTTTCTTTTGTTTTTTAAGTTTTATTTTCTTTCACTTTTTCAATTTTCACATAAAGTGGTCAAGATTTAAGTGCCATAAAAGCACATTGGTGGAAGCACATTTGGAGATTCAATATGTGCATTCTTGGGACCGGAGTTTGCAAAAACATCCAGCACAACAAGACTGCCTTTAATCCCACTCCTCATTTACAGGCACATTTGAACATGCTTCTCCCCCTAATTTTGATCACACTTCGGCACAACAATGCCACCCCTCCTCCCTCCTAGGGTTTTCAAATGCACTTCATCCCCCCATCACCATCGAGACTTGATTTTGCAGGATAGGAACCATCTCCAAAAAGCAATATCGGCCATCTGCAAGCCAGGTTACTAAATGGCCACTATCTCAAAGAAGAGATGAAAGGTACACCTTCGCCTCTCTCTCTCTCTCTCTCTCTCTCCATTATTGCTATGAAGTAACAAACTCTTGCTGCATTGTTGCTATGAAGTAAATATTTTCTGTATGTTTGATTAATTTATTTTTCAATAGCTTGCATTCAATGCACACACCAAACATATAGTTTCCTCATAGTAAGACACAATTCTACCAACCCAAGGAGGGTTTCCATAATGAGTAAAGGTTGAGTTTGGTCAGGAAAAATCCACGTTATTTGACAAACACACAATCCTATATTGGGCAGGGTAAGGTTCAGTTAAGGACTTTGAGGCCAATTTGTATAAGGAGATGGTATGGTTGCACCAGGACATGTATTTGTGACCACCCTCAAACAATGAAGTCTCCATTGTTCTTGCACATGATTTTGCATTGAAGCACTGCAGAATGGCACAGTGTCCTTCCAAGAAGGATAATTGCACGATGGCATCAATAGAATTAGTAGAGAGATTGTTAGAGGTAGTTCAACGATGCATTAAATAATATTTAACATCTAGTAGGAGACAACAATATGATTTTTAGAGTTAAGAGGGTCCACCAGCTGGTTGTAGCACATCGGATTGGTTTTAGCCAATCACAGTGAGTTTTTGTAAATTCATAGGTTTTTTATATACCCTTACAATTTGTTGGATAAGACAGAGATGTACATTAAGACTAGCGAGAAGATATTTGAGCATTGCAAGCTATAGTATGTCAAAAGACTCAAATATAAGAATGTGTGTTGCTAAAAAACAAACATAGACTTTGGCCTATCCTGGCAAGATTTGAATGACCTAAGATGTGGTCATGTTGGCTTATTGCTTCATGGTGATAGATTGCATCAAAATACTAAAATAGATTTAATTGTTATCTATATAGAGTCATACACTATGCAAGAAAAGTATAAAAATAAAGAATGACTCCATTATAGTTGAATAATGCATACATTACTTTATCACTTCTTAGAATATTAGGATGAGCTCTATTTTAGTTAATGTTACTACATAGAGTCATACTCTCTTATGGATTCATCTTGATATATAATAACATTATGAAATGAATGGTTTATGTGATAAAGTAGAGTATGACTCCATTACACTCAAATAAATAGATATTGTAAGTTCATCGGATTCTCAAAATGTTTTCATCTTAATATATAATAACTTCATGGAGTCAATGGTTTTTATGCATCTCAAGGACATTGAATAATGTGTGACTTTTCTTGTACAAGGTGATATCACAAGTGACACAGGTGGGAAAAAGGATGTTACCATTGAGTTGGATGTCAATAATATTATCACTCTATTGCTAGGTCTTTAGCTATTCAATCAGATTCTTATGAAACTATTTTTCATTCTCTTCAGATTGCAATACATTGTCAGGAATGGGCTCCTCTCATAAGCCTATTGACATTGATCAACGAAACCATCATGAAGATTCACAAAATTTGGCACTTGACAAAGAGGATTGGGCAGGAGGTTCTTTGATTCTGGATTTGGAGGAGATTGTTGAAAAGGAGCTCTAGGAGTCCACTATATTGCAAGAAAATTCCTATAGCTCCATTGAGGACTCCTTAGCCTTGGAACAAGTAAGCAAAAATTTTCAAAAGAAGTGAAAGAATGCCAACATTGCACAAAGGAAGAGCATGCATGAATGCAAGCATTGAAGAAACATTATATATATTTGTAGATATAGTCTTTCTTGCAAGACATAAGATTATGTAAGAAGCAAGAAAGATTATATATATTTGTATATATAATTTATAGAAGAAGCAAGAAAGAGGCGTCCTTGGCCTTGTAATCGCTAAGCAAAGAAGTTCCAAAAATTGGAAGAATGTTAGCATTGCACATAGGGAAGAAGGTGCATGACTGAAAGATTACATGTATTATTTTTAATTACATCAATCAAAATAAGATATTGCAATATTTTCAAACCACAACCTCCTCTCATGAGGGGAAAAGAAAGCAATCATATTTTGTAATTATTGGATGAAGATTTCACTTATCTGCATGTACTTGTTTGTAGTTTGCAATAGAAGAAATTAAAGGGGGTGTAAAATATCATTAACAATAGTTTAGTTATAGGACAATAAAGTGTCCTAAGCCATAAAAATGTCCAGCTGGCCATGTTTGAGAAATCTGCACACTGAGAGACCTCAACAACAGAAGCGGAATGGAAGAGAGTGAGAGAGAGGGAGAGCCAGAAGAGAGAGCCACACAAGTTTTGGTGGGTGCAGAACACCCTAATCTTTTATGTCATCCATATATATATGTGTTTGAGTATTGTACATAACCGGGGTTAAGGCACAGTGATGCGCGAGACATCCACGACACTGCACCACCTGCAAAGGTGAACACACAACCAGAAGTGGATCTCCTGGTATCCACATGCCCTGCATAGTCAGAATCTATGTATCCAAGTACACGCATCTCTCTTCTAGCAAAGCAAATGCACATCTCCTTGTTACCCTTCATGTACCTCATGATGCACTTAACTGCCTCCCAATGCCTCTTTCATGGATTAGCCATATATAGGCTAGGCTAACAACTCCCACTGCAAATGCAATGTCCGATCTAGTAGCTATCATAGCATACATAAGACTTCCAACCGCGCTGATGCATAAGGAACCTTGGCCATCATGGCCCTCTCCTCATTTGATTTGGGACTATCTGCCTGACTCATTTTCACATATGGAGGCAATGGAGTACTTACTACCTTCCCCCCCTCCATATTGAAATGTTGCAACACTTTTGTAACATGCTCCTTCTGTGAAAGCCAAAGGAGTTTCCTACTCTAGTCACGCGTGATGTGCATACCAAGTATATGACCTGTAGGTCCCAAATCCTTCATGTCAAAGGCCTCATGCAACTTGGCCTTCAATGCATCTAGCTCATAAGCATTCTTGCTAGCCAATAGCATATCATCCACATAAAGTGCCAACGTCTATCAATAAAGCATCCCACAAGGCAATCTGGGCCTATCAGTGCATCCCAAAAAGGATTGCAATGCCTCAAAATGGCTTGTAAAGCATCCAATGCAAACCACGAATGAGCACACATGGCTCAGACTGCAACCAGAGTGATTTGTATAAGATATATCCAAAAATCATGGCCCCACGGCAATGATCGTAAGTGAAAATAGAACATGAGATGCCTCAAAACATGGGAGTCATTGCATAATTGGACTCAGCAAGACAATCTACAAATATCTCTCTTCTGCTGGGACTCCAAAATCCCAACTGATGAATGGGAAATGGGGATTTAACCCTTGCAATCGACCTATAATCCAAAAATCAAAGGTTTGAACCTTTGAATAGATTTTTTGATAGAGAAAAAGACGATTCGATGCCTCAGAGAGACAAAACTTCTCCAAATCTCCACGAAATCACGCAAGAGCTGGCAGGTAAGGGTTTATGGGCCTCTAGAATGCAATGGAATAGACGATTTTGAAAACTTTGGTCCCAATCATCGGGTCCCAACACACAGACCAAAAAACTTTTTTGCACAAATAGACTTGTTTGTAAACACTACCAAAGTGTCAATGCCGCCTCCCTCCCGCATCCTCTCCTCCCTGCCTCCTTCCACCCCTCCCTTGCCTCCTCTCGCCTGCAGACCGCCCCTCCCCACCATCCCCTTTTGCCGTCCCCGCCTCCTCCCTCCGATAGCCTCTGCCTCCACCTCGTTCCTCCATGCCTCCCTTCCATTGCCTCGCCTCGTCTCGCCCCTTCCAGACCCGCCTTCTCCTCCCACTTCCCTCTCTCCGCCGGCTCCTTCTGCCCATCCACCTCCTTGCCACCTCCTTCCACCTACCCTCGCCCGCATCCTCTCGCCTCCCTGCCTCCATTCCTCCTCCACCCTGCCTCCATCCGATCTCTCCCCTCCGCCCTCTTCTCCCCCATCCCCTCTTCACCCCCTTTTGCCTTTTCCTCTTTGAGGGCTCTCCCTGTCCATTGGTAGCCAACTGCAAAGGTGTGTACCTGTTCCGTTGCCGTAGTTGGCCCGTGTGTTTTTTCCTTCCCTTTGGGCAACGGTGAGTGGTTTGTTTGTCTTTTTGGAAGATTTTCTTGGTGGTGACCCTTGGTCTAGCCAGAGGGGCTCTATGGTAGCACCCTCGAATCCCACAACTGTTAAGATTCTTCTTTCCCCAATCGACAAGCAACATGTGAAGCATGCAGTCTGGTCACTTTAGGACAAGGCACTCGTGGGCAGAATTGTGGGCCTCACTCCTACAAGGAGACAGGGTGCGAGAGTGGATCCAGGCAAGCTTGGCACTAGAGGGTGACCACATTCACGAGGTCACCATCTACGAAAGAGGAGTATTCCTCATCCAGCTAAGCTCCCCACCGACACTACCTCGACACTCATGGAGCAGAGCCCCATCCTCCTTGGCTCGCACCTGGTGTACCTCTTTCCTTCGTATCATGGCTTTACAATGGAGGACATGGACACGACACACCATGTTCCTCGTTTTCTGATTACGCTCTGCTTCCCAGGGCTCCCAAAGGAGTATCAATCCATCCTCCCCTCCATTGGTCGGGCATTTGGCACCGTGCTCGAGTCCGCCAAATTCAACCGCTTCAGTGGTAGCAGATGACGCGGTCCCTAGGATCAAACTGGTGGTTGAGAGTCCATAGTCCCTTCCAGAGTTGATCCTACTAGAGACCCTCAAACGGGGCACACTTCGCCAACGAGTGGATATTTTTAGGTTACCAGGTGAGTGTCTTTGTTGTTGCAGATAGATGGATCACCTAGCCGGAGATTTCCCTCGTAAGCCAAGGCTGATCCCCTTCCCCCCCCACCCCTACAAAGTAGATAGAGTCAGCAAGCCAGAGCCCCAGACAGGAGCAACAAGAGTCTTAGACCCCCTGAGTGACCCCCTCAAAAGGGGACTAGACCTAGGTTAAAAAGAAAAAGAAACCAAGCAAACAAGCCCACAAGCATCGCAGGTAGAGGACTAGACACAGAGGGAGAGATAGGGATTTTTGAGCGAGCCCTTATGTGGAGATCCACCTCCCCCAACAGAAGGGGCCACTTCCCAGCTAGAGGATCTTGCCGTGACGGAGGTTTAGCATCTGCACTCACCCTTGCATCAACAGTGAGCCCTAGGAGCTCCTGACGCTGCAATGGTGGAAGTTGTGGATGTTAGCCCGACAGCAGCTGAGGAGGAGCGAGTCTAGAGCCCTAGGAGCCTGATGAGCAGAGTAGTAGGGGGGGCCTGTGGTTGCCCCTACTCCCCCCCGCCCCCCTCCCCCTCTAAATCATGCTCTCTCTCCACTTCCCCCCCTCCCTCCACATGGGCTCCACGACCATGCTCGTAGTCAACCGCAATACCTGACCCTTCAATAGGTCTACACCTAGATCATCTAGGTGACCCTCAACAAAGCTTGTCATTACCCAAACACATGTAAAATGACTATCACTTGGTCAACTAAAATGTTCAAGGTGTCATGCTTGGACAATTGAGGCATCCAAGGTAGCATAGGATATGTTCTCAACTTCTTGAGAGTCCAAGTACACTTTCAAAATTCTTACCCTAAGAAACTAGGTCAATCAAAGTTTCCATTATAGCAATGAACCTGGTCATGCCTATGTACTCAAAATCAAAGACATCAGCAATCAATCCTAGAGAAGATTGTGAGACCATTAGAGATGGTCAAGTCATCCTCAATGGACTAGGTGAAGGATATGAGAACCTAGTGTAGATTATTGCTATTCAAAACCAAGTTCCATCACTTGAAGAAATACAATCAATGTTATTTGGTGACAAAGTTAGCACGCAAGCCATTCTAGTAAGGAAAAGTAAATCCAATGAGCTAGTATTTGCAACCTCAAACATAGGTAGAGGTAAAGGTAGATCATCACAAAGAAGGGGATATCAACATTAAAATTAGCATCAACATCAACAACATAATCATGGAAATCATAAGCGTTAGTATCCAAGAAAGAATCGTTCAAATAGGGAGAATTTTCAAGGAAGAGAAAATGCAGCCAGTAAATGTCAAACATACATGTCAAACATACACTGCAACTCCTTTCAATAATTTTGCACATTATGAAAGATATTGCCCAAGGAAGTAATATGACCAGAGGTATCTACATTAGCAATAGAGAAAACTTCTATGAAAGAGGAAATCATCATGGCAGAAATCAAAATACTTGAGGGTGTGCAAAAGACCATGCACATCAAGTTCCATGGTACATTGATAGTGGCGCATTATCTCATATGACAAGACATTAAGAATGCTTTACAATCCATTACAAGGAGCCAAAAATATTATCTACACTACAAATTACACACCGAATCCTATTTAAGGGAAAGGAATAGTCCCTATAAACAATTTTCTTAAAATGAAAGATATACTTTATGTACCTAAACTTAGCAAGAATCTTTTGTTAGTTGGACAAATGATAGAACATGACTATAGAATCATCTTTGACAAAGATGAATGTACAATCTCAAGACAAAACTAGAGGAAATCACGTAGTCGCGATGAAAGAAGGACGCTGATTAAGAATGCCTGCTTCAGTACTAGACTTGCATCCCATGTTAACTCAACATCAACTTTCAGCAGTATGGCACAAGAGATATGGACATGTCAGGTTCAGAAGTTTGAAGCAATTGAGAAACTAGAATATTATCATCAACATTCCGAAACTCCAATTTCTTGGAAAATTTTGTGGTTCATCAAACAATCAAGAGCCAACTTTGGAAGAAGCACTCTAGAGCAAGAGATACTCATGATTTAATTGCTAGAGATGTTTGGGGTTATGTAGAAACCCCAACATAAATGACACATACAAGGTTGATGAAGAAGAGCAAGAATTGTGAAGAAGAAGGCCACTAATTGAGGTGATCTATAAGAGAATGCAAACCACCGCCCAAGTTGGCATGTATTCCAAAAGGCAAAGCAATTGAAGTTGAAACCACAATTTATGCTCTTATGACTACCATCATGGCTATAGAAGAAGAGCTAGTGTATGCAGTTGATACGCCAAAATGGCAAACTATGAAGAGCTAGTGTATGTAGTTAACAGGCTAAAATGGCAAACTATGATGAATGAGGAAATTGACACTTTGTACAAAACAACAGTTGGAATTACGTAACTGCAACTTGGAAAGAAGGCAATTGCAAACAACTATATTTACAAAGTCAAATACAATCTAGATGGCAGTATTGAGATATACAAAAGCGAGACTATTGCAAAAGGTTTTCATAGCAATATGAAATACCAACAAGATTTCATAAGATTTTTTGTCTCTCTATCCACACTAAAGAGATGGAATGTGTATCAACTAGATGTAAAAAATACTTTTCTAAATAACTACTTAGACAAAGAAGACGTCATGTTCAAGTCCTTCATTCCCATGAATCATTCCTACATCGCTCTTGCAAGGATAAAACCATGGTTTTCACCAATGCAATGATTGTAGAAATTTCCATCCCTTCATCACGAGTGTTCATACTATTGTGGAGGCTCCTTTAACAACACTCTATCACAATGCAAGAGGGTGCAACTATCATTGGATATCAATAAATTTGTGCGATGACATACGATTCAGGAGGCAAAGATTGGAGTGTAGAACTTTCTTTGACCAAAAGCCATATGTCGATAATTTTCAAGGTTTTTTACGAAGATAAGAATGCCTTCGAATGAATTGCAATGATAAAATTTCTTTCTTTGGCAAGAGTACTCTTGGATCATAAAAAGAGAAGCATTCTTAGACTTGACTCGAGGAAAGTATTTCACTCAAAGATGGGGAAAGGTTATTTATTGAAGAGGTGAATCAAATAACAAATTAGCGTGTACATGGAGGCAAAATTGTGGTTGCATTTTCGTGTGATGAAATAAGATTCGAACATTTCTCCTCGATATGTTCAGATATTTTCGAGTTAGATACTTTGAGCTCTATAAAATGATCCACAAATGCATCCTTGAAGATTTCATAAGAGAGGCTTTAACTCATCAAAAAATCGAAAAATGTAAAATGCTTTCTTTCACAAACTAAAAATTAGAATGGGAAAAAATAGTTTGGAAAGGGTTCAAAGAAAACTTGTCCCCCCTTTGCATTTAATGGTTCCTATCTAATGTAGTTGAATTTGTCAAATATATCACCAACCAATAAGCAACAAATAAAAAGACCATAGAACCGACTGCATTTACAAGATTTGATACTAGAGAAGGATACGGAAAAGAATCTACCGTCTGAGTGTATAGAACCAACTGCATCAATAAGATTTGATATTAGAGAAGGATATGGAAAAGAAACCGCCGTCTGAGTGTGTAGAGCATTATCCAAAGTTAATTAATGTGCCCAAATCATCAAAAAACAACCATTTTGCAATTGGCAAAGATTGGAGAAGATAACTTCGTTAAGGTACTCATCATGTCTTACACTTGTAATCATAAAAGGAGTCAAATGCACAAGGAAACTTTGAACATTATAGAGGCTTGGTAGACATATGAAAAGATAATATACCAAATGACAAAGAGAGAACAAAAAGGAAACCAATAAGAACATAGATGGTACAGTAATTTAGCAATGATAACCAAAAACACACTAACCAAGACGTTATTTATGCCTTTTAGAACAACTTTGGCACAAAAGAACAAGCTTTGGCACAAAAAAACAAGAGTCAAATGCACAAGGAAACTTTGAACATTGTAGAGGCTTGGTAGACATGAAAAGATAATATACCAAATGACAAAGAGAGAACAAAAAGGAAACCAATAAGAACATAGATGGTTCATTAATTTAGCAATGATAACCAAAAACACACCAACCAAGACATTATTTATGCCTTTTAGAACAACTTTGGCCCAGAAGAACAAGCTGATGCTTTGCAAACACCATGTGATGTCAAGCAACTAAAAGCAATTCATCATCGAAACAGCTAGACCGGTTATATTGGTGTTTCATCATACATGACATTATGCAAAAAATGCTTTGGGGCCTTAAAGCTTGTAAAGATGTAAATCCGACGACTTTTGCAGCTAATAACACACCAAATTCAGCTAGAGGAAAGAAATTATTTCAATGGAAATGTCGAGATGAAAAAGGCACCCATAAAGCCAAACTAGAAACAAACAAAGAAGACACCTATGCACCATAGCTAAATCAAGCCTATAGGTTATTAGCTTCACTCATCCTAGCCAACCAATGAAATATTATCAAATTGAACCAAAATGCATGTGCTAGTATGCACCATCCAAATGAGCAAATGAAAAAAAATAGTAAGATCAAGCCCTGGGAAAGGAACACAGTCTTTTCATGAACTCATAAAATAAATCAGGCCTCCAAAAAATGACATTAAGAATAAATTAATATTTTGTGATCATGAGAGTTTGCAAATGAGTTGCAACTTACATTATTGCAACGTATAAAGGGTATTCCTTTTGCACTTCTATATGGCAATAGATTGATATAGCAAAAAGCAACGGCAAAGACTAAAAAGGTGAACAAAGGCAGCATGCAAACTTTTGAAATCAAGGAGCTTGGAATGCCATACTATCATTTGACAACAAAATTCCGACACCCCACAACTTCAGGTCACAATAGACAACAATCTTGTGACCTAAAGTTGTAAGGTATCAGAATTTGCAAGGGAAAAAACTGGTGGTACAATCAATAGGGAGCAATATGAATCTACAAGCATATAATAAGTATGCAATAATTATCACAATGAATGTGGAGAGTGAATTTCCAGGTAACTTTTGCAACGACCTTCAGACCAAATTTCTCCAATGCAGAAATATAAAAGCAAATGGCACCAATATTATGATTTGTAAGCCCCGACTTCAAGCTCTGAGCTATACTGGTACTTTTTCCCTACACATGCTTCCTGCCTATCAACATCCTACAAAATGGCAGAAAGAACAAGCATCCTCCATTGACAAGATTGCAGTTCATAGCCATTTTCCAACCTACCAAATCTGCTTCATAGTAATTTCAAGGTAAACCTTGGACCAAGATCATTGAATTTCTTTGGTGGAGAATGCTGCAAGAAAGCATAAAACGTTTTGTGCATGGCAATCACAAGACCACACTTTCTTGCAGAACAACCTAGATAAAACACTCCACTTCTCTCCTGCATAAAAAGGATTGTAAGCCATGTTTCTGCATTAAAAGCTCAAAAATCGGGAGCGCACATTAAGGTGGCCTGACAACCATTGTACTCAGGAGGCTAGAGCAATGACTGCTTTGACATTTGGAGATCAATTATACAAACTATGCGTCTCATTAAAAAATCAGAATAATAAGCCCTCAATGGTAAAGCGACCTTGCAAGGACAAGATCTAAATATGTTACATTTTCCCGAACACGTACGAGGGAGGATCTCAACATCCTCAGGTGTATCTTTTCTATATGTATGACTACATTGTCATCCAATTCGTCAATCATCTGCAACGTAAGTTTTGCCCTCGTAATATTTCTTCTCACTCTCGACCTTTTTCTCATTCCTTTTCTGAATAAGCAAAAACAATCACGTCAGCAATTGATCAAAATCGAGCCTCAATGATAAAGACCATAAGAAATTGGTTCTCGTAAACACTATGAGACAATTGAGACACCATTTCAATCGAATTTCTTATTCATATTGGGATGCGTGGGCAAGAAGAACTGCATCATCTAGATCCCACGTCCCCCCAAAGTAAAGTAGATGGATGGGTCCTCGTCAGTTTGGCGTGGGGTGTGTGCACACATTTTTAGTAGATAAGGAAAACTCAAAACCTTGTAAGCTTCATGATTTGCAACAATTCTTTTAATGATAGTTGTTGTCGTGATATCCCTTGGACTCTCGATGACTCTGAAGATGCCCAGTTCTTTCGCTGCTCTGTAAGGATCATTTTCTCCCTGGATAGCCACAAAAATATCCTTTAGCAGTGTCCCCCCACAGCATTAATAATCATTGCATGAGATAGCATTATTTTTTTTTAATAGACACCAGGGGGAGCCAAAAAAAAAGCAGAGGACTGAAGGAGTTATTTGGAAGAGGGGCCAGCAGGAGGGAAAGAGATGTGTATGGTCCCTGTGCCAGCTTCCTTGTCCCCTGGTCCTCCTACTACTCCAAAAGATCATGCTACCGAAGAGAGGAGTATTCAGCTGATGGGTGCAGGAGACAAATTCATGGCCCACAGGACAATTTGCTAGCTAAAGATCTACTACGTTGTTGAACTAAGCACAATGATTACCTTATAGAACATCTTAATACTAAGATAGTTGCAAATCCTCTACTTTCTGGATCTTCTAGCAGCTCTTTCACATCCACAGACCTCTTTGAATCATTGGCAATCTCTCTCAGCTGGTTGCTCCTAATCATAACTTCAGTATATATTTATTTTTCAAACAAAGGTCATCAAAATATGAATTTTAACATAACTTTCCAGGAATTCTTGAGACTTTTTATATAGTAGCATTTAAATCTCACCTCGTATACGATTTTCTACAGTGTCCTAAATCTTATTTCCCCTTTAATCGTACAGGCTTGCCTTCGTGTTTACCTTCTATGTCATGTGGCAGCGCCTCATCCTGACCAGAAATCATCCTCAAGATAGCTTTGCATGAGATTGAAATCATTTCCACAACTGTCAGTTTTTCCCCTTTCCCCCATGCTTTCTACTGTACAAAGCCTCTAGGATTCCACAAGTTTTTTGACCAACATTTTCTATATCTGACTCTGAATAAGTAAGAGTTTTCTTGAGCACTAGTGCTTTGTGAAGTCATACTCAAGATGAAGGAAAATCCAACCCCAACACAGGTTGGGGAGCGATAGCAAGACCCTTAAGAGCAAGCTCACATGTTAACGAGCTCATCTTCATTACCTATTGGGGTGACCGGCATTCTTTGCTCCAGTTGCTTCAAGACATCTGACAGATGCTACATCAACTTCTGTGAGAGAATAGAACCCTGGTTACTGTAGCAAACTCTCACAGTTCCAAGGAAATCTCACTCTCTCGGATCTCACTCAACACAAGATGATGCACCGCAGGGTAAAGTGCATAAGAGATAGAGGCAGGAAAGAACTCAGTAAATGTCATCCACAAAAGAGGGAAGACCTCCCCAAATGTTTACAGCATCAAACAAGCTGCTGGGCTTTGGACAGACAACAGAACTGCACAAAACTGAGTATAAGTAGAGTTGAACTCTTCTCTACGTTGCCGATAGAAAGGGCTTCAGTGTGAGTGAGACAGCACGACCCAAAAGGCCCTTACCAGATCCGCCTTTTGGCAGATTTGCTTGGTCTATTAATAAGACCCATAGCAGCCATAAAATGGCGTCCCCCTATTATCAACAGATCCATCAAACAGTCTTAGATCTGAGTATTTATCATCACCTGCAGATCCTATTTCCAAAAATGTGTGAGCAATATTTCTCACCTCCACATGCTAACCTGGTCCACTTCTCCTATGTCCTCATTATATGGGGGCTCACAGGTGGGACAGTGGTTCCCTACACCCCGTCTCACTGACTAACCATGGGCCTGCACCTGTCTATCAAAGAGCTTCTCCATCTGCTCTAATGGAAGATGCCTGGGCGGAAAAGAGGGTGACTGTTAGTTGCATCCAAACGCCAGCAAGAAATGCTAGCCACAAGTGGTTTAGTGTTGGTCACATGGAGAAGAACACAGCCAAATACTTCTTTCTATCCACCAATCAATTTAGTCCCAAACTCCATTGAGTTACTACATCTGTGCAACCTTCCATTTGAAATCAATTTATAATTTCCAGAAAATACTTTCCTTGAGAGAGAAAAATATTGTCATAATCCTGAAAATAATGAAGAAAGTCCTATCAAACTCCTTCAAAAGAACTGCCTTTTTAATTTTCTTATTGAGATCACCCATTGTGATCGATCGTCCACATGTAGAATCACAACCATTCTCCTGCCCCCTCTGAATGCAGGTGCAGATTGGTGTCTAGCAAACTACGAGAAAGGACAATCTTTGTGAGGTAGTCGTCGATGTGTTAGTACCATGCCCTAGGGGCTTGTTTAATCCCAAAGTAAGCCTTGTTTTAGCCTACATACCATCTTTATCTTGGCTTGAAAGCCCTGTGGTTGTTCCACATAGAATCCCTCCACCAAGTCTCCCATTAAAAAAAGCAAACTTAATGTCCATGTGATAGATAGGCCACGGATGGTCCAATGCTATAAGCATCCGAATGATCGCCATACGAGCTGTGTGGACAAAAATATCCTCATAATCAAGTGCAAAATCCCCCTTAGCTGTCCTAAGCTAGCTTAGGCCTCAATCTAAACTATACTTGATGTTGGACAACTTTATATTAAAGGGGAATTTTAGATGGAGGCCACAAATCAATTAAGTAAAGCAACATGGATAAGAGTATAATACCTCTAAGGGTCTTCAATCCTCATAGAAGAAATTTTAGAAGTTCGCCGCTAGCATTCTTGTGTTTAACGAACCTATCGACCCTCAACCTGTAAGGGTCCATCTTTAATCCTTGTAGAGACAAATTCAGAAGTTCATTTACTCGCATTCTTGTGTTTAATAAAACTATCTACCCTCAGCCTTGTTGGTTCCTTGCAGTCAATCAAGAGGAATGGCTGCATCAATTTGTAAGGTGTGTCTACAATTGCATCGTAAACCCTACGTGATGATGTGATGCTCCCATGAAGCCAACTCTTTGAATACACTCCTTGTGTCTCCTGTCGAGGTCAACACTCTCTCATCTAGACCATTGCATGTATCCTGAATAGCTCAGTGTATGATCTACATCACCAACAAAGTACTCAATCCACATAATGGGTTCTATGTTACTCGTCTTTGAGTTTCGGAAACACCGATGTCATCTGCTGCCAACCTCTAGTAATCACTGTCAAGAGGAATCTGGTGTAAGCTTTGTGAAAATCTATCTTTTATTCAATACCAAAGCATTACCTTTAAAGAAAGGCAGCCTAAATGTGGTAAGTGAAAATTCCTTCCAACGCTCATTGTCTAGAAGGAATCCTCCAATCACCACGTATCTAGTAAGGCTATGCACAGAATATCAGGAATGATGTTAAGGATACCTTCATGTCTAGGCAAAATGATCATGCTCCATACTATTTTGGCCCACATGTCATTTATGCCATCAAAACCACACCTATGATTATGTTGTTTTACTTGAAAAATATCACAAGCTTCTAAGAATAAATGCCATGCAAATTTGAATAACGTAAACTCCTGACAAAAATCTCCATAACTGGAACAACGACTAAGTAAATATATGGTTTCGAAGCCCTTCTATGTTGAGAAACCATGCTCAACATCATGTGATCATATGTGCATAGCACTGACCCAATAGAGTGCTATAAAGAAAAGGATTAGATGCCCTAACCCTAACCCTAAAAGGGTTTGTATATATTCTATATCTTCAACTGAATCTAGTGTACAACTAGTTAGTCATTTGTGGTAGCTGTGCTCTCTCACCTCATCTCCACTTTACTCCTCTCCCCTCTTCATATTTTGTCATGGTATCAGAGCATAGTTTTGCCTTCTGCTGAGGCGTCATCCTTCTTGTGAGAGATCGATCGAGAGATTGAATGATTGAGAGCTTACCCCATCCACTTCCGTTGAGTGAAGGATTTTTGTTCTTCTTAGAGAGATTTCCATCCATGTGACATTGAGAGATTTCCATCCATTAGATTCATTGTTCTTTGACAGATCTATTGTTATAGATTTATGTTTTCATTGAGAGAAATTTTGCTCTCATATCCTCTTTTAAGAGAGAGATATGGACCTGCTTTAGTCAGAGAGAGAAATATGGACTCTACAACTCAGGCTAGCCTTGCATAGACAAAGCCTCACCTTTACTTACATCTCCACAAAGCCACAGAGCCAAAGCGCTTCAACGACCTTGCCAACGAAACCAGCCGACTAACGACCTGCAGGCTTGAGCTCCCACGTAGCTAACGATCCTCCAAAACTCCAAAGCTCCTCACAGCCAACAGCTCCTCTAAGCCACCTCCAAGGTCCTCGACTACAACTGAGCGGCCAAAGCCAAGCATCATCGACTATTGCAGACGACTCCCACGAGACTCCATAGCAAGCCAGTTGACAGCAACCAACCTGGGCTCATGCAGCTAGCCGCCTTCATCACGGACTGCAACGAACTGAACAAGCACTAATGCAACCTCTCTCGGAACGATCCTCCAACCAGAACTGCCATGCTCAGCTGACAACGCTCCAACACAAGCTACACCAGCATGCATCTTCGACGACAGGCCAACACCAGCTCTCCAACTGCACAACGTCTCCGTCTCCATCTCCAAGCCTTCAGCACCAGATGCCTCCATCAACGGACTCACGGTCTCGTCAAAGGTGCATGCACAGCGACCGCATTGAGATGACCTACCAACATCTACAAGGGCAACTTCTACATCCCAACCACGAGCTCTATAGCCACCGCCTCCATAGTTCGCTCCATGCCTAGCTCCACAGCTTCAACGACAACACCGACGTGCAGCTAAGTCTTCTACACCATCAATGAGCCTCTCCAAGAGACTACCCTCTAGTAGCGGCGACTAAGGCAAACGAGCCACTGTCCAACCGCCTCCTATGTGCTCTCCAACCATCTCTGGCCGCCCACAGACGCGCGAGCTAGCCGCCTCCATAACCAGGAATGTGTTTCCAACAACACCCCTAGCCTCACAACGTAGCCAACTCCGTCAGTCTCCATCTACGCTCCTGCAAGTCGAACGCGGCTCCTTTCATCTCCATGGCTGATTACGTCGCCATCCCCGTTAACGAAATCTTCTACAAATTCCGATGAATCTCCACAGAGTCTATCCACCCTTATCTCCAAGGGTGTGGTTAAAAAAAGAGACGTGGCGCACTGTTTACCACTCCAGGGTCACCTCACCTAGACTTGGTCAAAAAGGTACCACGTACCACCCTATCTACCACCTCAACAAGTGCCACGTCAACACCTCGAGTCCCATCTGCCACATCATTGGCCACGTCATCAACGACATGTCACTGATCACGTCATCCACGACACATCATCAACCACGTTATCCACGTCACATCATCAATTACGTCAACTACAGTCAATGCAACTTCATCAACTAACTCATCAGTGCCCAATCAGCATTGTCACATCATCATTGCCACATGGCATTGTCCCCTGCCAGACACACAAACCCCTTTGCAGGCACATTATTCACACTGCATGTGAACCCATCTGCCACCTCAACACAAAGCTTCACAAGCACACCCCTTGCTAGGCACAGTCACTGCATGTGACCCCCTGAGTGCCACATCATCACTGAGCACATTTGCACCCTTTTTTCCCTCCACCTAGAACAAATCATATCTCTTTGATCCAGGAAGAATTTGAGAGTGATCCCAAAAGAAAAAACGCTCGATTTTTCGTGCTCTACGCACTCGTCACATCACGCAAGTTTCACATACTTTTTAGCCTCGCGACGCTCCCAAAAGAAAAAATGCTCAATTTTTAGTGCTCTACGCGCTCGTCACATCACACCATCTTCACACACTTTTGAGCCTCACCGACAAATTCACTTTCTTCACGCACATCAACCTCTACATCGATGCATCTGACCCAACACCTAAAACAAACAAAGAAAATGAATTATTTACTGCTTTTTCATCGCTCTCGACAGTTGATCTACGCGCTCATCACATCATGCAAGTTTCACACTCTTTTGAGCCTGGCCAACAAATTCACTTCCTTCACGCACATCAACCTCTACATCGACGCATCTGACCCAGCACCTAAAACGAACAAAGAAAATGAATTATTTGTTGATTTTTCATCGCTCTACGGTTGGTCTAGATCTAGTTCAAAGTAGATTAGATCATCCATAGCGGAGAGAACTCCAAAGCAGCCAATCGAAGCCATGTCAAAAAATTCCTAAATATTTTCTACTCAAAGTCAATCCCAAGGCTCACATGCGATTTCACATCATCACATTATCTAAAACCTGACGTTCCACGATTCAGTGAGTAGTCTTCATAGTGTTCAAACCGATTGTTCAATGAATAGATAGCACATGACTTGATTTCACATAAACATGCCATTATTGTAAAGCCTATTTGGCTATTTTCCGGCATTGTGCACATCATTTCAAGCCTTGTAAAGCCTCTTGGCTATTCCTAGCATCATTTGCCACAAGTCTTGTAACAGATTGGATTATATATTGCAGTTCTATCTTCACTGACTGTTCAGATTTCACTTGATACAATCACTGTTTTGCAATTGATTCAAACAGTGATTTTTCAGACACTTTGAGTACATTTCTTACACCATGTCTACGACTTCTAGAGGCATTTGCTAAGCTAGACAACTGCAATTACAGCACATGGAAATACTGAATGAAGACCATTCTTGTACTTCAAGACAAATGGGAGTATGTCGATGGATCTACACCTAGACCATTGGATGGTCCAACCATCGGTAGCTCTACTCCACCTATTGTCACATCACCAGCAACAAGATCTCCAGCTACACTAACAATGACTGCACCAGTAGAGCAAATCATGTCATTACCCGAGCACAAGCAGAATGTGATAAGAAAAACAAGTATGCATATTCTCTGATCAAGCAGAATGTACAAGATGTCATGCTAGGACAACTTAACACAGTCAAGACATCAAAAGAAGCATGAGATATGTTCGCAGCTCTCTATGAGTCCAAGAACACTTCCAGGATTCTCACACTGAGAAACCGGATCAACCAAAGTTTCCGCAACAGCAATGAAATCGATCATGCTTACGCACTCAGGATCAAGGATTACAACAATCAACTCGCAGCAGCAAAATTCTCACACTGAGAAACCAGATCAACCAAAGTTTTCGCAACAGCAATGAAATCGGTCATGCTTACGCACTCAGGATCAAGGATTACAACAATCAACTCGCAGCAGCAGGAGAGACCATGAATCCCGCAAAAATGGTTCAAGTCATCCTGAATGGACTAGGAGAGGGATATGAGAATCTAGTCTAGAGTATTGCCATCCAACGCAAGCCATTCGCGCACGCAAAGGTCATTCCAATGATCAAGACCCAAGCCATTCACGCACGCAAAGGTCATTCCAATGATTAAGCATTCACAGCTTCACATTCCAATGATTAAGCATTCACAGCTTCACATTCCAATGATCAAGAACCAAGCCATTCACGCACGCAAAGGTCATTCCAATGATTAAGCATTCACAGCTTCAGATAGAAGCAGAGACAGAGACAGACAAAGGCAGAGGTAGATCATTGTAGCGAAGTGATCATCATCAACAACAAAGTCAACATCAAAGTCAAAATCAGCATCAGCAACATCAGCATCAACAAAGAGGAAATCATTCCAATCAAAAAAGATTTCAAGGACGAGGGAATGCATCCACCAACGTGTCAAACATTCAATGCAATTACTATCATAAGATTGGACACTATGAAAGAGATTACCGCAAGAAGCAATACGACCAAGGCGATCAATGCAGCGACAATCGAGAGAATTTTCGAGAAATATCAGCATCAACTAAAAGAAAATCATTCCACTCGAGGAAGATTTCAAGGACAAGAGAATGCATCCACCAACGTGTCAAACATTCAGTGCAATTACTCTCATAAGTTTGGACACTATGAAAGAGATTACCGCAAGTAGTACGACCAAGACGGTTAATCCAGCAACAATCGAGAGAATTTACGAGGAAGAGGAAATCATCGTGATGGACATTCAAGTCACAGTCATATTATGCCAATGAACCTGAGAATATGTTCCTTACAAGCGAGGATATGCAAAAGACTGAGACAGTCTATATTGACATTGATTGCAATTCAAATGGGAAATACAGTTATCAAGTCGACCAAGCGGATCAAGATCCTTGGTACATCGACAACAATGTATCATCTCATATGACAAAACATCAGGAATGGTTCACAAAGATGTAACCATTCGAAGGACAAAAGACCGTTCTCTACATTGCAGATAACACACCGAATCCAGTTCAAGGGAAAGGCATTGTCCCTATGAACAATTTCACTAGTACGAAATGATTGGTGAAAGATGTACTCTATGTTAACAAAGCCAAAACGTGTGTTTTGATTTGGGCGAAACAAAGGTTTCGTTGAGAGTATTTCGTCTTATTTTCAAATCTTCCGTCTGTTTCGCGTTTCAAGGTTTCGAAAAGGACGAAACGAGCTTTCATGCGACTATGCTTCAAACCATGTGGTACATTGTGCAAGTGGCATACCTTTGACTTCAAAACCAAGAGGCTGAGAAAGATAAATCTCCTTTTACAAATCTCCATGAAGGTAGACAGTTTTGATGTCAAGCTGCTACACTTGTCAATGATGATGGGCTGCTATGGCAAGACGTACCTAATGGTAGTAATGAGTGACGGGGTGCATATATTTTCTCAAAATCAATACCTTGCTGTTGACCATAGTCTTTTGCAGCAAAGCAAGCTCTGTAGCGGTCAACACTAACATCGACCCAATTTGTATATCCATATTGTGCCTGTAACACGCTTGCCTTTAGGCAAGTCACACAACTTCCAAGTGCCATTTAATGAATTGAATCTAGTTTGGATTTCATAGCATCCATCCAATATTTGCTCTCAAAAGCACCCTTGTGACATAGTAGTTAAGGTAGCAATCAATACAACCTCCACTCAGTGTCCCTGCAAGTGACATGAGTCTGCCCTCGTGCGATCAGACAGAGACTCAACTTGTTTACTATCGCTTAATGCGTCTTACGAACCATCTAAGCATGATCAATGTGAGGCAATCAGGCTGAAAATCAGATCCATTTTTTTTGTTGTAAAGCACATGCTTGTGGCTGAGTTGGAGTCACCACAAACTTGTCAGAATCTCATGCAAACTTGAACAAGGGAAGCAAGGTATCAAAGACATCGGAAGCAACAATGGTTGGCTATTTTCAAAACTCCAGTGACGGCATGACAGAGTTTTCAGCAAAGAGATCATCTCTGCTGATGATAACCTTGCTTGTGCTAGGTTGGCATAATTGATACCCTCCGATTTCTAAGTTATAACCAATAAAAATGCATTTAATCATCCTGTTCACAAGCTTACGTCATAGCTGAGACAAAATTGTGCATATGCAAGCATCAATCTGGCGAATACTCCAGCACAATACCAAATGCTCAACCAATGGAGGGGAGGATGGCTCTATATTCCTTTAGGAGCGTAACCGAAAAACAAAAAACATGGTGTGTGATGTCCATGTCCTCCACTATAAAGCCATGGTACCAAGGGAAGAGGTACACCATATACGGGCCAAGAAGAATGGGGCTCTGCTCCACAAGTGTCCAAGCAGTATCAAGAGGGCTCGGTTGGATGAGGAAGACCATAGTTGCCAGTCGAAACAATAACGGAAGAAACGAAAGAAACGGAGTTTCCAACCCCCACCAAAACGAAAACGGAAGAAACGGCAATATGATACAATTTATGTATAAAAATTTATTTTTTATGCATAATATAATTATCAATAGAGTGTAAATCATACATAATACAATTATCTATAATTAAACATCATGCATGCTTCTATGATTCTAAATTCCTATGATGATTGGTCTATCTCGTATCATCTATTATCCATGAATGATGCTTCAAGAATCAACATGTGTCATGAACTAAGTTCTAAGTTCCAAGTTCTAACAAGTTTAAAGTTATCACAATCCGAAGTTTGAGAGGGAGGGTGGAGAGGTGAGAGGGAGCCTGGAGGATGGAGAGGTAAGAAAGAATGGAGAGGTAGAAGGAGGATGGGGAGATGAAAGAGGATGGAGAGGTAGAAGGAGCCGGAGGAGGAGGATGAGAGGTAAAAGGAGGATGGAGAGGTAAGAGAGGAGAGGTAGTGGAGGGATGGAGAGCAGGCTAAGGATGGAGAGCAACTGCCAACTTGCAGGATGGAGAGGATGGAGAGCAGGCTGCAGCCTATAGGGTGGAGGGCAACCTGCAGAATGGAGCGATGGAGAGGAGAGCAGGCTGCGGGTGCCATGGCCCAGGAATCAAAGATGGAGAGGCTGGAGAGCAGCAGGATGGAGAGCAGTAGCACACGAGACGACAGAAACGACGACAAGAGGAGACGAATCAACAAAAAACGTTTTAATTAAAAGAGGGAAAAAAACAATTTAATCAAAAGAGAGCCAACCACCCCCAACTAAACAGCAACAACAACAAAACAACCCCCCCTACGCAAAACCACCAAAAAAAAAGAAGAAAAAAAAGGTATTACGAAACGGCGGTTCTTCAAGGAACGCCATTTCCGTTTCGCCGTTTTCATTTTCTGGCAAGAAACGGCCGTTTCTTGCAACTATGAGGAAGACGCCTCTTCCATACATAGTGACCTCCTAAATGCAGTCACCCTCTAGTGCCAAGCTTGCTTGGATCCACTCTCGCACCCGTCGCCTTTTGGGTGTGAGACCCACAATTCTACCCACGATCGCCTTGTCTTAGAGGGACTGAACTACTTGCTGTACCTGTTGCTTGTCGACTGAAGAAAGAAGGACCTTAACGACTGTGGGATTCGAGGGTGCTACCATAGAGCCCCATTGGCCAGACCAATGGTCACCACCAAGATCTTCCTCCTCCTAACAAACACAAATGCTCATGTTGCAAAGAAAGAAGAGGAATGAAGGAGATGAAGGGGGGGGGGGGGGGGGGGGAGGGGGGCGGGGGGGATGAGGAAGAGGAGATGAGGCAAGAAGGGATGGAGAAAGCGGGAGGAGGAGGCTAGAAGGGAGGCGAGAAAGAAGCAGGGAGGCAACGGGGGGAGGCAAGGCGAAGATAGCAACGGGAGGGAGTCGGGAATGGAGACACAGAAAGGGCGGGAAGGAGGTAGAGCAGGAGACGGAGGGGCGACGGAGATGGACGCAAGGAAGGAAACGGAGGTGAAGGCGGGGAGAGAGGTGAAGGCAGGATGGATGTGAAGACATGATGGAGGTAGGATGGAGGTGGGGAAGGAGGCGGAGGCGAGGGATGGCGGGAAGGGTGGAGGCGGAAGGGGCTAAGGGGAGGAGAGAGAAGGCGGGAAGGGTGGGCAACGGGAGCAGCTGTAGGCTATATCATGGACTATCCATAGATGCCACTTATACCTTGGTATGAACCTTGTAGGCCTAGTTATAGTCAGTTATGACTATTGGTACAGTTAGTTTATGTACCATCTAGGTTAACGTGCTGAATTGATCCGGAGACTTCTCTTTGAGCCCTTCCCTCCTCATTTGGCATCCCTTTGCCTCGCGCTACGAGTTTCCTTCCATTGGATCTCTCTCTCTCCATTTCTACGTGCTCTCCTCCTCGTGGGAGCACTTCTTTTGCTGTAATTCTCATTACCACCTCTCATTTGCTCGCTTTCAAAGCCTGTCATTGCTGTACATCATTGGGTAAGCCGTTGTTGCATTGGCTCTTTCCAATTTCTGCTTCATTTGCATTTTGGAAAGGCTTCGTGTTGTCTTTGGGGATTTTTCTTGCAACAGGTACACCCTGGGACAGCAGAGTCTTTTACAGGCATAAGCTTTGAAGCTTGGGCAGATTTTTGGTACTCTGAGAGGTTGCCTTTCTCTCATTTGCTTTGCCAGTTAATGCACTTGTCTTGTATTTCAGCACCATGTCTGGTGGCAAAGATGATTCGTTTGGGCTGATCGGGGCCGATGACAAGCTTGATGGCACCAATTACCCCATGTGGTCATGCATGATGGTGTAGGCCATCTCTTGGTGGTTCTAGCGATGCCCTATAGGCCATGGTATGTGTCTTGTAGGCATAAATATAGGCACTTATAGTGTTAGTGCCTTTTAGGCCACATAGGACACTTAGTCCTATGTGACACCTAGGACACTTAGTCCTAGGTCTAGGTACAAGTACTTTGTATGCTTCATATTTTTATCTATTCTAGTTGACGTGACGGCTAAGACTCTATCGACTCTTTGCCACCTGCACTCTCTCTTTCTATTCACCGATCCTACAAATGGGACATGTTTTAGTTGCCAAGAGTCTATCGCATATTGTTTCAGATTCTGAGGCCAGACCTACACGCACTGTTACTGGTGCTACACCTACAGCCTCTGCTTCTTCAGGTGATGGGTCTTCAAGTGATGGTTCTAGTGCTACTGCTAGGACACATGCACCTCCTGCTCCAGGTGCTTTGCCTCCTTCACAGGAGCAAATTCAGTGGGATGGTCGTGATGCCAAAGCACATGCCTTGATTGCTCTTTCAGTGAAACGGGTTATTATCCCTCATATTCGGTCTTGCAAGACAGCTAAGCAAGCATGGGATCAGCTTGCATCTTTGTATCAGGTCCGAAATGAGGCGAGGGTTGCCTATCTCCACAAGCAGTTGAAAGATTTAAAGCTTGATGACGGTGGTATGGTACTAGCAAGCACATCACTTCTTGCAGGAAGTTATTCAGCTCATTGGAGCTTCCATCTAAGGGGGGCAGTGTCACATGTGCCAATAATGCATCATATACTGTGAAAGGTATTGGGCAAGTTGCTCTTACTTCTGTCTTTGGTGGTATTGTCACTCTAGAGCATGTGCTTTATGTTCCAGGCCTTCGTAAGAACCTCATTTCTATTTCAGCCATTGCTACATATGGCTTTCAGGTTCTTTTTTATAGTGTGAGGTGTGCAGTGTATGATGCTACACATGCCTTTACCATGGTTTTGACTAGCACATTGTCTAGACGTCTTTATCAACTTGATGCTTATGACAGATTTTCTGATGATGATGCTGCACTTGCCAATGCACATGCCTTTGCTATTAATTCTACCATGGCAGATACTCATTTGTGGCATGAGAGGTTTGGACACCTTAATTTTGGAGCCCTAGTGAAGTTATATAAGGAAGATATGATTGTGGATCTTCCCAAAATGCATATGCCTACCAAACATGTTTGTGAACCATGCTTACTTGGTAAGATGCACCGTGCTGTGTTTCCCAAGGATGGGAGAGTTGGTGCTTCACGCAAGCTTTATCTGGTTCATAGTGATGTTTGTGGATCCATGAGGGTTGCAACTCTTGGGGGATTCTACTATTCTGTTACTTTTATTGATGATTTCACCAGGTACACTTGGATTTTCGCATTGAAATCAAACTCTTATGTTTCTTCATGCTTCAAGCACTTTATTGCCTTGGCCGAGAATGAGAGTGGGCTGCACATTGCTCACATTAATACAGACAGGGGGGGGTGAATACATGTCGAAGGAGTTTCTATTTTTTTGGCTTCCCGTGGCATTAATCATCAATGCACGGTGCCTTATACTCCTCAACAGAATCCCGTGGCTGAGCGGAAGAATAGATCAATGATGGGAATGGCCAAATGCATGTTGAAAGGCAAACATTTGCCTAATAAGTTGTGGTTGGATGCGGTCATGTGGGGAAATTACATCTTGAATAGATGTTCTACAAAGGCATTGCAGACTATCACACCTTATGAGGCTTGGATGGGTCGTAAGCCTCGCATTTCTCACATGAGGACTTTCGGATGCCTAGCTTATGCTCATGTGCCTTCACAAAAACGCACTAAGTTGGATGATAAAGCTGTTAAATGAATTTTTCTTGGGTATAGTTCACAGAGCAGGGGCTATAAGCTATATCAGCCCCGCACGGGCAAGTGTTTTGTCAGCCGGGATGTTGTGTTTGATGAATCTTCCACTATACCTTTGCTGGACTGGTAAAAACAGCCCGTTGTTGATGCCCTAGACATATTTGACAGCTTGATGCATTTGTTTACATCCGATGCTCGGGATGATGTTCCATCTGAGGTTGTACCTCCTCCATCTCTTGTTCATTTGCAGCCACATGTGCAGCCAGAAATTCAGCCTGATATGCCTATCATTGATCAGGATCATTTGCACAAGGCTCTTGACCAAGAAAGAGCAGAAATTCAGGAGCCCAAAAAGGCACCCCGTTGGCTCCTTGACACATTAAAAGACAGCAAACAAGATACTCCTCTGCCAGCCCGTACGAGAAGAGCCCTTATGTCATCAAGACGCCTTTCAGAATGATTGTTGGATGAAGGCCATGCAAGCTGAATTGGATTCTATCCATCACAACGACACTTGGGAGTTGTGTGATTTGCCTTATGGCAAGAATGCCATTGGAACTAAGTGAGTTTACAAGATCAAATGGAAAGTTAATAGTTCAGTGGACCGTTACAAAGCCCGTCTTGTTGCTAAGGGCTATGCTCAACAGCATGGCATTGACTTTGAGGAGACTTTTGCTCCCACTTTCAGGATCACTACCATTCGCATTGTTATTGCCTTTGCTGCCCACTTTCATTGGCAGATACATCAGCTTGATATTAAGACAGCTTTCCTTCCTGGGCATTTACAGGAAGAAGTCTATGTTTCCCAACCTCCTGATAGGACCCTTAGTCTAGTTAGGACAGTTAGCCCTAGGGTTTTGTTATGTTGGCTCTCCCTTGAGCCTCCACACTTCAGTTTTACAGCAATCTATTACAGCATCTCGTTTTTCTCCATTGTGCTTTCATTTTTTAGCTTCCATTGCTTCCAACACCCAACAGCAGCCAGGGAGCAACGGGAGCTAGATCGCTCGAGCATCAAGCTGTCTCCTCAAAAGCATAGACTATAGGCTTGCCATGACAAGGTTATTCCGTTATAACAAACCATTATTTAGGAAAGAAAAACCGCAAACTGAACATGAAATATATACTAATAAGCTAAATAGTGCCTACTTGAACATAAGTAAAGAAAATCATGTTTTCACAAGCTTGCAATCTTCTTTCATATTATCCAGCACTCATATACACCCACATTAGTACCAACCCAGAATGGTAAATTAATCACACAAAGATAAGAGTAGAAAATCATGTTTTCACAAGCTTGCAATCTTCTTTCATATTATCCAGCACTCATATACACCCACATTAGTACCAACCCAGAATGGTAAATTAATCACATTTTGGCCTTCGTTATCATTTTGGCGAATCCAACCTTTTATGGACATGTGCACCTACACCGTATATGAGTGAGGAACACAACCGGTTCGCCCTATTCTAACCATGCCTAAACATTCTCATTGCACAGGACACATTTATCTACTAAGTGAAATCTGTCCAACTTAGTTTAACCAAGTTTGGCAACGTCACCTGAAGCTCATTTGGGTTGATCTTGGTAACCAAGTTCATGTTAGAAGTCATTGATCCACTTGTGAGGCCCCATATGAGGAGGACAAACGGTAAGGGTTACCTAGGGTTAGGTATTGTGCACCTCTCTGCGATGGATTGGAGGACTGGCTGCATGTGATGATGAAACAAGAGAGCCATGATGGTTCGGGACAAATATGCGTGGTAGAGGACAACCTAACAAGCATGAAGACTATTACTGACTGGGCCTATTTATAGGCCTGGCAGTAGACACCTCCATCAACAACTGATCGCATAAATTCGGCCAAATCCCGTTGGTAAACATGGCAGATCCAGCAGCAACTGATCGCAGGTAAAGCAGGAGCTAAATTCGGCCATCTTTTTTGCAAGGCTCCAGGCCCTCCCCACTGCCTATACATAGCCTCCTTTCCTCCACACTCTATTGAAACACTGAGGCCTTCGCCAAATAGGCAGCTTGGACCTGAGAAGTGTGTAGAACCATTCTATCGCTGAGGGCCTAGCATTGGAATCATACTGTCACAAGCACCCCTGCATTTGGGTGCAAGGTGACACACTGGCTACATCGACAAGTGTGTAATAGTTCCCTAGTAGGAGATTTTGCCATATGATGTGACCCCTTTGTGAAGGGACAGTCAGGCACAAGCTACATAAGTCAGTCTCTAAGCCTTAGGTCAAGTCAGACAGTCAAGTCTTGTTCACTAGTACCCACTGGAGAACAGTAGGATGGTATTTCCATCGTAGAGTTTAGTTATAGGTTAGGAGCCCCAAAGGGGGCCCAAAGGCTGATCAGGATGACCCACGGCAAGTAGGGAAGGCAGCCTGCAAAGGCTGCCCAAATGGTTCCCTGGCAAATGAACGAGGGGGGGGGTTTATAGGATGGAGCTGAGCCAACCAGGCTGTAAAACAGCCAACTGAGTTGGCTATTTGCAGTAGGCTGGTTGGCCCAGCCAGCCCTATATAAGGGCCCCTTGCCAGCCCTCTTTTCCTCATTCAGTCCTCTCTCCTTCAGCCCTCCTACATATCCACTCCAGCCCCTTCAGCCCTCCTACATATCCACTCCTACATTGTCAGTGTAGACAGCATCAAGGTCTTAGTATCGGTCGGCGTTGCCTCTCAAGTCTTTGCGTCTGCTATAAGTGTGCACAATGTACTCTTCAAAAGCGTGTTTCTGTGCTCTCTCGAAGACCAAGCCATGCCAGCAACAACCACAACCAATTCAGGTGCACCGTTGTGCTCTAGGTGTGGAGTGGATCATCTTTACAAGTAGAGCTACCACCGACCCTAAAGCCAGCATTGATTTGATGGGTGTAGAAAGAGGCCACGTGTCTTTGGTATCCTTGAATGTGAGAACAAGGGCCTAGGCAAGAACCTTTAGTAAGGAACTTTGTAAGCAGGCAAAAAGAGATAAGGCTAGTACATCTCGGCCTCGAGAGGCAACCGACAAGGGTGCAGTTAAAGTGGAAAAGGTTTCTGATAAGGCGATCATCCAAAATGGGATGGATGAGGGCACAGCCACCTCGTCCACCTCATCCTCCTCTAGTCATACTCCCTCTATCGATAGCCAGTTAACTGTGATTACACAATCAGATTATGGTTGCATGTTACACATACTTGATTGCAGTTTTGCCCAGCACCTCTGCTCGATGTGTTCAGCTCTTTTGTGGGCAGGTTTTCGTGGATGAATAAAGTCTTAGTTCTCCTTCTCTTCTCTCTTGATGTACAATCTCTGAGTGAGGTTTTCAATTTGTGAGTGCATACATGTTTCAAAAGAGTTTCCTACATCTGTCTGAGAGGTTATGAGTTCTCCTTGTCTTCTCTCTGCTGTACATTCTCTAAGTGAGGTTTTCAATTTGCGTGTGCACAAGTGCTTGGAAAGAGTTTCCTGAGGTTCAGCAATTAGGCCTCTACTTCTAACAGTTCAACCATTCAACATGTTTAAGTTTTGCTATTTAGTCACGAAAGGGAGTTATATAAGGCCAATTTAATATATGGTTTGACTACTTCGGATAACATGGTTGACCAAAGTTAGATTTTCTTGATTCTTTGTATAGTTTACATGCTTCTGTCAATATTAATCATAGTACCTAAACTCTAAAGGTCAAATTCATCTATCTTCTAAAATAGTATTATAGTAGAAAACAAATCGACATTAAGAGCTAGCAAAATGCTACGAGCGCCATACGTGTCCTCAATACCAAACAGTCTTCATAACAGCTTGGACCAGCCAGCCATACAACTTGAGAGTCACAGCAAGGAGCTTTCAAGATACAAGAGCGGGATTTCAGATGGAAGAAAGGAGATAAGTAAATAACATAAAATTAATGATTTCAAAACGGAAATAGTATCAAAATGCCCTTAAAAGCTCGCATTGATCAAAAGTCTTGAAACATTCTACTGGACTAGAAACTGTGTATCATGTCTTTGAAACAAGCAGGACAGAGAGAAGAATGCTAAGAAATTACTTACATTCACTAAATCCCCATTTTCAGCCACTGTACCATGAACTACTAACGAGATATTGAAAGTTGTTATCTGTAGTAACAGTCAACAATTCAAAACGAGGACATTTTAAACCTTAACATTACGTAAATCTTGAAATTTGTTTGGCTATCAAAGCATTGCGCGAAAAAGATCTGCATAAAATGGAGAGAGGATAGGAATGGGAGAAGATATACCATATCATTTGTGATGAACCAAGGTGCACCAATTATGACTTCATCCACATAGCGACAAGCTAGCACGCTTAAACTACGCTCGTGCAGATTCATGATGGGATGGTGAGGTCCCCTGTTGCCACTGTGGCCATTCATACCATATCAAAGCTATCAAACTATGAAAAGCTTACATCATCTGCAAATTTTCTGATTGTGAAAGTGGAATGACACAACGAGTAACAGCACCCGGGGACAAAAAGAACAAGAATCGTCATCAGACATCCAGATTATACCTGACAGTCTGATCAGTATGAATGCCAACTAGTAAAAAATCACCAAGCTCCCTAGCCCGGCGCAGTATCTGCAAGAAACTATCACCTTCAATTTGGAAGGTCCACGACCAAATTACGCACTACAAAAAACAAACCATCCTTCCCCAACAATAATGAAGCAAACAAACAGGATACACTAAAGGCAACAGTAACTGCTTTCTCTAGAGTGAGGTTGTGATAGACAGACACTGAAAAAGCAGAAAACCTGCACCTTTGGTTCTTAAAATGGCCAAGTCTGCAGAGCAATCCAAAACAGCAGAAATTCAAAGTTCGAACTGTAAACCCTTTATAATACATGACAGACAGTCATATCAATTCCGTCAGCATTACAATTTCATCTACATTATACTGTTGACCAGCTCCTACAGCATACAACAGAACTTGAGGTTATCATTCAAGGCCTCTAATATGCCTAAATTAAAGGTGCAAATTTAGTAGCAGTCAGTGAAAGGCACCCCTGCTTAATCGATAAGTTTCTTATTGTACACAAAAAGAGGGAACCCCTCAAGCATTCTAACAGCAGGATAACGAAAAGATAGTATGGAGATGATGCATGTGAACCCTTTGGCATAATAAAAGCAGCAAGTGCATGCTTAACGATAAGCCAATGCATAACCAACCTAAAACAAGAAAAGATAAAATATTGCAATCATGATTCATGGATCACATGGAGGCCCCTTTGACAGGCCAAGATTCCAGCTTTGCAAAGAATTCATTTCATATTATGTGAAGAATTGAGGCAAAAGCTACTGTAAGGAAGTCGAGAGTCCGATCCCTCCATGTCATATAAGTCACATACAAAAACTTGACAAATAAACTTTTGTCTCGGAAGAAGAAAAAAACTACAGCTCTTCCCTCCCATGTAAATACTCCATCATTAAGCTCAGCATCCCAAATAAGTCAAGAACTCTGTTTCTGATGCTTCCATGTAACTGGCACTTCCGGACTTCCCAATTTGCTTCCTTGTCTACAAAGCTCAAAAAACTTCGCATCTATCTTTTTAGTATCTAAAATCGACAACTTGTGAAACAAGCTTTCCTATTCATGACTTCAAACATTCCACATCTATCTTAGTATATAAACTCGTAAAATCAAATGCTTCAAGCAAAATTGAAGTGCACTTCTCTTCTACACTCGGTGTTCTAAAAACTTTAAAACTCCCACCGAATCATACAAAACTTAAATCTACTCCTTCAGCCTCTCTCAACTCAAATCTACTGGAACATGAGCCTCTCTCAATAGTTCTCTCCAAAGCTTATAGATCGTTGGTAGGATGGCCTTGAAGCAATAACTGCAATTACTTTGGAACATTTATTAGAGAAGCCTTACAAAGCAGTTCCAATGAATTTAAGTTCCTTAGGGCTTTTATGAAACTTCAAAGCTGTGAAAATATCTAGATGAATCCAAGAACATATACCTAGATGACACCGTGGATATTTTGGCCGCGAGGGATTGGCCTAGAGGAAGTGTCTACTTCCTAGAATTCCCTACTAGCCGCGGGGTCTGGCTTGGAGGAAGCGTCAACTTTCTAGAAGTCCCTAGTTCAACTTATAGAGCACCCACTAGGCCCAAGTGTTGGGGCAAGGCAAGGCTAGGAGGGGTCTAAAGGTTGGACCCAAGGAAAACCAATGTTTCATTAGTTTGAGAAGGTTAGGACTTTAATGTGGGGGCAAAACAATGTTCCATTGGTTTGGAAGGGTTAGAATTTAATGAGGAGCCACATGGCAATTCCTCATGCAAGCCCCTTTCTCTCCTTTCAAGGTATACGGGATTTTTGACGTGATTTTTGCTGCTCCACGTTTCCCAAGGTTACCTGCTCCATGCTTTGGCTTATTTTGATGCATTTTAAAGTCCCTTCTTCTCTCTCCTCCTTGGCACGCATCCCAAGGTGCTCCCTTTGCTGTTGCACAAACTCTACTCCAAGCTGTACGGCTGACTTATGCTGCATTTCAGCCCATTTTTGCTGCTGGCAGATGCATTTCAAGCCTTGAGGCTGTTTGAGCATTTGTTTTGGACTTGTGGAATGCATTGCCACTCTTGGTTGGACACAGTTGTGAGAAATGCCTTAGCAGTTGGGTACTAGCGGGTCACTGGAATTGGGTGCGTTTTGAAGCCAAGTGTTGGCTTGTGCAGTGGACTGCTAGTGTAGCAGAGTGCAAGGGTGAGCCCTTGGTGAAAGAACAATATTTTCCATTGCCAGAGGAATTAAGTAAATACCGAAAGGGGCGCCAAGGTATTTGGTGTGGTGTCCCGTGTTGGGTTTCATTGAGCAGGGGCACTCTAGCCTCCATCCAAATTCTTTTCAAAGTTGTTTCTAAGTGGTTTTATGCTTAATGCAGTGGTTGAAAGATATGCAATGTGGCTGTAAATGACGTGGTTGCTAATCTAGTTACAGTTTACTGCCCTTTAGTTCACTCAAGGCCGGTTTCAAGTCATGTCTCTCATAGAAGACATGAGGCCCCGAAAGAGAAAGCCAAGCAACTGAACCCCATATGAATAAAAGAACTAAAAATCATGGATCATGGCATCTCCCTCCATATATTTTCATTATTTGGATGTGTTGGCCACAACAGCAGAGAATTGGTAGACTCTTGAAACCTTGTTTGGAGTTCGTATGAAACACCAATTCTAACAAATTCCACAATTTATTTAAAAAGCAGCTAACCCATATCAATAAAGAATTTGCATTCACTGTGGATAGGCCTAACTCTTACTTGCGATAGAGCATCCCATTTCTGTGGCCAGACAACCATGAGATCTAGGGGTGCCATTACTGCCTTTTTACACAGTTACTCTGTACGCAATCAATAGATATGCAAGACCCTTATTGATTGCCTCAGCTTTTCAATACTAGAGTTTGGGCATTCGCATGCCAGCTGTCTTATCAAGCCAAGGCTCGCCAAAGGAGACTAACGAGCAGGAAACTCGTAAGTCCATTCAACACTTAGTACACTTACTTGTAAAAAAGAAATCGGTAAAGTACCAAGTTCACATCCCACACAGCCAGCATTTGTGAGACTCACATATCAAGTGAAAAAGTATGGCACCAGCTTAACAGTCTGCCTGGGTACCATTTATGGGACTCATTCATCAAGTGAGCAAGGACTGTACCAAGTTGGATGTGATTACTTTTCCATATTTTATGCAATGGTTAAAAATCAAGACAGTTTAACACTTTTTGCCTGCTTGAACCTTGGCATACCCCTAAATGCACCCATGATCCAATCAAGCTAAAGGGAAAACAGCATATAGAAAACTACAGTAAAGCAGTCAATTGGGAGGAAGAAACTTTCAAGAGTAAATCTAAAAAGGAGATAACAATGAAAGTCACAAAACCAGAACAGGAGTTGAAGCTGCTTCCAAACTTCAAGAAGTGCCTATAAATTCCGCCGTGCATTACAAAAATGCCTACAAAGACATCAAACTTTCTTTCTCCATTGCACACAAGAAGCATAAAAATAGTCTTAAGTCAATAATATACTTCCACATGCCCTGCATGAAAAAGATCGAAAGCTCCATCCATGTAAACTATCCGAGCATCTGGTCCAGGACCCTGCATCCAGTGCAGCCATTGCTGAGACATAACGAAAAAATGTATGCCATGAAGAGCCAAAATGATACAGCACCAAAAATCAATCATATCATAAGATGCTATATTTTAGAGCCAAAAGAAAAAAACCACCACTTAGGACAGTTAGTGATTTACAGTTAGTCCATTACGGCAGGGTCTACATGTACTGTATTTATGTAGATGAATCCAGGAACATGCCCAAAATCATCCTCTAAAAATACAACACAGTGTCACTTTCAATCTCATGACAGTCGCTCGAGGTTGAAGAGCATAAATTCCACCACGTATAGTAAGGACTAGCTACTATGACATCCCCACCGATGTCATCAGCACCCAATGATGGTGTCAACCATAGTATGAGCATATGCTCTCTCACATACAAATTCACACACCCAGACACACTTGATCATCCATTTATACAAAGGTCTTCATACTGAGTTTCTGTCACCACTCCGGAGGTGAATGGCAGACTCAGCTGTGACAAAGGCTAGCACTAAAGGAGAAGGCTAATCACAAAGTAGTCCACATTCTGTTCATTCAAGATACAACTGCTTGTGACAACTATATGGCTGAAGAATGGAGCCGATCCAACGCATGATGTGAGAGTGGCTTTTGGTTATATGGTTCAACCATTCGCCCCGGTTCAGGGACTAGAACTATAGCAGCTCAGTTCAGCTCCTGTGACAGCTTGTGGAGCTTCCGTGAGCAGTATACTACAAGCTCAATCTACTGCTCGCAACTAGTTTCCAACTCCCAGCCACCAGTCCCGCGACTAAGGTTTCAACTCTTTGTAGCTCTCATAGAACTTTTCGCTTGTCCCACGCTGCTCGTTAGCTCTTGCCTCAAGCGCATGTCCTGCATCAGTCTTCCAGCATTTTTGAGTTCGTATGCCCTCATTCCATTGTCCAACGCTGCTGTAAACTAGTGCAAACATGTGTGACACCTTGGTGCTTTATTCCAACTTGCAATCTTTATCTCTAAAGCTGTCCGTACAGCCATACAGCCATCCATACACTTGACTGCGCCACCCTGTTATCTATCGATACGACGACTTTGCAAGTGCTTTGCAATTTGCCTTCATTTTTTGGGGGTTTCTACTCAGTATGGCATCACATTGTCATCAAATTTAAACATTACAGTTCACATTTGAGGCTTTTGGTCACCTTTGCTCAAATTGCAAGTAGTTTTGCAGTTTTGCAATGACATTAACTGGCACAGTCACATTTGGGGAATTTCTTGGATTTGGGACATTTGCTCTCTCCACAATTTGCAGCTTTTCTTGAGTTTGCCCTCTTTTAGCACATTTGCCGTCTCCAAATTTAGAGGCGTTTGCCAAAATTGCAGTGTTTTTGCTCTCAGATTGCCTGGTAAGGCCTTGTCCTTCAATTTCTCATATTCTGCTTGCAAGAAATTGGGGCTTTTGCTCACGTTGCCTTGCATTAGCCCTTGTGTATTAGGGACTTAATTTTCCAGTACATTGCAGTGAATTTGTGCAGACATTTGGGGCAGCCATTGTGCAAGTTTTGGTGGACAGACACTGGTAGATTTGCAGTCCGTCTATATCTGTAGGCAAATTTTGGGGACGCATTATTGCATTTGGCTCAGAGTTGAGCAGCCTATTTAGCATCCACATTTGCACAGTTTTTGCGGCCATTTTGACTCGACTTTGCATACTTAAAGTCAAATATTGAGCAGTGAGCCCGTTGCACTGATAGCCTTGATGCTGACAGCTGCAAAGCACTTTCTTTTTGGGGATTTTACAATGGCCAACAATGACTTATTTGCAATGGTCTCCGCCGAGAACAAGCTTGATGGCACCAACTATCCCATGTGGTTGTATATGGTGCACGACTTGTTGGTATCCAAGAATTTCTAGGGTATTGTTACTAGATCCGAGACCAAACATGTCTCTCAGGCACAAGCGCCATCTACCCCTACCACCACTATAGGTGATACTACTACTACTACTTCTAGATCCACTACCATTGCCCCATGCCGGATCAAGTCCGCTGAGATCAAAGGGATGCACAGGCATATGCCTTGATTGCAATGTCTAGCAAGAGCATTATTATGCCTCACATTCAGTCTTGCAAGAGAGCCAAGACTGCATGGGCAAATTCGAAATGAGGCCAGGGTTGCCATTTTGCACAAGCAGTTGGATGGATTAAGGGGACAGAATGGATGCATATCTCACAAAGGTCGAGAACACCTTATCAATGTCGATGAGATTGTACCAAATTCTCAGTTGGTGTGCACCACATTGGATGATCTACTTGATTCTGTATCAAGGCTTTGCTATGACGTTGAGGTTAGTGACCATGAGCAACACCAACCATTACACCTTCAATCAGCTTATTTCCCTACTCTTGCAAGAGGAGTAGAGTCGTCAAAACCGGGTTGCTTCCATTAATGCAGATCAGGCCTTTGCCACAGATAATAAAGGCAAAGGCAAGGGGGACAAGAATTTTAGCAAGCCCAAGCCTTATTCTGGTATCTCATCCTCTTCTACCCCGACCGATGGAAAGAAGAAAGACCTTTCACCCATGCATGCACCTTTTAAACATGTCTGTGAGTGTTGCTTCTTAGGCAAGATGTATCAATTCTCATTTCCAAAAGATGAGACTATTGGTGCATATTGATGTGTGCAATTTGATATGGACAGCATCACAAGGGGGCTATTTATACTTCTAGATGACTTCACCACATACTTGGTTTATCCTTTGAAGTCCAAGTCTCATGTCTTCTCTTGTTTCACAATGGAACATTGGTTTGCCCCTCACATTAAAATCCTAACCCCTTCTAACCAATGAAACATTGGTTTCCTTGGGCCTAACTTTAAGACCCCTCTAAACCTTGCCTTGCCCCTAGCAAGTAGGCCTAGTGTGTGCACCTAGGGACTTCTGGGAAGTGCCTCTTCCCCTGGGCTAGCCCCCTAAGCCAAAGTAAGTCACGGTTCATAACTTCACGTCCCCGTGACACTCCTCCTTGTAGTTTATCTTGCTTCCATTGCTCCCGCATACAACTGTTTCTTGATTCTACACATGGAGATATGGTTGGAAGTAACTTCGATTCATTAGCTACCTAACCTACTTTTCAAATCACCTTATGAGGGGCCCATAAAATATGTAAGCCAACTTGCGATTAGTACTGCCCTTTAGATAGCTTCAAGTATACCTTCTTGCCATCTTCAAATTCAACACATCTCTGTTTAGCATTCTTTCATCCTTTATTGTACAGTGACCACTTTTCATTTCGCTTGTTCAAACAATTCCCCCGTTTCTGTCAACATTTCCTGCAAAAAAGGAGTCGAGATCCCGATTCCCTATGCTAATGGGTAATTTAGGTGTGTAGCTCTATCAATTCTCTAGGAGTTACTAAACTATCTCCAGCTCAAAGTTTTCTCCTAGAGTATACTCACGTAAAAAATAGAATAACCTTGAGATTAAAAGGGAGTTCTAACTTATAAGCTGCATCAGTTATCTTTCAAATGAGGCCGAAAAGGACCGCAACACTAGTGGGAAATCCTTGGATGTTTCCAATCCCTAAAGTCTTTGGAATTATAAGGTTAGCATTCTCCGTTTAGCATTCTCTTTCATCCTTTATTGTACAATGGCCGTTTCGCTTGTTCAAACAATTCCCCCGTTTCTGTCAACATTTCCTACAAAAAAGGAGTGGATATCCCAATTCCCTATGCTAATGGGTAATTTAGGCGTGTAGCTCTATCAATTCTCTAGGAGTTACTAAACTATCTCCAACTCGAAGTTTTCTCCTAGAGTATACTCACGTAAAAAATAGAATGACCTTGAGATTAGAAGGGAGTTCTAACTTATAAGCTTCATTAGTTATCTTTTAAATGAGGCCGAAAAGGACCGCAACACTAGTGGGAAATCCTTGGATGTTTCCAATCCCTAAAGTCTTTGGAATTATAAGGTTATACCCACATGCCTTCCTTAGGATCCTAGGGGATCATTTCTAATCCGCATAAAACTTTGCTCTATCTTGCGCACTTTTGATAGAATCTTTAGCTTGTACTAACATCTCTTAATGTCAGCCAAGAAATCTTTAGCGATATGTACGTTCATATTCTTAAAACCCATGGTAATCAGTCCCTACATAAACATAAGTGGACTATATCCTATAGCTGAATGTTTAGCACTGTTATAGGCAAATTCCATTATTGGAATTGCCTCTGCCAATACAGCACATGGTTTGAGCAGGGTTGGTGAAGTTAATATGCTGCATTTTTTGATTTCTTTAAAAAGGCCAATGTAAGACTAATACGCATTTTGGACAAATCTAGCAAGAAGTCAGTGATGGTGGCTCTAGAGTGGATAAGGATTCTCAAGAGACAAAGAATATTACTTTTGAGAATGAGGCTAGAAACCATAATACAATCCAAAATAGACTATTATTCCGTGTGGAAAATGTGTATACCTGAAAGGGATCACATAAAGATAGAGATTTCATACGAATGTCATGACAATCCTAGTGCAAGTCAGCCTGGTATACAAAGGACCTATGACAAAACCTTATCGGATGAAAGTAAAGGACTGTGGTAAAGTTTCAACAATGCCAGAGTCAAGATTGGAGACATGTTGCATCATCCACAGATTCCCAATGCTAAATGGAAAAGTATATCTATAAATTTTGTCAAAGGGCTAACCCAAACAAATAGAGGACAGGATGCATCTTGGGTAGTAGTTCATCAACTCACCAAACGTGTGCAATCTATACCTACTAGGACATATCAGAATTAGCACAGCAATTTATACATCAACTTTTAGACTTTAGGGTTTGCTTGGTGACACAGTCATTGACTCGACTCAACGTTTAGTGGACATTTCTGGCAAGCAGTTTTTGAGAAATATGGTGAACCAAGTTATAGAGGAGATGAACGACTTTAATAGAACAGCTACATATAGGTACTAAAGATGTGATTGAAGTGTTATTTCCATTGGCAGTTGAAAGCACTTCAAAGCAGACAGCAGAAGATCAGAATATTCAGCCTGCACATGCTGATGCACAATGGCTTACTGTCAGCCCTACATGCTGACGAGGGTGGCCTATGTGACTGCCCTAAAATCAATCAAGAAGGATATGCACATGCTGCCCACATGGCATCCCTAATCTATCCCCCTTCATCCAATCCTATTATGTATGCCATCCTCCCCCATGTCCTCCTCATATGGGGACTCTGTCAGAGAAGAGTTGCTTGTTGTAGCCAACCCCCACGTAGGGGGAAGAGATAGATTGAGATCACACGTTGTCACTCCAAGAACGAACTCACGAACTCACTCGCATGCATGCATGTGAGAAAAGAAACTTCAGATTAGAAACTATCCAATATAGAAGTTCACTGTCAAATTGTTGCATTGGCAAGAGATTAAGGAAGATAGTTAAGGGCATATAGGCAAAGCCCATTAGTGATGCCAAGAAAATTGGTGATTGGAAGATAACTGACACAAATTGAAGTGAGGAACACAAGCACGGTATTGCAACCCAATGGTCAGCTCCACTCATTGCAAATGAAAGAGATGCAGTCTCCACTCATCTAACCAAGAGGTGAAATTATGAAGCAGCTTCCAGTCATTGGTAAGAGATGAGAGGATTAAAACCTCTGTTTTGAAACCAGTATATATATCTACATGAATCCAGAAATTGGCCAAATTCATCCTCTGAAAACACAACACGTAGGACAGTTTCAACCTCATGAGAGTCACAAGGTTGAAAACGATGAGCTCCATCATTACATCCCCACCAACGTCATGAATACCATTTTATAAGCATATGCCCTCATACATACATACCACACATCCACACATACTTGAGCATCCACTTATACAAAGATCTTCATATTGAGTTTCTACCAGCACCCCAACGTGAAGGGTCTGCAGACTCAACCCTGACAAAGGCTGACAATAAACAAGACGGCTAATCAAAAAGTGGTCCACCTCTTCATCATTGAAGCAACAACTGCATGTGAAGACTATAAAATTTCATATTAGTCTCTCCCAAACAAGCATTTCTAAGCAAAAAATGCTTAGACAATCTAGCTAATAGGGAAGTGCAATACCTAAGATAGAAAGATTTGTCATGCCTACTATATAAGAGATGATTGGGATGCTCTATCAACAACAGCAGATTTAGAACATGGAGGATTAGATAATGGTTAATAGCAAGGAAAAATTCAAAAAGTCAAACATTACACAGTTGTGTTGCCTATTATGTGTCCATGCACTTCGGAAATGTGAGTTTCTAAAGGCAACAGTGAATCAGTTATCAAAAATACCACACCTATTGAGCTGTAGCAACCAACCACATGGTCAGTCTACCTCATAGACTTTGTATTTGCAACATCACAACCAAAGCTCACTCCCAAACCACAATAAGGAATGATGGGAAGGCCACCAGTAACTTGGCGTTTGCAATCTAACGTGCAAGTTGGATCTCTGGAAAAGGGATGCACCAGAAGTACTATCCTAACAAACATCAAGAGCTCTGAAAACCTGCAAATGGTGATGATTATTGAGCAATCCAAAACAAGGAAACCTCCACACAAAATCAGCTGCAGCTGTGCACAACGTATAAAAAACTTAGCATGCAAATACTGCCATGAAGTGGTGGTGTAACTAGATGCTACCCTAGAATAACTGAAAAACAGAAATGTGCACTTTCAACCCTTCAAAAGAATCAATGGGTGATCATTGATTCTTATCAGCATATACAAAACCCATAAAACTTTGAAGCCTTAGGAGAGCTCAATTTAGAAGACCCTACTTGAATGTCTACCCCATTTTGCGTCCTGCAATAATGCATTTAGGATATGTCCAAACATTTTTTGCAGATACTCTCTAGAGCTTTAATGCAAAACCTTCAAGCGGTTACAGATTTGCCCCTCAGCTCTTAGGCCCTTTAGTGCAAAACCTTCAAGAGGTTACAGATTTGCCCCTCAGCTTTTAAGCCCTTTAGCCACATCTACAATAAGAACACTTTATTTTTTGCTTTAAATTGCTCGTCTTTCTCCCAGCTGTTACACCCTGTGCACAGTCTCTCTTCTACACAAGTTTCTACCTCCCTTCTACTTGCCTCAGACTTTCTCCACGATTAAAAAGCAATGCTTGAGACACTCGACAAGAGTTTAATAATCTCTAGTAAACACTAAGCCATCATCATCTATAGCCCTGTTCTGCATGCAATTTGCTTCACCTGAGTTGATAACTTGTTTAAATCCCCAAAAATCAATGTAAGCAATGTGTCACACACATAAGCAGGGCAGTTTAACTATGACATTCCATTCTTTCGTGAAAATAGGTCTGGTAGCGCTTAAAAGACAGAATGTTAAATTTTTGGTTAAGCACCAAATGACTGACATTCGATACCTAAGCACCAAGGACTGAATCTATCACTGTCGAAATGAGACTCCAAGATAGGTCAAAGCCATCGAAAATTTGATGTCCAACACAGTACAAGAACTAGCGGTCCAACAATGTGGTCACAACTTACTCCCCAAGCATCTAAGAACTAATCCAGTACATTCATAAGATCCAGCTTGGAATGCCAACAGCCCTTTGCTAGTCAGTTCAATAATGATTGATGGATTAGCCAGCATTCTTGTCACTTTTTTAAATATTTGCTTGAAAAGCATTCTCAACAACCATTGCTCATTCAATTCCATTACTTTCTAAGGAAAAAGTAAAACCCAAGGGAAACGGTGAATCTTCCCAGCTAGGCAACTACAAAGCATAGTTGCAAGCATATACCTAGATGAATCCAGGAACATTCCCAAACTCATCCTCTAAAAACACAACATAGTGCAGTTTCAATCTCACGATAGTCACTCATAAGATTGAAAACCATAAACTCCATCACGCATAGCAAGGACTAGCTACTATGACATCCCCACTGACGTCATCAGCGCCCAACAGTGGGTGTAGACCATAGCATAATTGCAAGCAAATGAAAATGGTTTCTTTCAAAGAAAATGTTGTAAATCGTTTTTATCACAGGTGGTGTTGGGACAAGCATGAGCTCAAAAATACCTCCCTTGTTCTAATAACTTTAGGGGCTCCACAAATATAAACAGAAGTTAAATTTCAAAATTTCAGGCATGAAAATTCGCAACCACCATCAATCATCATGATTAATCGAGACTTGATGGGGCTCCTAGAGCTCAATTAAAAGCCTAGAGCCACAGCTGTACAGCAGGATCAGCTGGACGACAGATGGAATCATCAGACCAAATATCCAGACTCAGATTTTGGAGACCTTGGGTGCTAGAGCTTTTTAAAAACGTTTTGAAAATTTTGCTTCATGAACCAGAAGGATTTAAATGTTGAAGGTATCAAATTATATGCATTTTCTAGAGCAAATTAAATGCAAGGAAACCATAGAAACTTTCAGATTCACCTCACATCCTAGTCATGTGCACACAACCACATCAGTGCAATGAGAGACCACAATAATTTCGCATATTTAATTTCATGTGCTTACTTCTTTTTAGCACATACCTTGCCATTTGAAAATTGTACAATTCGTCTCGAAGTAGGCAGGAAATGAGAGATCCTTGTTGCACTTGGTACACTACCACTCTCTGCCTTATTACTATGTCCGTGACTAAATTGCCGTTGTAAAGATGCATGATTTTGATTCTCATTACTAGGTCGATCCCTCACACAAAGGAGCATCCGCCCTGCAAAACCTCCAATAAAGCCTATATCAGTACATACATCTCTCTCTCTCTCTCTCTCTATGTATGTAAGGTTTTGTATTGTTTCAGGTCCCATATGCCGATTTTTGGTCTTCAGAGGACGATAATATATTCTTCTTCTTCTTCTTCTTCTTCTTCTTCTTCTTCTTCTCTCTCTCTCTCTCTCTCTCTCTCTCTCTCGGCCGCTCATAATAAAGTTCACGACTGCCATGGATAGATCCACGTTCATGAGTACGAGAAGGGACGAAGATATACCTTGATGATGATCTCACGTTATTGCAGCAGGAACATCGGAAGGAGGGATGATATGAGTTATGGCAGCAAGAGGGGAGGGAAAATGGGCTGTTGGTGACCTGTTCCAGCCTCCTTTTGGCTCATCTTCTTGCTGGTCGGCCCATTCTCCAAGGCTCTGCTGCTACCCGAGGCATTTTCCAGCCATTTCATCACGGGAAGTTATATTTCTGGTGCTGCTGTAGCATAGGCGACCTTTTGTTTGGGCATCTGCTGCTGTTATTCGTCGGCACATCTACAGCCTCTTCTCCAAAATTCGGAACTGTTTCAAGGCCTTTGTTGTACCACCTTCACAAGTGTGAATTTTGCTGACATCTGGGGCATCTGCTTCAGCCGGTTTTGGCATTTAGAGCGTGCATTTGCAATTCCAAGCTCCTACAGCAGCATTTCGGGATTTGCATCTGCATTTTGGATACCTATATTAGCCGACTTAGGCTTTTGGCACTTGTTGGAGCATAAATAGCTGCCGACTTAGGCTTTTCAGAGCTGCTACAACATTTTGCAGACCGACTTTTACATTGGGGAGCCTGCTACAACATTACATTCATCGATTTTGGAGTTTGGAGATCGTTGCTGCTGTTTGGAGGCCTTTTCTGAAGTTCTTTTGCCCTCATTTTCTGTTCTAACACCTCGGGCTACGAGCTTCTCACACCTCGCTGCTGCTGTAATCAAATTTGAGGTGTCTTCTCACTTGTAGGGGCATGTATTCTTGCTGAAACATCATATTTCAGCTTCTCCCAGCCCTCTCATTTGCCATTTTCTGTGCCTTTCACTTCTCCTACAAGGCTGATAATTTGTGCCCACATTTGGAGCTCTTTCTTTGCTGCATTTTTGGGCCTACATCATTTGCAGGTACCCCTTGTGACAGCCACACATTTGCAGTGAAAAGCTTTGAAGCTTGTGCAAAAATTTGGGAGAGTGCCCTTCTCTCATTTGCTTTGTCAAATTGGTGCCTTTGCCTTGCATTTTTGGCACTATGGCTAGCAGCAAAGATGATCTGTTTGGGATGCTTGGGGCTGATGACAAGCTTGATGGCACCAATTACCCCATGTGGTCATACATTATGGGGCATATGTTGGCTGCCAAGAATCTATGGCACATTGTTTCAGGTTATGAGGCCAGACCTACACGTAATGCAGCTGCTAGTGCTCCACCTTCTGCCTCTGGTACTACTTCAGGTGATGGGTCTTCAGGTGATGGGTCTAATGCTACTTCTAGAGCAGCTGCACCTACTACTACAGGTACTTTGTCTCCTACACAGGAGCAGATTCAGTGGGATGGTCGTGATGCCAAAGCACATGCCTTGATTGCTCTTTCAGTCAAAAGGGTTATTATCCCTCATATCCGGTCTTGCAAGACAGCTAAGCAAGCATGGGATCAGCTTGCATCCTTATATCAGGTGTGGAATGAGATAAGGGTTGCCTATCTCAAATACCTGAGCATCACCACACATATCTGAGCATCCGTTTATACAAAGGTCTTTTTGAGTTTCTGTCAGCACTCTAAACGTGAAGGGCAGACTCAGCCGTGACAAAGGGTAGCCCTAAAGGAAAAGGCTATTTAAAAGTAGGCCACATTATCTTCCTTCAAGCTATAACTTCTTGTGAAGACTATAGTATTTCATTTTAGTAACTCCCAACACATTTCTAAGCAAAAAACAAGCTTAGGGAAGATAGCTGAAAGGGCAACACACCACTTAAGATAGAAAGAATTTGTCGCAATATCAGCAAGCCACAACATGGATTAAAACTTTGAGAAGTGATATCTGCATGTTTACTTATACGGCAAGAATATGTATACGGCTGTAGACTATACTATTTTGCTGAGTACAGAGGCTGGCAAATAGTTGGCTGTAAGCTGGCCACAACCGACTGTGCTCAAGAGAGAGAAGAGGAGGGCAGAATAAGCTATAATTTGTAGTGGGTAGAGCAGATAGGGGTCCTACTATGGGACCAGGGAAGAAGGCTCACAGCAAAGGAGCTCTAGGAAATGGGAAAGAGAGCTGCAAATAAATGCAGCCTCTCCTCCTTTTATAGCCCCTTGTAAGGGCTGGGCCTCCCAGGAAATACGAGCAAGTTTTCCCATCAAAGAATGTCTTCTCATTTCTTTCATGCTCATAAATGCTCATAAACGTTGCAACATCAGTTTAGATTCTGTAAATTTGATTGGTTCCAAATACCGGTTCTCAACTGGGTGTGATCTTTTTCCCTCATAGAGTTATTCAATGGGGTGTGATCTTTCCCCTTCATAATGGTAATTCTCAAGTTGTAAAATACTAATGCGCATGACCCCTACACTAAGGGTTTACCCTCACGTGCTAGACTCTAGAGCATGTAACTGAACAGTAGGAAAAACATGTGCATACTATTTGGTACTCATCCTAGATTTTAGAATTTGAATGTGGGAGTACCTGGGCCCAAGGCGCCTATTTATAGTGGAGGAGGTGCTGGTCTGTCCAACCTGTGGCCGACCGGCACGCCAAGATGACAGACTTGCCTGCACAGCCAACCCTAGTAGGGCCACTGATCCACTGGTTGGGCGACCATACGTGGGGCTGACCCCACCATCTAACCAGAACTTGTCAGGTCTGTTCAGCCCCTGGCTGACCTCAGGTTGGACCAGTTCTAGGCCCCTATAAATTACTCAAGAGCCACCCCAAACCTTGGCTACCTAGCTCATATGGCTGGGTCTAGTATGCTGCCCACATGGCAGCCATATGTGCTGCCCGCATGGCAGCCAGGATGGTGCCCACATCTACTCAAGGGTGGCAGCCTGTCCTGCTCTCACATCTACCTCCACACAATGCCCATGAGCCCTGCCTGACACCCTTGTTTGCTGCAGGTGTCACACCCTCTCATGCTCCTCATATGGGGTCTCACTGTGGGGTTTTGACCCTGATTCTCTAACACCACCTCTCAATGTTGCGGGGGAGATTGGACCTAGTTTGTCACCCCTCTTCACAATGTGTATCCACATGCTTGGTAAATGTTTATTGTTATTTTTTAATTATTTGTACTTATTTTACAATCTAGGAATTTTTAAATATATTGCCCAGGTGAGTACTCCCCTCTAGAAGCCACTGGAGCCCCACAGAAAGGCACATGAACTGGAGCCTCACAGAAAGGCACATGACAGGAAGGAGAGAGTTTAGCAGGGCAGGGACAGTGAGGCTGCCACTTTCAGTAGTTGTCTACGAGAGCATTTTGCTGCAGGGGTGAGGTCCTTGAAGGACACTTTTGCATTAGGTTTTCTCCATATCTGTACATACATTACGTATGCTGCCTATATGCTGTATACTTCTCCAGATCTGTGGATGTGTTCTTTGATCTACTTGTCTGCACCTGTCTAGTGGTGAGATCTTGAGTATAGAAGATCATGGAAACATTCCACTGCAGGGTTTAGGCTGTAGCAAGCTAGGCTCTATATTCTGACATTGTGCTCAGTCTTTTCGTCCTGAATAGGAGCTATCTACTGTCTTTTTGTGCTAAATAGTTCCTGCTGCTGTGTTGCCTAGTTGGTGCCTTAACCTCGCACCCATTACTTCCCACAACTTGCAAATAATTAAGCAAAACCATTTTCAATTGACTACTGTCGTCTAGAAGGCTATGAGTGGCATGCAATATAGATGATCCAGGTTCCACCTTGTTGTAATCGTGTTTCACGATTGAAAACCAATGCATGTTTCCTACTGATATCCAGTGGATGTATGCTTTCTCTCACCCAAAGGCTCCATATGCTAATGCTGGCACATATATCTTCATTTCTCTTTTGTGATACACATTCACTTTTAACCTCGAAGTCAGAGGAACAATTGCTGGAAAAAAAATTTGCACATTAAGATATAAGAATCGTCCATAACCTCACAGTTTGACAAGTGAAGTGGATCGTTGTTGCATCTACCAAAACCCGAATAGGGACATCTCTCTATCCTATGCACTGTGTGCTTGCTAAATTTTAAGCTTCCAATAATATCTTATGAATGTCTTCTATGTGAGGTTTGAAAATCTCGGCGATCAATTCAGTTAAAGGGTCGAAACATATTTGGAGGCTTGCCAATTGACACAGAGAAACAAAGACATACACAAAAAGTCAAGTACACATTGATCAAACTCAGTGCGTTATGTATCTAGAAATTCAAACTCACCAATGTAAAAGCAGCCGCACTTCCAACCTCGCTAACAGTCGACTATTCAAAAGATAAAGCACACACATGATAAGGCATCGTTATACGACATCCCTACCGACATCATCAGCACCCATCAATGAGAGGGTAGACCATGCATGCAAACATATCCATGCAACCACGCACATATTAGCATCCATTTATACAAGAGTCCAGTCCTCTGAAGCTCGAAGTAAAAAGAATTACATACTATACAGTACAGAAGTTACGTACCAACAATGTCAGTGCTGGAAACGCCTTCAGTCCGCTTGATCTGTTTATACCGACCAGCCTTCTTTGCAAGCTCATAAGCATCACTACCGTCAGGAAGCAAGCATGGGTCATCTCCATGGATGATGTAATCTATATTGAATTCCGTGAACAATTTCCTCATGAAACCTTCGTTAATTGCATAGGGTGCATCAGGTATGACCTCGTCTACCCACTTCACACCACTGACCATCACCATTCTGCATACCACAAACCATTACCTTGAGTTTGAAATTCCGTCAGGCTTCGAGCTGGAAAACACAAACCACGTTGGAATGCGCCGATCTAACAACAAACAACGGTGCAACAAGTGTGCCGATCTATGCAATATTGAAGCCAAGGAGTAATGGCTTGGGTTTTGATGTTGCAATGCTCACCTGTGCTTCTAAAATAAGAGCTACAACGGAAATTAAGAAAACACACGCTTCTGCCGCACCATGACGCTTCCAGCCAAAACAGTCGGTACATATGGCCTCGTGAAGTGGTCAGAAGTCGAAATCGCACGACAAAGCACTCGATTGCATGTCTAATTTCTGTAAGGTAGGTTATGTCACGTATTTTAATCCTTTGGTTTCTTCCTTCGAAGAAAGGAATATCAGACGAAGGCCTACGCACGAAAAGATACCTTTCGTCCAGAGACATCACGGGAGGCCCCTTGTTTGCAATGATTTCCTGATCGCTCACAACTCCCACGACCAACTCGTCACCAAGAGCGCGGGCTTGTCGGAGTGCGTTCGCATGGCCGTAATGCATCATGTCGAAGCAACCATCCATGTATACTCGCACTTTCTTCTTCTCATTTTTTTTCTTGGAAAAAATGCTCATTGCGGGAAGAATCGAAGGCAACGCAGGCACAGGAAGTGCGTCGATGCCCAAAAATCGGGAAGAAAGACCAAGAAGAGCTGCAGTGAGCAAAAAACCGCCGACGATCCTATGAACATAAGGTGCGTAGGAGGAAGCGGATTTGTTGTCATCCCCGAAAGTTCCCATGGTCGGATGAATCGATGAAGGCGATGAGTGTTGTGGAGGAAGGATTTGCGAGGGAGAGTTCAGAAATGCACAAGGAAAGTTAGCCAAACGACCGACAGAGTCGCATTCCTCATGTGTTGACACCTCCTCCTTGTTTACATTTTTACACAAAATGGCTTGACCTAAACGACCGCTTTCCCACCACGATGCCCGACCTCAGTCGCGTACGCGGTCCACCTTTAATGCGTACGTGTGTGTGGCACCGTGTGTGCGTATCCGTGTGTTTCTATATTACGTCATGCAGTTTCCACGAATGTGGCAATCTTCAGCAAACCACCTTGTCCTGGTTTGCATATCCGGTCTAGTCGAAAGATAGTATTGGTTGGTTTTTGGAGGCCTCAGTCACACTTACTCTTCCCTATATTTATGAACTAGTTCTGTACCTGTGCTTTGCATGGGTATTAAATGCCCCAGAGAATTGAGGTTGGTGATTTTGAGTGGAGGGCCTCAACTTGCAAGAAATATGAGTAAATGGACCAGTCTCTACGACGGGCTCTTCTCTCTCCTCTCTCTCTCTTAGCCACGTGGAGCCCTTCTTTTCCTAGAACCTTCCCTATTAGAAAATATAAATAAATATAAAAGAGATAGAGAAGAGATAGAGATTGAGATAAAGAAGAGAAGGCACAAGTGCACGTAGGCACTATCTCCTAATATGTCCCGCATTAGTTTCCCATCCCACGTAGAGATAGATTAAGCTAGGTTAGACGATGTTAATTCATTGAGACAGATTAATCTAAGCTGTAAGGTAAGCTGATGCACTGTCTTTTTCCTTCTAGCTCCTTCGATGATCATGCCCGTTGCAAAAATATCTCCCCCTCTCTCCTTCGGTGCTCTCTTCCTCCACTCCTCCCTACGCTCACTCCTCCTTGTGCTCTCCTCCCTACGCTCCTTCCTCTACTCCTCCTTGTGCTCCTCCAATACTCCTTGCACTCTCTCAACCACCTGCTTAATCGCTCCTCCTTGCTTCAACTGTTGGTAGTATGTTGTATGGGCGCGGGAGCCTAGCGAGCAGGGAGAGAAGCAATAGGAGAGGCTGGATGGTGGGGAGAGGGAGAGAGAGGTTGGGTGCTGAGTTGTGGGGAGAGTGAGGGGGGGAGGGAAATGTTGGGGTAGAGGCCAATGGCCTAGTATATACCCCTTTGTACCATACATACATAATAAGAGCTTACCTTGACCTGGGTGAGTTAGCACCCACAATTTTCGATGTTCTCCTTTTCTTTGTTGCTCTGCGATAAGACCTCCTCTCCATCAATTGGTATTAGAGCTTGGTTGAGCGAAGCCAACAAGGAGGCTGTAGCATTGCAGTGTTGATGTGCCAAGAGCCCGAACTTGTTGCGTGGAGTCTCCTACTACCCATGGGCTGCCCCTGGGAGCTGTATTTTGACATATACTAGCTCGTTCTTACTATGTCAACCTTATATATCAGGTTGCCTTGACTGTTCCAACAATCTATTGCCTTGTTTGAGCGGGGGAGAAGGAATATTATCCATCTATGGTAAAAAACGATCTGCTGCTCTGCAATTTCAGCCACTGGAAGTTGCTTTTTTTGGGCCCGAAAGCAAAAACGTCTTTTGCTTGTAGCGGACTCTAGTTGATCAAAGGCGGCTAGTATATTCAGATTTCAATTAGGTTTATGCCTTCAAGTTGATGCATATCAAATTGACTAAAAGTGATTGCTTACAATTGATGCATTTTGAGCCTTTGTTTAGCTAAGAAAGTAAGTAGTCTTTTTCCAAAGTTGTCTTATATCCTAGGAAGGGATTATTTTTTATGAGTGCAATACTCTTCCCACTAAGGGAACTTTTTGGGCAATAATTTTCAGAATTGTTGGACTATTTCATTAGAGTTTATGCGTAAAATGCTTCAGGAAAAGTTGGTGATTGGCAGTTTGCAGTCTTGTGACAGTAGGTGGCTGTCTTCAGAAATGAATATAAGAGAATCCATGAGGAATTGTCTCCTGAGTTGAACTAAGAAGTTTTAGTTTTTTGGACAATCTACAATCTTGTTTTTGAAAGTGTTTCAATTCAAGATTTAAAGAAAAAGTTATAATGCCTGGTATGCCCATGATTTACAGTTTTGACAATTTATGACAACAGCTAGAAAAAGTGAGCAGGGGCCTGCATTTAGCAATAAATATCAAAAAATACATAATGAATTTTGACTTGTAATAAACTAGAAGTTTGTAGATCTATTAGTTCTCTACAACTTTGGTGTTACAGCAAAGGCAACCGAGTTACGGTTAGGAACATATTGACAGTTCAAGACAGGCCAAAACTGTTGCAGACTGTTATTACGGCAGTAAAAGTTTGCAGGTGGTGGTTTCCAACAGCAAATATAAGGAAATCTGTAAGGATTTTGGACTTGCTATAAACTAAGAAGTTGTAGAGTTTTTTAGAAGCTACATTTCTTCTGTTTACACTTTTTGCATCAAAGCTACCGTGCAAAAGCTATTGGCTAGTTTTTGGATGCCCTAAGGTCACTTATAGTAGAACATGTATTTGTGACAGTGACAGTGGCTGTTGTCATTGCAGTCGATATTTTTTGGGCTTGAGTTTGGTACATTGGTGCAGTGTATCTTGGTTGTTCTGTCATCCATTGTGATGGCTTCGGCATTAGAGAAAGCATTGTTTAACATTGAGAAGTTGGATGGCATAAACTTCTCCTATTGGAAGGAGCAAATCTACAATGTTCTGGTGCAAAAGAAGCAAGTAAAGCCTATAAAACGCAAAGGCATAAAGCAGGATTGGGAATATGATGAAGAGTGAAAGGAATTGGATGGCTTGCATGCTCCACGATTATGCTCACACTTTCAAAATCGGTGTATTTCAATGTGAAAGATATTGCAGGTGGTGCCTATGGTGTGTGGACAAAGTTGCATGACCTTTATGAGAAGCAGAGTGCCGCTTGTCAAGTGTATTACCTGAAGAAACTCATAGATCTTCGCATGGAAGAAGGAACTTCCATGTCTAGCCATTTAACTGAGTTTAACACAATTTTCAGTCAACTTTCAGCTCAAAAATTTACCTTTGATGACTCAGTTAAGGCAATGTTCTTATTGGTCACCCTTCCTGAAAGTTGGAACACTTTTAGGACTGCTATGAGCAATTCAGCCCGTGCAGGAGGCCTGACAAGTAGTGATGTTGAAAGTAGCCTTCTCACTGAGGAGATAAATAGAAAGAACAATGCTGGAACTAAAAGTTCAAGTGCTCTCAATGTGAGAGGGAGGTCATATTCCAGGGGGAAATACCACGACAAAAATACAAGCAAGTCTAGAAACAAATCTAAATGAAAATCCCATGCCAAAAAGGATTTGGAATGCTTCTATTGTGGGAAGGAAGGCCATTTCAAAAAGGATTGCTACAAATGGAAGAATGATAAAGGCAAAGGCAAAGCTAATGTGCAGCCCAAGAAGGAAGAGAAATCCACGGTCAATATAGAGGAAGTGAATGCCATAAGTAATAATAGTGATGAGGGTGACATTCTTTATGCCTCTATGTTTGAGCATGCTTTTCTTGTGACTACTGATGATACATTGTCACAGAATTGGATACAAGACTCAAGAGCATCTTTCCATGTCACTCCACATAGGGAGTGGTTTACCATTTATGATGCAGGAACGAAAGGAACTGTGAGACTTGGAAACAATTATCCATGTGACATTGTTGGAGTGGGAGATATCCACTTGTCTCTTCCTAATGGTTCTACATTTGTACTCAAGAATATTAGGCATGTTCCAAATCTGAAAAAGAGCTTGATAAGTACAGGACAGCTTGATGATGATGGCTATCATGTGTTTTTTGGCAACAATACATGGAAAATTAGCAAAGGGTCACTTGTAATTGCTAGAGTTTTCAAGCATGGAACGTTGTACTCAATGCATGTGTCAGGCATAAGAGATAATGTAATCAATGTGACCGAGCAACCATCCATCTCTTTGTGGCATCATCGTTTGGGACACATGAGCATGACAGGAATGAAGATACTTTCTGGTTTGCAGTATGTTCCCGTGTGTAACTTTTCAGATTTTAGCATGTGTGAGCATTGCATGTATGGGAAGCAAACATGGTCTTCATATAAATAATCTTTGGGCAAGAAGAGGCTTGAACCATTAGAGTTGGTTCACAGTGATGTGTGTGGACCTATGCCTACTATCTCATTGGGTGGTGCTTCTTACTTTGCTACTTTCATTGATGATGCTACACGAAAAGTGTGGGTCTATCCTCTTTGGAAGAAGAGTGATGTCTTTGATGCATTTCAAAAGTTCTTAGCATTTGCTGAAAATCAGTCGGGCAAGAAGCTCAAATGCTTGCGCACTGATAATGGAGGAAAGTATACCTCTCATGCATTTAAGAATTTTTGTGAGCTACGTGGCATCAAGCGGGAGTTGACTACTCCTGAGAATCCTTCTCAGAATAGGATTGCTAAGAAGATGAATAGAACTATTCAAGAAAGGAACATAAGCATGCTTTCTAATTCCGATCTACCTCATGGCTTTTGGGCTGAGTCTATCAAGACAGCAATACATCTTATCAATAGATCGTCTAGCAAGGCACTAGATGGGAAAGTGCCAGAAGAGGTTTGGTTAGGCAAGCCACCATCTTATGGGCATCTTCGTGTATTTGGCTATGAAGCTTATGTTCATATCCCTAAGGAAAAACGCAGCAAGCTTGATCCAAAGTCAAGGAAGTGCATTTTTCTTGGATATGGTGATTCAAGCGAGATGGGATACCGATTGTGGGATCCAGAGGCCAGGAAGATAGTACGCAGCCATGATATTATCTTTAATGAGGACAAGATGCACAAGAAGCTAGAAAAGATTGTTGAGATACACAGAGTGGTGTTTCAAGAGGATGGACAACCACCATATGAGAGGCATGCACAACCTGTTCCACATGATGCAAGGCATGGACAGCCCATAGATGGTGAGGTGGGAGAGCCACATCTAGGTGGACAACCTCAGGTTATGCAGGAAAATCAGTTGGGACAACAAGATCCTCATAGTGAGCAAGTTGAGACATTCCGCCTCATGACCTCCACAGAGATATGCTCCATCTCTAGATTGTCATGTTGACAGATTGTGGTGAGCCTTCATGCTTTGAGGATGCTACGTCTAGGAATCACAAGCATAAGTGGGAGAAGGCTATGTAGTTAGAGATGTATTCTTTGATGAAGAATTCTACTTGGGATTTGGTTTATTTGCCCAAAGGAAAGCATGCATTGCCATGCAAATGGGTTTACAAGCTAAAGATGTCTCCAACTGATGCATTGCCTAAGTATAAGGCAAGGTTGGTAGCCAAGATTTTTAAGCAGGAGAAGGGTATTGACTTCGATGAGATCTTTTCCCCAGTGGTGAAGATGACTACTCTTCATATAGTGCTTGCATTGGTTGCCAGAGAGGACATGGAGCTTATCCAAATGGATGTAAAAATAGCTTTTCTACATGGAGACCTTCATGAGAATATCTATATGGAGCAGCCAGAGGGGTTTATTGTGCTAGGCAAAGAACGGATGGTATGCAAGCTTTAGAAAAGTCTTTATGACCTGAAGCAGGCTCCTTGGGAGTGGTACCATAAGTTTGATGCATTTATGCAATCCCAAGGGAACACATGAAGTAAGACAGATCATTGCCTCTACACAAAAAAGGCATCAGATGGCAGCCTTCTTATTTTCATTTTATATGTTGATGACATGCTTATTGCTAGGAAATCTACTTTGGATGTGGATGCCTTGAAGAAAAGGTTGCAGAACATGTGCATCTTCTTTGGGAGGAAGGACACATCTGTTGTTGGATATGCAAATGCTGATTTTGCAGGGAATGTAGACACTAGGAGGTCTACTACAGGATATGTTTTCTCATTCACTGGAGGTGCAATTTCATGGGTCTCTCATTTGCACCCATGTACGGCTTTGTCTACCACTGAGACAGAGTATGTTGCAGCCACTAAGGCATGCAAGGAAGTTATATGGCTTACTCGTCTAGTGGGAGACTTAAGCATTGCAGGAGAGGTTCTAGTTTTGCACTATGATAGTGAGAGTGCTATCCAGTTGTCATGGAATCCTTTCTTTCATGCAAAGACAAAGCATATTGATGTGAAGTATCACTTCATTAGAGAGGTGATTGAGGACAAGCGCATCCAGCTTGTCAAGGTTCACATAGATGAGAACCTTGCAAATCTTCTTATAAAGAGTCTTTCCTTAGAGCGGTTTGCACATTGCAGAGTATTGATGGGTGTCGGATGACATTACGATGCCCATCTTCTCCCTTAAAGGCACATTGGCCTTTAAGTGGGAGGCTGTTGGGGTAAAGGTCAATGGCCTAGTATATACCCCTTCATACCATACATACATAATAAGAGCTTACCTTGATCTGGGTGAGTTAGCACCCACAATTTTCGGTGTTCTCCTTTTCTTTGTTGCTCTCTGATAAGACCTCTCCATCAGGAAAGGCTGAGTGGAGGAAGAGGGAGCGAGTGAATGCAAGGCGAGAGGTCGGGAGAGGGAGAGGGGGGGCTGAGCATAGGAGAGGTTTGAGTGTAGGAGAGGGAGTGTTGAGCGGTGCAGAGAGGGGGTGTTGAGCCCTTAAGGGGAGGGAGAGGAGTGGGAGTGCTGGAGGAGTGCAGAGAGTAGGTGTTGGGCCGATGAGCGGAGGGAGAGATGGGGAGGAGAGCATAGGATAGGAACTTAGGTTAATAAATATTAATTTGCCCTTGAACTTAGGTTAATAAACTTAATTAAGCTGGTTAATAAACTTAATTAAGCTGTCCTCGTGAACTAATTAATTGGATTTTATTTTTGGAGAGCCAATATGTCATTGATAGTATAATGGTAAAGGAAGCACTTTTGGATGTAAAAGAGAAAGCAAACCATTTTTGAAAGGGTATTAGGCTACTAAAAGACAAACTATTTTTGAAAGGGTATTAGGCTACTAAAAGACAAATTCTTTTAGATTTGAAACACACAAGTTGATATTATTATTATTTAATTACACATTATAATTCACAAAGGAGTTTCAATCCTTTAAAATAGCCACTCCCTCTAAGGAGGCAGTGCTAACTAAGCTCCAAAGCATGGATAACCTTCTGCCTAAAATTATGCCAAAATATGGAGAGAGGAGAGAAGAGACTACAAACGGAGGAGAGAGCACACAACTAGAGAACCGACCATAAATGACTAGATGTATACTAGATTAGTACAAATAATGAATCTATATAAACCCCTTGTGGTTAACCTTTTTCCTAATGGGTCTCCTAATCCAAAAAATTCATTATCTACTCATTCAAGCATTAGATTTCCATGATATTTGTTCCAGCACATTTGTAATTTTGTGTTTCAATTGTCTCCAAATTCAAAAATTGCATTCAATCTACAAAACTTAATCGGTTTGCAAGATTGGCTGAAAAAAATAATGGGTAATCTAGTCAAAACTTTAGCCTAAGTTTAACCCTAATCTATTTAAGTTAATCTAATTATATATTAATAACCTTTCCTTCCCCTCCTCCTCGTCACCCTCTACTTAGCCTAGCCGCTCCTCCACCTCTGCCTAGCCTCTGTGTGTGTGTGTGTAGGAGCCATTGGAAAAGCAACAATTGGCCCCTCAAACAATAAAGCACCAATTGGAGCAATTATTGTCCGAAGCAAGGTTGCTACAAAGGGTGGGTCGCCGGAGTAAATCCTAAATCCATCAATCTACAAACAACCGAATTGAGTTCTAAATGCTTCTGAAGTACAATGGTTCTTCGAGGGAGGCTTTGTGATCTGTCTGCTGGTTTGATCATATGTAGCTGTTGAGGTTGGGACTAGGGACGCGAAGGGTAGGGGAGGGATGGCGAAGGAGGAGCAGTAGTAGTTGCAGGGAAGAGATGAAGAAGCTCAAGAGTGTAAGCTGAGCGAAGCTGCGGCGATTACGAAGTAAAGTTGGCGGAGGTGAATTGGCACACCATCTCTATATACCGCTTGCACAGGGCAGGGAAAGAATTCCAGAAGCAGTCGAGGGGGGACACGTGGCAAATTATGCCTCCTCCCATTTATCCCTCCCCTCCCCCCCCCCCCTTTCACCCCTCTACCATTTTTCTCCAATAAGGCCCCCTTGCAACGGTGAACCTTTTTCCTTTCTAGCATTTTATATGCTAGTGCAATATCCACAATATGTGACATGATGTTGAGATTTATTCTCAACACTTTCCCTCGAGATCATGAAATAGGCCCTCCCTCAAGATTAATTCTTGGTATTCTCAACATTTTCCCTCAAGATCATGAGTAGTTGATAGGCCCTCCCTCGAGATTATGATTCTAGGGTTTGAAGAAGGATTGCCTGCCCTTCCTCTAAGTTCAACCAAGAGCTTATTAGTGTTTCTCAAAAAGCTATTTTCTACAACATTATACAATGTTATAGTTTGATATCTCCATTGATGCTCTCTCACATTAATATGCTTTGTCCTTAAGTGATATAGTCCCACCAAGGCTTGCAATGTTATCATAATATTTTTTGTCGGATAACTAGAGGTAGCACCTTGTGCTAAAACATGTTCTATGGACACGTTAAAAGTAAACACAAAGCTCACACATTCTACACACACAGTGTCTAGGGAGGGAAGAGAGACTAGTTATTCACTATACAAGTGTACACGAGGTGTACACTTCCTTCTACTAATAAAAGGAAATTTGATACCTGAACCATAACGTAGGTCGCTCTAAGTCCATAAGAAACATTTACACTCAAACTTAAGCTACTTCTAGAGTTCTCTATATTCTAACCATCCACCCCATGTATATAACATATACACATATAGCCCACCATATGTACATGAATGACCATGCCAACGCGGCCTTTACTTCAACAATTTTGTTATTAGATGGTCTCTATATATCACATTAAGATATATAATTTTCAGTTGAATTCTCAAAGACTCTTATGAATAAACCTATTACCTTGTCCTTGGACAAACAATGAACTAGTTGGACAATTCTTCTTCCACCTAATGTCAGATTAAGTGGTAGCAGATGCTGATATTCTTTGACCTTTCATGATCTATTGGATTCTTGGGCAATGCAATGGTAGTCTAGTTAACCATCTTGGACTATATCAAGATTCTCCAAGAGCTTTCAAAGCCAATTTGCTTCACATGCACACGAGGTAAGAGAGATGTACTGAACATTTCCTCTGTACATAGTGCCATAATGGTTTGCTTCTCACTAGGTGCACATACAATGAGAATTCAACATAAGTGTGTATCTTGAAATAGACTTGTACTTGGAGCCACCTCCTTAATCATCACAAACCCATACTAGTTGTAGTTCTGCATATGGGTTCTCTTATAAATATGCCAGCCTATAATTTGGGACTTTAGAACAATATAAATATGAATTTGTACAATTGAATATATTATGATCTTACAATAGGGGGGATACATATATATGTATATCTAAAATTCACCTCACTCCATTCCAATGGTGGATGGATGGCTTTGCCATAAACAGGCTCACAAGTTCTACTACATAGGAAATATAAGTTGTCACATCAATGTCATCAAATAGACAATCTTACCAACTACTTAATTCCCAAAAAAATAATAAAAATTCACATTCATTTTCATTACCACACCAGGTCTCCTCTCTTTTGTACTTCTCTCCTACGTGTTGCTCAATGTCTTTTTGCCACTCAAGCATGTTGTTGCAATGAGTTTTACCTCCTCCTTTTTCAAGTTGCAAGACTAGTGGGTTTCAATGCTACCATATGGATTGTATTTAACCTCATATACCCATTTATTTTCAATGGTGGTTTTTCCTAGGCGAAAAAGCATACATTCCCAAATTTAGTATTTATACAAAGCATCTATTTACTCATTCATTGGTTTTTGTCATTCTAGAGTCTCAACTACATCTTTAAAAAAATGGTTCTTTTATTTGCATGATAGTCGTCAACAAAGCATAATTTGTGCTTTCAACTTATATAGCTTTCCTTTTTTGGGCATAAGACAACTTGTTGGTTTTCTCCTCTATCTGATAGATCTTGTGAGTTCTTAATTTTCTACTTGTTCTTCTGTATGTTTTCATCACACTTCACTATCTTATTTTCTATCATTTCTTGTCATGTCGATGTTTTCTATTCTAAACCCTATAAAATATCTCTTGAGATTATGGGTTTTCTACTAATTGGATCTTACAACTCGTAGGATTTTCTATTAGTTGGATCTTACAACTCGTAGGCTTTTCTATTAATTGGATCTTACAACTCATAAGCTTTGCTTTCTTTATTATAATCGACCATAATATATTTTATTGATTTCACATTAGTTTCCTTATGTGATCATCACATATATGAATCCAAAAACTGTGAGATGCCCAATTTTGGCATTATAGAGGTTTTGTTGATAGCTTGTTCAATAAGTATTTTGTTGTATTGATAGATTCTATCCAATACTCATTTAGCAAATGTTTTTCATTAAGCATTACTCTAGCACAATCTCTTAGTCCTATGTTCTTTCTTTTTGCAACAACTACACTATGTTCTTATGTGTCAAGATAAGTAAATTGTTTTTAAATTCCATCATCTTTAGTTTCCTTACGTGATCATCACATATATGAATCCAAAAACTATGAGATGCCCAATTTTCGGTGTTTTTACTTATAGAGGTTTTGTTGATAGCTTGTTTAATAAGTATTTTGTTGTACTGATAGATTCTATCCAATACTCATTTAGCAAATGTTTTCCCCATTAAGCATTACTCTAGCATAACCTCTTGGTCCTATGTTCTTTCTTTCTACAACAACTACACTATGTGTTGAGAGACCACGCTCAACATCATGATGTGCATAGCACTAACACATATAGAGTGCTTTAAAGGAACGGGTTAGATGCCCTAACCCTAACCATCGATGGGTTTGTATCTATTATACATTTTCAACTAAATCTAGTATATAGTTAGTCATTTGTGCTGTGCTCCCTAGCTGTGCCCCTTCTCCTCATCTCCACTCTTCTCCTCTCCCCTCTTCATATTTTGTCATGGTATCAGAGCTCCCTTGCCTTCCGCTGAGGCATTGCAATCCATATGAGAGAGTGTGATTGATTGAGAAATCGAGAGATTGAGTGTTCTCTTCCATTGAGAGAACTTCAACTTTCTTGATGAAAGATTTCCGTCCATTTCTGTTCATAGTTCTACTCCGAGTTCGAGAGAAAGATAGGGAGAGTTTTTGATATTTCCGAGAGGAAATCTATCTTTGAGAGATTCATATGAGAGAGACACTTCTTCTTCAATTTCTACTTTGAGTGAGAGAATGAGAGAGTCCTAGTTTGAGGAAGAGAATGTATTTTGAGGAAGAAGACTCCTTTCAAATGTTGTACTCTTTTCTTAGCTGAGCTTCCTTGACTTCCTCCACGGTTCTCAGATCTCCAAGTTGCAACGCTGAGTTGAGGACTACAGGCGACTAGAGATGAAGCTGCAACCAAAGACTTCTCCATAGCACGAGCTTTCTACGTTCTATACGGGCTCCTTACCTCACACAATGTGCAAGCGCCCTCAACGTCCAGGCTCTTCAAAGAGCCTCGCATCCCATCTGCACCTTGACCTCCACGATGGAGGGGCAACTCCAACGACCTGCATGCAAATGGTTCGACGCCATCGATGCCTCTACGAGGAGTGCCTGCGTCTTCCACAGCACCATCCATGGGCGACCCTGCTGCACACGACGGTCCAACACCTTGACTAAGCTCCTCTAGCTACACACCTTTGCAAACGGCTCCACCCAACTCCTCACCATTACGACTGGTAGCACTCGGTACTCTGCAAATGACCCGACTGCAGATCCAGCAAGTCCTAGTACAAACGATGTCTCGCCCATGATCTCCTACAATGGACTACGCTCCAAAGCTCTTCCTCGCCTTCAACAATCAGCACATTGTCTAGTAGATGCCTCAGCGATCGCCTCTAGTCCACGAACAGTGAGATGTCTTCATCCACACCACGCTTGAGTCCAACAGCAAGCCCTACAACTTCTCACTCCTAGCTGTCGACCACAACGCCAGCAGCTCCATAGCCAACAACCATCCCAACGCCATAGCCAGCTAAGGTGGCTCTACCTAAGAGCTTCTCTCCAACAGTGCCAGGCCATCGACCATCAGAAGCTTGACCTACGACCAACAAGGAGCTCTGGCCTCCGTGCCTACAACAAGCACGAGCCTCTCCATCATGCATGCAATGATCTCCTCAGTAATTCCGTCACCTCAGCAATTCCGTCAAATAGAATCTTCTAAAGGTTTCGACGAATCTCCATAGATTCCATCATGCCCTATCTTCTATTTGGTTGGTCCTCAAGTCGACACATGGCAGCAACGTCAAAAATCACAATTGGGCTGCCTTTTTATCTACAATTGCTGTTTCGCACTCCAAGATTGACGCTTCAGCCTGCAAGAAACATTAATCAACAAAAGAGGACATCAATGAGGTCGATAGGTGATATGCAGCCCTGTGATAATGAAGATTCTTGTTTGAGAAAATTCAAAGAAGCAGCTTGTTCCACTAGAGCCCAAGAGCTTGGAGGTAGCCAAGCCATTGCATATTTGTGACACACAATCTGCGTATGAGAGAAGCTGGCCTGTGATTTCAGCAATGAGATATTTGTCATCCCAAAGGAGCTCAAACGTCATCAAAGGATTTTTGTCAGATTCCATTTCTTCTGGTGGTGCATCAGAGTTTTGGAGCAAATCTGTTTCGACTTCCATTCAATTCTGGTTTGAGGGGTACCTTCGCATTGAGGCAAATGGACAAACTCCAATGACCTTAAGAGATCCAATTTCAAAGTGCAGAGAATCGTGATAAGGAAAGATGTCATCAAAGTTATGCAGTCTATGGATAGTTATGAACAAAGGAGTTTCATCAATCGCAGTTTCTTGAATTTGGTAATATGGCATGATTCGGCAGCACCTATTCGATCTGAATCGGAATTCTGGTTGGTTCGAACGACTTACCAATTTACAACATACAATGTCGCATGACTATCTCCCTCAACGTTGCTTTGAAACGGACATTGCAAAATAGTTGGGCGCTTGGACATCAAAGTTCGTGATCAAAAGACTGCAAAAATCTGTTATTTCAAGGTTCAAGATGAAGAAATTGATCTTTGAAAGTGATGGATGAGTTCCAAGGAGAAATCTCAGTCTTGCTGTAGCAAAATCAAGTGATTGGAGTAGAAGGAAGGTGGTTATGAGGCAATTGATGATCTTGCCCACACTCTAATTTTTAGCATGAAGAATTACAGTCTTGCTCTAGTCCTATCTATTATTCTCATGGCTCAAAAGCATCCTGAGTCTGTTGCTTGAGAGGTCGCAAGAAGTGGTGTTGGTTCAAATCTGGTTCTCTCCGGCCCTTCTTGATGGAAACATGGAAAAGGATGATTTTCATGGAGAGCGAATTAACACCATTATCTTCTCGGTGGCCTACTCTATCCAGACAAAAAGATTGTTCTTTGCTACAACAAAGGCCATTGTCATGAATTTCGGGACAAAGAATTGAAGATAAGCCAAGAGGTGTCGACAAATGTCAGTTTCGCATACGAATCATCGGTAAATTTTGGTTTCAACTTGAGCAGCTAGCCGATGAGTGAAGTTGCAATGATTGCAAGACGTAAATGTGGTTATAGATGGAGCCTAAAGCACCTACAACGATTGTGGCAATGGAGCGAAAGAGAGATTTCTATCTGCAATGGCTTTATGGTTCATTGGTATCAGAATCGCCTTAATCTTTGTGAAAGACATCTGAGTAAATTACATTTCGCAAATATGATTCCACATAATGGTTGATTTTCATGGGGAGGCCAGACCCTCTTGATTATTTTCAATAGACATTGCTGTGGACAATATTGCAAAATCATTCAAAAGAGGAGTATAGTCTGCGTAGTATAGCAGCAGCCTGTGTTGTGTTGGAGATTTCCAAAGCTCAGTCTAGCTCTAGAGCAATCGGGGCACGCAATGTATGGAGCAAATTGCAACTAAAGTAGCAACAGTCCAATCAGACTTCAATCAAAAGCAAGAAGAAGCAAATTTGCTTTATAAAAAATGCGCCATTTCTTGCAAAAGAAATCCGGGCTGAGTTGATAGTCATTTTTGTCAGCTATTTCGGATTGAAGTCTTTGCCATCGATCCATCATCCAAAGGAGAAGCTATCCTTGGAGGGTGTTGCTGAAGCATCATCCATGCTTGTTTAGAAGCAACCTACGAAGCCATGAAGCATGATAAGCAAAAATCGTGTAGCACTAGAAAGAAAGCAGTGAGCCCCGGCTAGGTTGTGCATAAAAGAAAGCCACAAACAAGCATGAAAGAGGACTTGGCTTGTTCCTGTGATGATTTGGCTAGCAAAGGAGAGATTGCAGCTCTAGGTAAATTCAGCCAGTCATGAAGAAAGATAATAAATCTAGAAGTATGCCCCAATAGAAGACCAATAAAGTGGAGCAAAATTTCCCCAAGGTTCATAGAAGACAATCAAGCAAAGTTCATATTGCAAAATTCTAAATCCCTAGCAATTTGAAGCATAAGCTTGCAACAACCTAGTAGAGATCACAGCCATGGGTGTAAGCATGTGGAGTAGCAAATTTTGCATCAAGCAATAATGAAGGACTCCCATTCAGCAAGATTGAATCTTAAAACTATTGGCTCATGACAAGGAGATAGATTGCTATGAAGATTGTAGCTTTTGCTAGATGATTTGAAGTGTAAGATGGGGTCCCAACTCAGGAGCAAAGGGATTACATCAATTTTGAAAGTGTGATCTATTTTTATTCTAAACAATTGACAAAATCTAATTTTGGGTTACAATATGAAGTGCAAACAATCTAAACAAGTTGAAGTGTCATCAAAGGTACAATTATCTCTATTGTTTTCTGATTTCTGATCATGGCAAAGTCTAAGCAGAAGAGTCATAGCAAGCAATGTCATTTATGTGGAAGTGTTGATCATGGTCCAAAAGATTGCTATATGTATTTATGCAAGCATTGCATGCAATATGGGCATCAAAGGAAGTATAGCACTGATCTTTTGGAGCAAAAGTTCTATAAAATATTTCCAGCTTTATGTGAAGAAAAAGCAATCCGAAAAGTCACAAAGCTCTTGGATAAGCTTTCAGAATATTCAGTTTTGCTTAATAATGCAAAGAATTGGTATGCCAAATTTCATAAAGATGATTGCAGATCTTTTCAATATATTGTTGATGTCTTGGCACTTTAAGAAAGAGTTCAAATTTTGCAGACCGAATATTCTCATGAGGAAGATAATGATTGTGATTCCAATTTAGATTCTGAAGATGATTCCAAAGATGAGCAAGGTATTTGTTGTGTTTATTCAGATATTTCAGTTTATAATCAAATTACTGATGTTTCAAATCAGATCAGATCAAAAAGTCATTCCAAACAGTCCGAAAGCAGTTTCAAACATTCTAAAAGCAAGTATGGACAGCCAAAGAAGTCAAGTATTTGTGAGGATTATGCAATGCCAATCAGTTCTGGGTATTTTCATAGACAAGTGGAGCAACATGATGATGATCTATCAAGTAATGAAAAGGATGATAAACATGATTTCTTTCTAACAAAGGATGATGAGAATATTGAAGATTCATATGATGATTGTGCATGCTATGCATTTGCACCAACTTTTGCTATTGATGTGATGTGGAAGCAAGAGAAGGTCAATTCGAATGCATTCTTTGAGGAGCCTAACTATAGAAGCCCTTACAATAAAGAAGGTTTGGGATATGTTTCTAATTCTGAAACAAGTCAAAGTAATGAAGTTGATATTGTTTTTGATAGTCATGCAATTGATTATTTGAAGATCTCATCTTTCATGTATGATGATGATGATAGAGCTCTTGAGGAGTATGCAAAAAGCTCAAGTCTGAATGTTTTTTCTATGTTCAATGAGAAAATGGATAAACAACCAAAGATAAAAGAGTACCAAAGGTTTGATGTCAATGTTGAGGATAATGGTTTATCTTATGATGTGTATGAGGTTGATGTTCCTATTAATGAGCATATGTGTTAAGAAGGTGCAATTATTTGGCAATTTCTATTGTCCTTTGAGGATGAGTATGCCTTGTTGGAAGGATTTGTTCAAGCACAAAGCCAACGGGAAGGAGTTGAGAAGGTAGTGATGCAAGGAGGAGAAGAAGAAGAGCAGCCCGAGAGCCAAAGAAGCCAAGAGGAGCCCTCTCTATCCCTAAACCTCACACTAAAAAGACCTGATGGTTTGCAAGATGCTGATGTACTTGAATCCATAAGAGGTATGGCACAATGCATGATGCTAATGACTGTATTTGCAAATTGTCAAGTAGCTTAATAAGGTTGAGTTGAAGCAAAAGAATCCTAACATACAACAACATGACGTCATGGATGAGGTGTTATGCTTCAATGATAAGCATATGAATGATGAAGTGGTGGATCAGTCCTACTTTCTCTTGAAGATGAAGATGATGTATCTAATCAGGTTCATGCTTTAATATATACACACACTATGCAAGAAAGAAAAGAATCATGCAGTCCATGTCTATGTCAGGAGGAAATTCAGCTTTCATTTTGAGTGACCTAAAGATGGATTCTTCTCAAGTGGTATTATGTATTACAAGAAAAATGTATGGACATAAATCTCATCAACTTGGATCGTATTTTGAATATAAATTGGGTGTGTTTAAGTCTATGCCAAAAAGCAGGCCTAGTTGGGAGTAATAGTGCAATCTACCGGTTGACAGTTTTGAGAAGCTTCAAAATCATGTCAAATGGACTAATTTGACTGATGTTAGATGGCTGAGAGTTAGTCATGTATATGGTTTATGCCCACCTAAAACAATTTTTGATTTGGATAAGTCTAACCCATTCATCCGAGTGCGTTTTTTTAGCAAGAAAGTTGATTTTCTACATTCCACAAGTGACAATGCATGGCAAAGTGATGATCCAATTGAGGAAGAGGTAAATAAAGAAAAGAAGTCAGATGAAGATAAATCTGAAGACCAACTCTTTCAATATTTCAAAATGCAAATAAGTTCATTTCAATCATTGGGTAAAGAAAATGTTTTCAGTCTTTGGCAAGATGCAAGTGTAAGAGTACAATGTGAAAAATCAAATGCAAATGCAACAAAAATAAAAATAAAAAATGAGACTGCTAATGTTGATGTTGATGATGAAGAAATGTGAAAGGTGAAAGATGAGGGTAAGTGGAAGAGCCCAAACCAGATCCAAAAGAGCCCAAAAAGAAGCCAGAGCCAGAGGAGTTCCAAAATCACCTCTACTTCATACCACAAATATGTAGACACTTGGTAGTGTTCAAGGTCAAAATATACAACAAATGAAAGCTTGGAATCATGAAAAACAACAAACAAAAATTCAGCAAACGGTTTGGAAGTATGTTCGACAATAGAAAGCAGTTTTGGCATGTTTCGGACAGTCTGAAAGTCCGATTATCAATCTAATTTCAAAGAGAGGAGTTTTAGAAAGTCTAAATGATAGAAAAGATGTAATTTTTGTGTTCTTTAATTCAGCATATGTTGTTCAAACAGCCTTGATAATTCAGTCCAAAATTCAGAATGTTTAAATGTGGTGGATTTCATTTCGAAATCAGAATTTAGTCATTGAAATCAATGAAATTTAGAATTCAGATTTTTAGTGGTGGTTTGATGAATGGAATTTAATTCAGATTTTTCAAAGACAAATGAATGATTTCTTTGAGGACTCTACATCGACATATGTTGTGGATGCTGGAGCTTCATTCGCATTCTTATTTGCGTGATCGGAGTGATATATCCATTTTGTGCCAATGGAATGTGAACATACTTATTCATGAATGGTTCTAATTATTCATTTTGTATGACCTTGCATGGATGACATTATATTTGATGGGTTCCCAGGCCTGGCATGTTGCCATAAAATGGTAGCACTGTATTTACACTCACATAATGATGATATGCACTATAGCTTACCTTTATTTTACTGCATAATAATCTCTTTCTTTTGGAGATTAGTGGATAGCTATGTATGGGGGTGGTTTGAACCTTGGTATTGCACCAAAATCTTCACTCTACTAACCGCATGGTCTGGGATTGATGTGATGTTTACATCACGAACGGGGTCTACTAACTTCCATTAGATTGAACCTAAAAATAAATCGGTGGGTTTGAGTCTTGGAATTTTTCAAATTCCAACCACCAGGTGTGCCAGTGTGAGAGGATAACTAGGCACCTAGAATAAGGTTAGTGAATAGTCACATGGGGGGATGTGAAGGGGTGTGAATGGACCCTTGAGGTTTCAACTACCTATAACTTCCCTTAGTCTTCTATCTTGAGGTACTCAATCATGGATTGCACATATGCAGAATTACAATGATTCCTCTACTTGTATTTTTGAGTTTTTGAAATTCTATTCCAGTTTCGAAGTTTCGAATGAGGAAAGACTCGTTATCACATTTGAGTTCCTGTAATCTAATAGGTTGAATTCTGGAATAAGTATCTACCTATTACAACGAGTCCAAGAACACTTCTAGGATTCTCACACTAAGAAACCAAATCAACTAGAGTTTTTACAACAGTAGCAAAACCGATCATGATTATATACACAGGATTAAAGATTACAACAATCAACTCACAGAAGCAGGAGAGACTATGAATCCAGTAGAAATGGTTCACGTTATCTTGAATGGACTAGGAGAGCGATACGAGAATCTAGTCTAGAATAGTATTGCCATTCAACGATAAATTATGACACTAGAAGAACTCTAGTCAATTTTACTTGGTGAAGAACTCAGGACTCAGGCCATTCATGCACACAAAGGTCATTCCAATGATCAAGCATTCACAGCTTTAGAGAGAAGCAATGGTAGAGGTAGATCATTTCAAAGAAATAGTCATCATCAGCAACAAAATCATCATCAAAGTCAGAATCAACATCAGCCAACCAACAAAGAGGAAATCATTCCAATCAAGGAAGATTCCAAGGATGAGGGAATGCATCCACTATGTCAAGTGTAACTACTATCATAAGTTTGGACACTATGAAAGAGATTGCCGCAAGAAGCAGTACGACCAAGACCATCAATCTAGTAGCAACAAATCGAGAGAATTTCCACACCAGAGGAAATCATCGTGGTGGATATTCTAGTCATACTCATTATGCAAATGAACATGGAAATATGTTTCTTGCAAACGAGGAAATGTAGAAGACTGATATAGTGTATCTAGACAAGTGTATCTAGACACTGATTGCAATTCAAAAGAGGATTTCGGCTACTATCAAGTCGACCAAGTAGATCAAGATTCTTGGTACATCGATAGCGGTGCATCATTTCATATAAAAAAGCATCAAGAATGGTTTGGAGTGATGATGAAACCATTAAAAGGTCAAAAGAATGTCATCTACATAGTAGATAATACATCGAATCCAGTTCAAGGGACATGCATTATCCCTATGAACAAATTCATTAGTATGAAAGGATTGGTAAAAGATGTACTCTATGTTTCGAAGCTCAACAAGAACCTCTTGTCTAGTAAGCCAAATGACGGAACACAACTACCAAATCACCTTCGATGGAGATGAATGCACTATCACAGACAAATGTAGAGGATTTCAGCTAGTAGGAAAAGGAGTCAAGGAAGGATGCTTGTTTAGAATGCTAGCTATAGTACTAGATTTGCATGCCATGTAAGCTCAACCACAACAGATTCCACTATCCACAAAATGGCACAAGAGATATGGACATCTCAATTCCAAAAGCTTGATAGATCTCAAGAATGAGAATATGGCAATTGGGATTCCTAAGCTACAATTTCTTGGAAAAGTTTGCAAAGCATGCTGCTTTGGCAAACAAAAACGAATCATTTTTTGTAGAAGCACCTCTCGAGCACGAGGTATTCTTGATTTAATACATACAGATGTATGAGGTTACGCCCAGACCCACAACATCAATGGTTCACTTTACTACTTGACTTTCATCGACGATTACACAGATATTGTTGAGTCTATTTTCCGAAAGAGAAATCTGAAGTGTTTTTCAGATTTCAAGAATTCAAAGCCATGGTAGAAAACCAGACAGGCAGAAAGATCAAAGTCATGAGATTGGATAGAGGAGGTGAATACATGTCTTCAGCATTCATGAACTTTTGCAGAAGTCATAGCATTCAAAGACAATCCACTTATGCAGATACTCCTCAGCAGAATGCAAGAGCTGAAAGGAAGAATGATGCTTTAGCAGACAATGCTAGAGTAATGCTTAGTGAGAAGTATCTTCTGAATCAATATTGGGCAGAAGCAATGGCCACTACAAACTACTTGCTTAATTAGGTTTCGACCGAACCAATTCAGGGTATGACACCTTATGAAGCATTCACTAGGACACAAGCCATGCATTGGGCATCTCCCCATATTTGGTTACATAGCATATGCCCACATACATGACGACCATTACCAAAAATTGGGTGCGAAGTCATGTAAATGCATCATGGTTGGCTAAGTGAAGAAAAAAAAGCATACAAGTTGTATGATCCCATCAACTACAAGGTCATTATCTCTAGAGATGTAATCTTTGATGAGGAATCAGAATGGAAAACCTCAAATATATAGGAGATAGACACACCCATTACTCAGTTGTCTACATAAAAGTTTGATAAAGAAGAGTAAGTAGAAACACCCCGAGAAGAACCATAACAACTCAAACGGTCTACTAGGGAAAGCAAAACACCAACCAGATTGACATATGCTCAGAAAGACAAAGCAATTCAGGTTGAAACCACCAATTATGCTCTTATGACTACCATCATGTGACTACATAAGAGCCAGTGTACTTCGAAGACACAGTTGACAAGCCAGAATGGTAAACTGCAATGAATGAAGAAATGGATGCTTTGTACAATAATAATACTTGGGAATTATGCGACCTTCCACCAGGAAAGAAGGCCATAGCAAGCAAAAGGATGTACAAAGTGAAGTACAATCCAGATGGAAGTATTTAAAGATACAAAGCCAAATTAGTTGCAAAAGGATTTGCATAGCGATCTGGTCAGGATTATGATGAGACTTATGTTCCAGTAGCAAAGATGGATTCCATACAGTTCTTGATATTACTAGCAACACTCAGTAGATGGAATGTGTACCAGCTCGATGTCAAGAGTGCATTTCTTAATAGTTACCTAGACAAGGAAGTCTACATGCAACAACCACTAGGTTATGTTGAACCAGGATAGCAAAATCAGGTTTGCCATCTCAAGAAGAGTCTCTACGGCTTAAAGCAAGCACCCAAAAGTTGGTATAGCAAAATCAACAAGTATTTTGTTGATCTGGGATACATGAAGTCCAATGCAGATCATACTCTCTACTACAAAGTTCAAGGGGAAGACATTACTATTGCACTTTTGTATGTAGATGATCTGATTGTGACCAAAAGTAAGGATAGCTTTATCAAGAAATTAAAACAAGGCTTATCTAGAGAGTTTGACACAAAAGATCTTGGACTTATGAACTATTCTCTTGGAATTGAGTTCTAGAGAGATTTAGATAGCACCTTCATAAGTCAGCTTAAATATGTTAACAGTCTCTTGAAGAAGTTTCATATGGCAGATTGCAAGATTGCAACCACTCCCATGGAATGGAGTTTGAAACTTACTAAAGATTCGAAAAAGCCTACAGTCAATGGCAGGTACTATAGGCAGCTCATTGGATCTCTTATATATCTGACTATCACATGGCCATATATTTGTTATGCAGTAAGTTCACTTGCACAGTTTATGTCAAATCTAAAACAATCTCACTGGAATGTAGCCAAAAGAGTCTCGAGATACATGAGAGGTTTGGGATAGAATATAGAAAAAGTCATCCAAGGTTGCATGGATACCATGACAGTGACTATGCCGAAGATCATGAGACCAGGAGATCGACACAGAGATATGCATTTTTCCTTGGTCAAGGTGCTATATCATGGTTGTTAAATAAATAGCCAACTATTTCTTTGTCTTCGACTGAAGCATAATATAGGGCACTGACCATAGGTGCGTGTGAGGCTAAGACTATTGTCAAAAATAGACTACTTTGATGAATCAAAGCCAACAACAATATACTGTGATAATCAATCAACTCAAGCATTGGCCAAGAATCTAGCATATCACTCCAAGACAAAGCACATTGATGTGAGAGAGCACTTCATCAGAGAAAGAGTGTTACTTGGTGGCATCACACTGCAACATTGTGATAGCAAAGAGAATGTTGCATACATCTTTACCAAACCACTCCATAAAGAGCTTTTTGAGAAACACCAACAAGCTCTTGGTTTGACACAGAGGAAGGACATTCCCATTAAAGGGGTGTGATGGAATGTAATGCTCAGTCCTTCTTTGATTCTTTAGAATCGTCATCTTGAGGGAAGGCCTACTTCATGATGTTGATCTTGAGGAAAGGTGTTGAGAGACCACACTCAATATCATGTGATTATGTGTGCATAGCACTAACAAATATAGATTGCTATAAAGGAAAATGTTAGATGCCCTAACCCTAACCCTAAATGGGTTTGTATATTTTCTACATTTTCAACTAAATCTAGTGTATAGTTAGTCATTTGTGGTGTGCTCTCTAGCTGTGCCCTCTCTCCTCATCTCCACTCTTCTCCTCTCACCTCTTCATATTTTGTCACTATGTTCTTATGTGTCAAGATAAGTAAATTGTTTTTAAATTCCATCATCTTTGCAAAAAGTTCATTAATGTTGTGGAGATATGTTTGCCACCTCTATCTAATCTAGCTTAAATTTTCTAGCAATTTGGTTTTCCACTATGGCTTTGAATTCTCTGAATCTATTAAAGAGTTTACACTTTGTTTTGAAAAAATACAATAAATAGCATCTATTGAAATCATCAATGAACTTTACATGATTAAGGGAACCATTTATGGGACACTTATGATTGTGGCTTATGTGTAACCCCAAACATCAAAGTGTATTGTCAATAATACCTCTTGATCTAGTTGTGCTTCTACCAAAAGTGGTTGTAACTTGCTTTCCCAAGGAATATGCATCACAAAGTTTTCAAAGATATCTAAGTTTTGGGATTCTAGTTTCTATGGAATTTTTGCTACCGCTCGGATGGGAAGTCACATTGTGTCGAATGGGACATTTGTTTGAAACTCTTATCAGAAAAGGACACCTTGTCAATATTATTGAGAACCCTACTTGCTTGGAATACCTTGATACCGTGGCTGCTCTCACAATGAACTATGATAAAAAAGGTTCGATCTCATATGAAGAGGATGCTAACATAGAGATGGCCATGTATGATGAGAGCAAGAAATGGTTTGATGCACCTGAGTCCACATACCATACATCTTTGACCCTTTCCTCATGCGAAATGGAATTCAACATATGCTGAATTACAAAGACATTTTCTTCTCTCTCTCTTTGCCCTAGTAGGATACAACACACTAAGTGAGACAGTAGTGTGATGACCTACTATCTACCCAAAAAGGACTACTAATTTTTTAGAAGTGTTAATTAAGGAGTGGAAAAAGAGTATGAGAAGTGCTTGAGTAAGACATGTGATTTTGGAGCAATGGGAGCTGTTGGTTTTGCTAGTAACTAGGGGGAAAATGAGTTTATAATGATAGCCAAAATAGGGATGGAGAAGGAATTGGCCTAACCTGGGAATTGTTTGGGGTGTAAGACTTCTTAGAAAGAAGAAAAAGTCAAAAGAGAGAATATTTCTCAGAGATCAATGAAGTGAGTCAAAAGGCAACACCATAGTGACATAGATGTAATAAGTGCAACCATACAAAGATGCTTGGGATGAGGGAGAGGGAGCCAAAAGAGGGTCATTGAGAGCTTTCAATTGGAGCAAAACATCCCATGAAAATTACTAAAAGAGAAAAGGACACAAGTTAGAGAAAGGAGTCAAGCAAGCAAAAATGGCCTTAATCGGTGTACTATTTATCCTAAAAGGTACAAATATGGTAGGCATGAAAATTATGGATGTGGAGGTACATGTGTATGACTTGCGTGAAAGTGGGGCCTTCATCTAGATTGAAGATGAGCTCATGGTGCATATTAAGATGCCATTCGTCGAGTTTTGGGAACTACTCCATAATGTCCCATAACAAAATGATCAAGAGGAAAAAAAAAAGGTCGAAGCGACCACCGCTGGATCAAGAATTTCGATGTACTTGCCATTATAATCCTTCATCTGTATAGTAAGGCCGTAGGCGATAGCAATGATTTGGGGATATTTGAAGCGAGGAAAATTGCAAATTACGTTTGGATCATTCTCCCGCATTTCTTTAAAGAGACTCCACTTCCAACCTATGAGGCACATGCATATAAGTAGGATGGAAGTAGCAGGAACAGTGCCCACATTCTAGTAGTAGAGCTGGCCCAAAGGAATTTGCCATGTAGGCTATAACCCACCAGACTTCTGCATTGGTATGGGGCACTACATGGGGATTTGGGTCTATAACTCCTTAATCTTTGGGCTTGCTGGTGGGTTACCATGTTTGGAAGGTATGCTTGATAAAGGCCATTCAGGCTTGTACCTCCATAATGTCAACAGCTTTAAGATCAAAGCTTTGAAGTTTTCCTTTCCACAAGATTAAGTTGTTCCTATCCTCGAATGGGTGGCACTTCTAAAGGATGCGGTACCTCTTTGGATTATCTATTGAAGTCTTATGTGCTTGATCCTCTCCACCCATTGGGAAGCAGTTCAACTCTATGGTGGTGCTTGCTCCCTTAGCTATCTGTATTCAAAGGATAAAGCATATGCAAGGTTCACAGAGTAGCTGAGTTCATTCTGTACATCAATCCCATTTTGTGGAGGAGGGCACTGTGTATTTTGTCATGGGAGGAGAGCAGTGAAGAAATTTGTTTAGAGAGGTTAGGAAGATGTTGATGAGACTAAGTGCTTTGGCCAATCGGGTCATCAAAGTTGAAAAGATCATCATAAAGTTACTCGGCCTGTGACCCGGGCTACTCTGCCCCTTGATGCTACTGTTGATGTTGTTCTTATGCCAGATCCTACCGCTGCACTGACACTCATGTGGCCATGAGGGAGGGGGTGACCACATGCAGTACTGTTAAAGGCATTATGAGACCCTATTGACCTATGGCTGTGGCCTTTTATTTAGCTTGCTCTAGCTTATGTTGCTCCCAAATAGAGGTAGCTCTTACCTCCTCTTGCTACCTACGATAGCATTCTTGCTCTTCGACCATTGATGTGACTAGAGCTAGGACTGGCAAGATCCTCCTTGTTGTACAATGTGCCCCCTTATAGTGGTTAGTGGGGCTATGCTTGGTCTTCATAATGTGTTTGATCGGCGGCATGAATAGCATTGGATTTCCAATTTTCTATCGGGGCTTATGGCTTTGAATATCCATTTTCTTGTTGAAATAATCTACCCAATTAGTCTTGAACTATGCGAGATTGAGGAGTCGGAGGAGTAGATTGGCCACTACCATGTTATGGTGGTCTGGCATCTCTAGCTTCGTAAGGAACCATAGCACACAATCTAGCTTGACATAGCTAGGTCATTGATGTCATCAAATGGAATTCTTCCCTTGTGGCATCTGCCATCCCAACAATCGACCAACCGGACTAGCTTCTACTCTAGATGACAAACCTTTATGAATGAATGGCTTAATAAGCATGGGTGTTGACTTTGTATTAACATGGACTTAAGTAGCACAAAACATGTGTGTGGAGTAGTGGCGGCAAAGCTCTGCTTGTACTTGCATACGGCTAGGAAACATGCATGTTCTACATGCAAGTTCTACATACGATTTCTACATGCAACATGCAACTCCTACATGCAACATGCAGGTTCTACGTACGATTCCTATATGCAGTTCCTACATGCAACTCCTTTATGCAACTTCTACATGCAACTCCTACATGCAACATGCAGGTTCTAGATATGATTCCTACATGTAGTTCTTACATGCAACATGCAACTTCTACATGCGCATCCTAGATGCAAGTTCTACATGTAGAGAGATAAAGTCTTACAATTCCTACATGCAGAGAGAGAAGCTCTCCAACTTGTATAAATATCCCATAATGGAATGAAGCCCACATTCTTAGGGGCATTATATTGAGTTCTATTTTGGTGTTCTATGCAATTGTCTCCAAGTGTCCATGATCCCTTGCACTCCACGTCCAAAAGCATGTCCTAATCTTGCCTCCTACTCCCCCCTCCTCCATCCTTGCAACTCCTCCTCTCCCTCTCCTCCTCCCTTCTCCTCTCTCTCCCCCACCCCCATGCTCTTAACCTTCTTCCTCTCCTACTCTCCACCATGCACTCTAGTCTAGACCTTGGGACCCTTCTCAACCTTGGAACCTCTTTTAGACCCTGGAACTTCCTTCTAACCTTGAACTCCTTCTCAACCTTGGGACCTCTTCTAAATATTGGAACCCCCTTCTAACCCTCACCCCTTTTGAACCCTAAAACTCTTTCTATACCTTCAAACCCCAAATCCTTCATCACCGTGACCATGCTGATGCACGTTCCTTTCATTCAAGCATGTGTAATTTTCTTGAGCCTACATCTCTCACCAAAATATGACCCAAGGTCCTAAGCTACACTTATACTACAAATGACAACACCAATATCTATAGGTGACAAAAAGCCTCGAAACCTTGCACACTCTGAACACCCTACTCTTCCCATGGAAGCCGTGGGAATGAGCTTACATTTGGCACTGTTCTCGGGGAGACTAACATCTTAAGTAACAAGTAGACATACAAAAATATGTATGAAGAACAAACCACCATGAACTATCATGGACATATCACTCAAGGACTAGGAGAGTAAAAATAATTTCCAACCCTAGCAAAAGATAAGTACCCCATTTTGCTAGGACCCCAAGCAACGACCTTTGGTTACTAGCTTAAGAAAAATTTATTTCTTAAAAATCAGTCACTTAATGAAAAATCAGGCCATCTTATGAACATCAATGTGTAGAGCTCAAAATTTTGAACATTCTTCTTCTTATAGAAGAGCGATCCGAGCAATCATGAAAAGTTATGGGCATGGGAAGGTTCTAAGGTTTAACCCTAATCCTAAACCCCTCCCACCTCCAATCCTCTAAAAACCCTCTCCACCCCCTCATTCTTATTCTTCCACATCTAGCCTCCATCCTCTTTCACATTCCGAGCCCTACGCAAGACCCTCCTCCCTCTCCATTGAACACCACCTTACTCCCATCCTCATCATCGAGTTTGCTTCAAGACCTTCTCGCATCGATAACCTAGCCATCCACTCACTGTCCATTCGCTCTCAACAATCCCATTACATCAACAAAGATTTGGGAGAGCATTGTAGGTGATCATCTTCTCCTCCCTTACAAATTTCATCAAGTCTTTTGTCACACCATCCCCCCCCCCCCTTCCTTGCCCCCTTCCACCCCACCCCACCCCCCCCTCCCTTCACCAGCACCAGCCCACTCCAACCCCCCCAACCACCCCTCTCTTGCCTCCAACCCCCCACTCCGCCCTCCATCCCTTCCCCTAGGTTTTGACATTTTGCGAGTAAAATCTTTGGCGAGTTTTTCAAGTATTTTTATGTGTGAATTCAATAGCTAGTGGCTAGTTATAATTCTTGCACATCACCATGCAAGTATAAATATTAATAAAACCAAGAAACATATTTCATAAACATAAAAAACACTCAATGGAAACCATAGAGCTAGTTCTATTAGAGGACAAGATCTCGTCATAAATACCTTGGATCAATAGATCACCGTTAACCTACAAAGGCAAGCAAGTAGTAGCCAAGCATCATTGCATTCGTGGTTGAGCCAAGCATAAATAGGTTGAAACAATAGCTTGCCATAGTGAGCTATAAAGAGAAGGTGCGAAAGACTTTTTTCCCAAATGGCATTTTGGGGTTTCATCTAAAGGTACACATGTTTACAATTGTTTTCAAGGTTTTTGGGCCTTTTGAGCTCATTTCTGGTGTCAAAGAGGTCAAATTGTGCATGTATCAAAAGTTTGGCTTTTTTCCCAAGGAATTTATACCCCCTTGGCAACATAATTTAAGTTTTGTTTTGTTCCATCATGAGTCACAAAAAGCACTAGTGCCATAGCAAGATGGTGTAACTCAATGTAAAAACCATGGAAAAAGAAGGGAACCTACAATGATAATGACCAATGCACTAGATTTGATGATGATATCTTGGATAGTCTAATAATAGAGAATTCATACATGTGCACACACGCACACAAATACTTCCTTCTCGGAGGGACAGGACCCACTTCAAGGATGGATATCTACCCTCAACCGTACATAATCATACCCTTAAACTCCCACTTATAGAGGATAAAAACAAGGATGCATATGTAGAGATACCCCTATACAACCCTAGACGATGTTTGAATAAAAGGACGGCTCTATGTGATTAAAAGAAAATGAGGGGGCAAATATTCAAAGATGAAGGAAAAGAACCACGCCCTCTACCTAGATTGAATAAGTCCTACTAGGGAAAGATATATTGGGAAAAATAACATGCTTAGATATAGATATAGTGCACACATAATATTTTTGATGGGAAAGAGAAAGGGGTAAAAATTCAACTATGGAGAGGAGGATGAAGGGATTAATGTCATTCACTGAAAATCCTTCACCATGAGGAACATTATGAGCCAATATGTCATAATTAGCATATTACGGGGGATTTGGAAAATATAGGGTACATAGTGACCTTGCCAGTGGCAACTTTAATGACCCTCGTCCTTGCTCCTAAAAATGGTCCACAAACCAAAGTGCATTGAACTTGGCACCTTTGGATTTAGACTTCACTATTAAACTCAATAATTAGAGAAGTGTGCTAGAAGTGAGAAGTAGCACAAATGAGGAGCCCTCAAAATACTTATACCCTGGCGTGATAGCGTGACCTACTATATTAGTCAAATCTGTCGGAGAGAGATGCACCTCGATTGCAGAGCAAGCCTGAGGCAAGGCAAGCTGGGAGCCACAATTCAAGAAACTATTAGTAAGAAGCGATAGTGAGTGGTGGATAGGAAGGAGGGCTACTGATAGGCAAACGGATTTAGACTACCTGCTTGGATCTATGGAGAGCATACAGGTTGAAACTCATCCCACTCCAAACTCGGCATTATACATGCTAGCTTGAGAGATGCACCACCTCAAAATACTCGCTCCAACTTATGCGCCCACCTCAAACGACTAGCCACCACGGTAGAGCATAAAGTCTCCTGTGTGACAAATATACCACCCTTGTGTAAGCATTCATGATCATAGCCCCTTTAGAATGCAGGCCGTGGCTTCTTGTGAAGCTTCCCATCATAAAATGAAGGTGATTGAGAGCCTACGACGATCGCCTGATATGCATTTCTTCTCTGTGTCTTAGTTGTGGATTTGGATTTTTGAGTAATTGTGGGGCTTGGGTCCAGACTGGAATAGGATTCAGCCTCAGAGCTGGTGGTTCTTGTGCAAGTGTTAGTGCAGCTGGATTGTTGAGGTTGGGGCGGGTTGTTGCACATGTTGAAGATGTAAATATTTACATCATGTCCACCAAATGCGCAGATGTGCCATCACAACCTTAGTGGTGGATTGGCTTATGCATTGATCTTGGCTCTTAGGATGGGACATTCATTTGCTGTATGATTGGCCATGTAATGTGGACACCATATATTTTATCACTTTGGATAAGTCAGAGGTGACAGCTAAACTATTCCATGGCCTGCACCATTTCTTCTCTTAGCATCATGGTCATGACCTCTAGGCAATCTTCATTAGATGTGTCTAGAGGGGAGGCTATGTGGAATGTAGTGACGATAGAGAGGGTTGAAGGGGTGTGAGGGGGGTAGTGGTAGGGAGGGTGTGAGAACAGGGTATAGGAGGAGCACCAAGGAGCGGTTGGGTGCAGGGAGGTGGCAAGCAATGCAAAATCGCCACATGGGTGGGCGTCATCACCACGCGATCGAGTGCTCTGGGCATTAGAGGGAGTGGGCAAGGCGGTGCCTAGCTCACGGGCACCATTACCCTTATACTGGCAGTTGTTGCCACCTCAAGGTGGGCCGCTGTTGTGGCAGGCCATTGTAAGCAAGCAAGCACTAGGCGGCACCCCCCACTATCGATTGCTAGCCAATGTTTTGCTATCGCCATTATCGAACGAATCTGTTCAGTCATTGCCACATAGGCAGTTGGTCTCTTGGTCGTGCATGGAGGAGAGAGAGAGAGAGAGAGGGGGGGGGCACAGGGGGTGGTTGGGGAGGTGGGAAGGGGGCTAGGCATTTTGCAAGTAATTTTTTTGGAGTCTTGCAAGTTTTTATTAAATTTTTTCTATAGCTCATGACATGCCATTAAAGATCATATGGTGTAGAACTCTTACAAACCACCTTGATCCCTAGCTACAAGGATTGATTTGACTCAACCATAATGATTTTTTTTAATGGGAAAATTGGTTGTGTGCGCAAGACCTTGAGAAAACATAGTTTGTAGAGAACATCCCAAGTTTCCTTCACCAAGTCTTGTTCCTTGAAAGAAACAGAGTCAATATTCGCACAAGGTGTGGAACGCTAGTAGGATCATAAATAAGATCGGCTCCAATGCTGTCAAACCAGTCAGTCAGTCTGAACATCAGTAGCCATAAAAGTAAGACTTTCCAACAAGACTTTGTTCATATCATTCATGAACCTCTCAATATTTGGTTGTAAAGAAAACAAAAAGCATGAACAATAAATGATGTGTCCCATTACACCTTTGGTACACATGATTTGTTTAAGATTTAAGTAGTGTTTGCTATCAATGGATAATGATTCTCTTAGATGATGGAAGTAATTATGACAACTAGTTTGCTAACCTAGTTAAAGCTAGGAAATAGCTATTGAAGGAGATGTGCATTAGTAGAGATTTTTTACGAGAAGAGAGCCATATGAGTTTAGGTAAAACTTGGAGGTATGACTGACACATTCATTGATGTATAAGAGCACAAATTTACTTTTGAGAACCAATGGAAGACCATTACCTTAAAAGTGGAAGAGATATATATCCTATTCAACTCATATCCCACACTAAAGTAAAAATGGTGAGGTGTAGCAAAGTGAGTTATAGGTTGATTTACTTAAGGGATGTGAAATGTAAATAGCACATAGGAGTGTTAGTTCAACATCTACAGTTTTTGAAGAGTTTGATGATAGGTTGGGGAAGGATGATCACCATGAGTTTCCTATTCCTAGACCACACTATCATATCATTAAGCTCATTCTAGGATCCTCACCATCATGTAGAGCACCTCTAGGATGAACAAGATGGAATTGGAAGAAGTTGAGAAGCAAGTTTTCAACTTACTTGAGAAAGGATTGATTTGGCTATGTAACTCACATTTTTGGATCCCAATTCTTGTAGCTGTTTTATACTTTTCATGCAATTTTGTTGGTGCTTTACCTACATACTCAAACTCTTCCTTAATTCTATAATGTTCTTTTTCTATTATTTACCCTGACTCTTTTGTCTTTTCACTGTGCAAAAGGGGTTATTGTCTTGTCTTCTCCCACCCCCCCCACACACACACATGCACATGCACACACGCACACGCGTGCACACACACACATGCACGCCCGCACGTGCATGCACACACACACATAAAATCATAATACATGTACCCACACATGCATATGGGTTTAAGATTTAGAAAATTTTCATTCATAGACCATAGAGAGCCATCAATCTTTTCTTCTGAGCTGGTAGAAGTTATGGTGGAATAAAACCATCTTCTGTCTTTCAAATGAAAAGTGGACACATTGGATGATGCCCTTCCTTTAGCTTCTGGTTCTAAGTGTATACCCAAGCTAATTGAACCTCCCTAAAGTGAGTCTAATAGTAAGCTTGGAGTTCATAACTTTGAGGGTTATGGGTTCAAGCCCCATCATGCATAGGGACACCTTGTTCACATGATATGGTCATGTGATAGGGGCTTTAGGTCCTGAAATCTTAAGGTTGTCCCTTGAGGAGGAGGCTCACATTGCAATTGAGACTTGCTATTATTAGCTCGCAAATAAAGTCTTAAGGTTGTCCCCTAAGGAGGAGGCTCACATTGCAATTGAGACTTGTTTCCTTAGCTCGCAAATATCCTCCATTTTACATAGGAGGATCCCTTGAGTTGGCTCCATCCAACGTATACATGGCTAAACTTGGGAAGGGAAGACACCTCCCTTTATATGGGTCCCATCCAACCAATACATGGATAATATTGGAAGGGAAGACGTCCCCTTTTGTGGTCTCCTAGGTGTGTGAGTTTCTCTTGTTAAAAAGAAAATGGTTATGCACACTTTTAAATTTTTTTTGTTATTGGTAGCCCAGACTAAGTTCTAGGTATAGAAGCACAAGATTAAAGCTATGTTTTTTTGTTGTTTTTCATAGATGACTAATCTTTCTAAAAGAAAACCTCTATTAAACCATGAAAAGAGATTGAACCAATGACTCCCAAACTATGACATTCAAAGTAAGATGACTAATCTTGAAAAGCCTTGATTGATGTCTGCTTTCCCATAGAGACCTTAGCGATGAGTTGAGAAAAAATTATTTTGTCTCTTGTATGCAATGTAGATACTATGTCATGGTAAAATGGAGTGAAATGCAATCTCACCATGCAAGCATGCAAACTAAAGCTAACATTTTCACTCCAACACATGCCAAATCTCTCACCACAAAATCCATTAGCTCATAAGTAACAAGGGGTGGTTTTATTGGGGGAAAACTTTTAGGTGAGGGGTTTTGTAAATACTCCTTTAACACATGTGAATACTCCTTGAGCCTACACCACACCATAAGTGCTAATCTATACAATAAGGACTAACATGATCTCATCACCCTCCAATAGTGATGACAAAGGTGACGACGATGATGAGACCGGTGATGATGGTGCTATTGTTGAGATGATGCTGATGGTGATGATGATGATGATGATAATGATGATGATGATGATGATGATGATGATGATGATGTGATGATGGTGATGGTGATGATGATGATGGTGATAATGTTGGGCATCTCCATGTGTAGCATCTTTGTGTTTGTGAGGGAATATTACAAAATGAATTCATGGATAGGATCAAAGCTAGACAAATACATACATACATGACATGCATATAAATACGTATGTATGTACATACATACATACACACATATATATGGGCTTGAACATGTGCATTGCCTATGTCGACATGATGATCATGTGCCATTCTCTTTCTTATACAAGCATTTCACATTTTTTCCATGTCAATCCTAGTGATGCTAATACCAATACCATTGATGGGACCTTTACTATAATCATAGATGGTAAACAATTGAAGTAATATGAGCTCCAGATTAATGAGTATTAACAAGTATAGTAATAGTTTAGTCAAAGAGTAACCATTGAAGTCACCAAGTATCCAACATGAAAGAGTAGGAAAGCATTCGAACTATTTCTTGGGCTTGAATCTTAAGCAAAGCAACACCTTCCCACTATGATCATACTACTAATAGTAGGGACTTAAGGCTTCACAATTGCAACCACATAGAACTCATCCATATATGGGATTATTTGATCTTGTTGTTTTTTAGAGTGACTGGTGAAAAGAAAATATGACAAAGTGTTGAGAAACATTTAAGGCCTTAATTTGCAAATCCATGCCATAGAGATTCTTGTCAACTACTTGGAAGGATGAAAGTCAATCCTCTTTCTTCCTTTCTTAAAGAATCTTGTCCAATAGCTGCTATAGTCTCGAAACACCTTGCATCATTCATGGTTCGTCCATCCACATTGATTCTGTAATAGACCTTGAGTTTCTAGACTACAGACAATTCAAAATCAAAAGAGAATCTTAATGAGAAAAGAAGTACCAAATCTGGAAAGAGAAGCGCCCAAAATGAAGTAACAAGAAGGAAGAAAACATCTTGCTCCAAAGAGCTTGAAAGTTTTGAAATAATGAAAATGAAATGGGAGGAGGAAAATGCATGTAGAGAATGGAAATAATGAGAGTTTAACGTGAACATTCATCCCATGATAGGGAGCACAGAGAAAGAAGCTTCTTGCTCAAAAGACATGAAGAGGATTTCAATCAGGAAAGTGTGAAATGGCACTCAGAAATGACAGAGAAGGAAGAGCCAAGGGTTTAACAGGTCAAGTACCATTACAACTACTCAAAATGCATCCAGATAATATTGTTTCTTGTCCAGGTATGGCTCTTACAATTCTTGTAGCTAGGCAATTAGTTAATCACAGAGAGTTGACGAGTGTGGCAGTTGGATGGAAGGATTTGGTTGAGAGACTTGGTTTACAGCTTTAGTTGCCATTCAAATACATGATGGGAGAGTTGAGGCCCCATAAGTGGGAGGGCTTCATTAGACATTGGTCTATTAAATAAAGAAATAGAAAAGTCAAGCCACTTCTAATATTATATTGCCCTCCACTAAGTAGTATTATGTGCATTTTAATTCACCTTATCCTTTCATGACACCAGGTGAAGGGCTCTCTTATAAAGCCCATGTTTTATTCCAATTTTTTCGTAATGAGGATAAGCAACTCAAGACCCCTTCCTTGTCTTTAGTTGCCACATCACTTGTCTCGTTAGTTTTTAATCAATAGCTTACCACCTCTTGTTTAGTCACTAGGCAGGTCAACCACCTTGCTTGTTTAGAGTCAATGGTTAACCACCTCTCTTGTTTGGGTCAACGAATAATCACCTCATCAGTCTTCAATCCACAACCAGCCAGCTCATTGGCTTGGCCAATAGTTAGTTAGCTCATTGGTTTGGATCAAGAGCCAATCACCATGGTGGTTTTGAGCTCCCACTCCCAACCTCCATGGTAGAATAAACTCATCCAACAAGTAGTGCCTTGGAGCGCTTTCCAACCACCAAATGATGGACCAAAAAAATTATGCATACCCATTTTATAGGCTATTTATTGTAGCAGGCCTACATACAAAAATGCGCAGACCGCCGACCCAAATCACCTTTGTATGTTTTCAAATTCAAGCAGCTTGTTGGGACATACATGTTTTGCACCCTTTAATTCTCTGAGTTGCAACATCAACCAAAGCTCTAGCATTTGCTAGAGCCTTGTCTAGCCTTTAGGAATGGGTTTGAGGAGATTTGCCACCACTGGCTTGGGAGAAGCAATGGTCCCTCTATTTCACTATGTGTGACCATAGGCCATTCATGTCGCTCAAACATTCACACTTCCTCTCAAGCTATCTGCCTTCGCTCAATAGCACACACACACTTCCACTAATAACACATCACTAAGATGTTGGATCATGGCTAAGCAGCAAGATGGGAGTGGAACAACCAAAAGAACTCTTGTATTTTATTCATGAGAGAAGGCTAATATATAGGCACTTGATACATACATGAGAGCCAAGCTCCACTAATTTCTCCATTGATTTCTCAATCAGCATCTCTCAATCATACCACACTCCTAAATTCACTCATTCACACCTAAAACTGACACATCATCAGTCACACCTACACACACTCACTCATGTGATCACACTCACAACCACATACCTTGTAATCCTTGGTATTGACCCAATACATCAATTTGTCCTAGCATATCCCCCCCACAAATTGATGACCTCAACCCTAGCAATAGTCCATGGTAAACTTCATGGCTTGCCCACCACCTCTAGTGACAACACTCATGATCCCAACCTGGCACTCACTATAATTTGCATCAGCAGTAGACTTATTTAGGCCTCCTCAGCCCAACATGATCTCACTCTGACTTTGGTCTCTTGGTTTAGAATTGGAAGACTTGACAATGACTATGCATGGGGAATTCCCATGGGTCTAACAAGGTAAAACCTCAAAGATAAGTCTAACAATCATTTAAGGCGGACATCCCAGGGCAGAGAACCCTTATTGACCACACACACAAACAACTAAGTTGAAGATGTGGGGAAATTCCCCCCCTTGATGGCAATCTTTTTTTGGCGATGTTTCCAAGCCACCATTGTAACCGAGTCAAAAACTTGCTTGTCCATTGGATTGTATTTGATGTCAATGAAGCAAAGCTTTCCTTCTAGGCAAGGTCTTACCACATGGGCAATGTCTAATGCCTTAAAAGGTTTGACAAATAGACTCAAGCAAGTGGAACTTGAGAACATATTCTTCAAGAGCACAATCATCATGTCATCCCCATATAGATGCAAAGAAGTTGCATACATCATAAGATATGTTGCATAGACCACTAAGTCATATCCATAAATGCAAAGTAAAATGACACCCATGAGTTACATAACTCAGTTCTAATGTTCAAGAAGAGTCAATATACGGAGGTATCCAACATGGGAAGTCTCAACAAAGACACATGAGATGCTTTGATACCATGACGTGTCAGCAGGGATCATAGTGTTTGACAAACTTGACTTCATATGCGAAGAGCGTTGGCCACCACAATCTGACTTGTAATACTTTATGGGGCATAAGCTCTCGTGCAAGGTGGCCTCCAACAATTCTCAAATGAGCGTCCTCTACAAATTCATCTTCCTAGAGGTATCGATGCATAATGCCATCTTTTCCCGCCCGATAGAGTTGTTCGACTATCAATCCATATAGGGCTACATCCTTGATCAAATTTCTAGCCCTAGATTCTTTGTCAAGTGTCTTGTTCTGAGGAAATTCATTGGTAAAGAAGTGTGAGATTTCCTATGCCCACTCCGGAAACAAGTCAATCACGGATAACAGGGCATTTAGAAGATCGTCTTCCACTCCTATCTTCCACTCCTATTGTAGGTTCTCCATTGGGTATTTGGGACATATGATCAGCCATGAAGTGCATGCATGCCTTCCTGACCACCAACGTGAAATCAAATTCTAGGAGAATGAGCATCCACTACGTGATGCAATCAGTCATGAATGGTTTATTGACTAAGCAAAGGAGATCCTAATGGTCGAGGAAGAAGTTTGCTAACAAGTAATAACTGCATACACCATGGCTAGTCCTTCACGTTTAGTTGTGGTGTAGTACATCTTGACATCATTCAACTGGTGATTAGCAAAGTATATTGGATAGTAAACTCATCAAGCTATGCTAATACACACCCTATCATCTACCTTGTATGTACACAAATATGCCCAAGATCACTTGTATACATCTTGTATTTCAAAACATTGACATTCTTATGTCCAGTGAAATACGATCAAAAATTTGTACAAGGGCCAGGCAATTTCAACATACTTGTAAATAAACCTACGATAGTAGCCCGTATGCTCGGTAAATCGTTGTACACCCTTTGCATTCGTGGGTGGGGGTAATTCTAAAAAAAGTTTGATATCATTAAAGTCTATGGAAATTCCATTTTTGGATACTACATGCCCGAGAATAACCCCGTGCTTTACCCAAAGCTGGCATTTCGAGGGGTTGATGGAGATTTGGTAGAGACGACATCTTTTGAATGCGAATCTCAAATACTTGAGATGATCCTCCCATTTGGAATGGACACACATGTCAATCCAAGAAAACCTCTAGAAAGTCTAAGAGGTACTCATTGAAGGTCGTTATCATCAACCTTTGGAAAATTGCAGGAGCGTTAGTAAGTCCAAAGATCATTACTTTTGAGGCCTAAACTCCCCATTCCATGGCAAATGCAATTTTATGTTGATCTTGTGGTGTGATTGTATCTTAAGAACCCATCTAAGAATTTGTATGCTTCTTTGCCTGTGACTCTTTCCAGGACATGCTTCGTGTGAAGGGTAGTGGCGGGTAATGATCCTCACGAGTTGCAGCATTTAATTTCTTGAGATCGATGCATACTCTAACCTTGCCATTCTTTTTCAGCACTGTGACAATGGGAGACACCTAATCGGTATGCTCGATCCCATAAATGAACCCTACGTCGATTTGCTTTTGTATTTCTTCATGGACAATCATCGCATATTTTGGGTTCATCGGATAGGGTCGTTGCCACACCGGTCTAATGTCATCCATCGTAGGGATGGTACATTGTACAACTTTGGGTGGGGAACACCCTTCATATTCGTATACTTCAAGGCAAAATAGTCTTAAAACTCATGTAGTAAAGCAAGGAAGTCATGTTCTTGCTCGGGGGTCAAATCATCGGTTACGTAGACGGGCTTAGGGTTCACCTTCCTTAGCTAGATCCACCTCCTTGACCTTGGCAGGCTTGTCATACCCATATAGTCGTCGTGCTTAGCCGACCTTTTGGGCCTATTTGAGGAGTATCTTACAGTCCTGTACCATATAATCCTTGAAATGCTTTGGCACCTGTCATCGCAGATTGATTTCTTCCTCCTCACCATCCTCTTCCACGGCTTTTGGAGCGGTTTACTTTCTATTGGAGGGCCTTAATTCTATCCAACATGGTTCCCCAACCAGATGAGAACTCGTGATGTGCCGTGACAACACCCACATACCTCAGCCAGTGAAGATATGTCTTCACATTTTGCACTCCACTGGTGCCCTTGCAATATTTAACATACTCAAAGGAACTACCATCCCAGGCACCTTGGGATCATAAGCCACCATCTTGGTTCTTATTTTCTCGATGGCATCGATGTTTGCTAGGATTTTAAAAGCACTCAGGTTCTAGCAATGGAGCATACCAGTGCTCATCTCGATCCTCTCCCATGTCCTTCTCGTTGCAAGCTTGGAACACATTGATGGGTGGGTGTAGTTCATTGGGTTGTGTCTGATTTGGTCACAAATAGATTGCGGGTCATGGGGTGGGCTTTCCAAGTTTGGAGGTCGACCCTTACAATTTGCTCATCCTTGTGCAGATAAATCCTATTCAAGGCCGAGTTATGGACAAGACTTGCGGCATGCATAAAGGGTCTTCCCAAGATGACATTATAGCCATCTAGTTGCCTGTGGAAGTCCATCACCACAAACCAGACCTGATAAGTGAGACCGAATGTCTTTATCTTTATTTCCTTAAGGACAGCCCCACTAGTGGCCAAGCCGTAGCTAGTTTTACAATTAGGTTAGTGCTTTGCATTTCAGGCTTCCCCATCTTGCCCAGCAATGTTTTGTAACAATGCTCACACTCACTCTACCATCCAATATTGGTGTGGCCTTCTTATTTTGGCAGAAGATCGGGATGATAGCATTTGTGTCATCAGTCTCAAAATATTGACCCAAGTTGTTGACTGGTATCTTCAACAAATTCGGCACTTCTGCTTGCTCGAGGGCCCCGCCTCTTATGGGCTAACCATCTGTCCATTCATCCAATCAGAGAGATCTCTCCAGAGGATGGGATCCCCTCTTCACAGGGCTACTATGGGCACTTTTATCTCTATGGACAAGACGACAGCAAGCCCAACAACATCCTTGGGTCGGCCAATCGGTGCTAAGCCTTCTAAATGTGGTTCTTCAAGCTCATAAAAGGATGCGGGGTCCTCATCTTCAAAGCTATTAGTGTCAGAGCTTTATCACAATTTTCATGCCTCTACATCACCAATCACTGCCAAAGGCTCTCTCTATGAAGACCCTTTTGTCCATCCTCAACCACTTGTTTGGCTTGGTTCCCAAAGAGGACCACCATAGAAATACCACACTACATATCTTTCCTTCTTAGTGGTTCAGATATTTAGTATACATGTTTATATTTATCTTGGGTACAGATGCTTACTTAGTGGATGCACCCATTCAACTCATTGTATCTAGGTTTTCAATGTCATAGGCCCTATAGAGCTTTGAAAGACTTTAATAAAAACTCTCTTTCTTTGTTTCTTACCTCTTCCCTCTTTTTTCTTTCACTTACCTTCTCTCTCTTTCTCTCTTCTATTCTTTTACAAAACCTCTCACAAGCTCACCCCATCATAAAAAGTAATATATCTTGAGGTCCAAACCTTGGAATGAGGCTCCTCATTAAAAAATAGAGAGCAAAAAAATATATACACAATATCAAACTAGAAAATACACAAAATGAAGCCTTAATGGAAGGCCATATGAGCTTTGATACCATGACAAAGTACATAAGTGGAAACGAGTCGTACACACACAAATATGGAGAGATGAGGGTCATCCAAAAAGGGACATAAATAGCTAGAAAGACAACTGTATCCTATATCATAAAAGGTATAATAGTGAAGCAAAGAAGAGAACATAGCAAAGTGGATATGGTGACAGGATAAGGAGGATGGATCAAATGCCTCTGGGTTTGGAGATTCTTGCAGAGGTTAATGACTAAATGCATCAACATCCCAAGGCCATGTTATGATAATAAAATGCCAATGGGTTTGATGATGACAAGATTCTTACAGAGATTCAAGAGTACATGCATCAACATCCCAAGGTTGTGTTATAGTATAGGTTCTAGAATAGTGCCTAGGGAGCAAGAGGATCCACTTGTTTTGAGAACCAGGCTAGTGAGATGTCTAGCCTTGGTGGGAAGAAAGCTAGGAGGAGTACAGAAGGTTCGGTGGACTCGGTAGATACTATGTTTGAGGCCCTTATAATGCTTCCTCAACAACCGAAACAATTAATCAAGTCTCCCAAATGTTGTAGACTACCAACTAACTTCAAATCCAGCCTCCAAGGAAATGAAGAAGTAGGTGCTACTTAATTTTGGACATGGCAATACATGTTAGATTAAGAATATATTTTCTTTCAACTTTTTAGGACACCGCAAGACATACAATGTATCTCTGGACACCATCATACATACAATGTATCTTTTTTTGGTGCCAATGCATTTTATAACCCATTTTCACACAAACAAATAGATAGACATATGTAAAAGACAAGATGTAGCCTGCACAATATCAAAACTGAAAGAGGGGAAAGGAAGCATAATTAAGTAGGGCATATCCTCTAAAGTCTATTTAAAAATGTACTTCTCATTTATGGAATTATTGTTTAGCCATGCTTCTATATGATTATCTATAAGAAAATTGAATGTGGTGATGAGAGAAGTGATGAAGCAAATTACGAAATAAAAAGAGACTTTGAAGTTTACATTCATGTGGGTTACTAAGGGGTTGGATTGCAAAATTCAATGACCACATGTCAAAGGTCGAGAAAATATTGGGTTTAAAAAAGTGGATGCTTGAAAATAGATTATATGTTCTACAAATATACATACATAATAAGGAATAGCTCAACTTGAAGGTTAAAAGCCATACATGCCACACTTGTCATACATGTTGCCATACACATCATACATGCAAAGGTGTCCCTGCTTAGTGTTACAAGCCTACATAAGATCAAAGCAGTTAAGTGCATCATCAAAAATCCATGCTATGCATATGATATAATCATGGTATTCCATGTGATTGTGCCCCTCTTTTACTACGTCTCAAACATGTTTCAAGCTTCCTTCGGTCTCTTTTCTTGCAATAAAAGATCAGCCATGTTGTCTCTTTCTTTTCGCATCCATACTAGTTTGTTGTTGATATTTTTGTAGTGTTGTGGGACCCATATCTGTACAAAGAAATTATATTTTCCAAGTTGAGAGTTTCAGCTCTCAAGTGCTCAATTCCAATCTCTACAATAGCTAACTCAATTGCTATTGACTGTTGCAAATGAGATCTCCCTTGGCGACTTTGCAAGCAAGTAGCTTAATAGCATTTATTGTGACTCTATCCTCTTCAAGTGCCATGCTGGATCTCTTGGCTCATTCCTAGATAAGAACATGTTGTGAAGAATGCAACATGTGCCCATCATCATGACACTCATGCAAAGATCAACCTCCATTTTTTAAAGCAATATCCTAAATCTTGATTTCAACCTCCCAAAAGCTACCTCCATTCAGATGAGACTAGAACTCAATGCATACCCGAAGGCTCAAGGTCCTCTTATTCTTTTGACATGGACAAATTAACCAAGGCTTCAACGGCACAAGGGTTATTATGCAATGAGTCAACAACAAAGAAGAATGGAAAACCATTCACATGGTTATACAACAAACTTAGTCATATTGAAGATAGGTGCTCAAGAAAATGGGCAAATAACAATCAAAGGAGCACATAGATCCAGTAGCAAAATAAGATGAAGAGGACAAAGCTAGACATTGAGTTGGACTCAAGGAAAAAGTCTTGTCTGTTGCATATTGTAAGCTATCCCTTCAAGGGAGGAAGTAGATACTGATTGGGCTTCCAAGTGAGTCAAATGTACTCTGCCTTGGTAGTCCCCCAAAACGATTGAAATAAATTGTCTTTTGTTTCATAAAAGGCTCCACCGATCCTTTCATGTGTCTGCTTACAGCAATGTGGTGTTTTCTCGGTAGAATGATGTAAGTTGTCATGTTAGCATCATTGTGTTCTTTTGTACCACAGGATAGCAATCTTTAGACCAAATCACCACGGCTGTTGAAGCATTTTCTTTGGACGCTCCACCTTTGCTCCAAAGTAGGGGCTTTGTTGGGGTTTGGAGCCTTGTATGTGAATCCACTCTTAGGTGTGGAGACGATACCTACCACTATCTTGTGTGTGTGTGTTGGGGGGGCGTATCCTATGGGTCAAAAGATAAGGCTCTAGGCCTATATAAGCATGTATTGGAATATAATCAAGTATTTTTGTTTGGCCTCCCATGGAGTCTTGCATCTCTATCCAAGAAGTATGGGTCCATGTCTTTTGTTGCCATAAGAAGAATAATTGAATGTAAACTGCTTGTAATTGTCATAGTTTACACTGTGTAGACTAAGATGTATGATAGTCTGCACATGTAGATTTGGTGTCCGTTTGGGAATGTGGCATCCATCCATTGAAGCAATGACTCTCAAAATCCCAACTAGAATGCTTGGCCAGCTGCTAAGTATATGGGCTATTGTACATAGCTAATAATAGGTCAGTTGATCTAACAGCTTCGAATGTGCCACATGGCTTCGCAAGATTTTAGAGTTTCATAAAATGCTATGATGCTGGCCAAGTAATGAAGGCCTCAAATTTCTCAGAGATTTAACATGCCTACTCACTTATTGGCCATGAGATGTGGATATTTGTCTACAGTATCGCAATGCTTTTCATTCCTAGGTGCATAATCTTGTTGATGATTGTTTGATCACACAATCATTTTTACAAAAGGGGTTTGTACATGGGCAATGTGTAAAAGGAGTGCCCAAGGATGGGCACTCCATTTTTGAATGATCTCACAATGGGCAGCTGCTCCTCCCATGAATGTTTTTACACTTTGGGCCGTGTGTAAAGAGTCTGTTTTTGGACTGGAATCTGTGATGTGGACTTGGAATATGCGACGAAAAGGTGGCCCAAGTGAATGTAGAACGCTTGCTTTCAATCAAGAAAATCTCATTTGCATCGAGGATACTTGGCCTCTCGTGAGCGCGCGTGGCGTGACGCCCGTGAGCGATGTCGCTCTTGCACTGCCCCGTGACAATGGGAACGCTGCGAACCCTGCTTCTTCACAGCGCACCAGAATCTGCCATCTTCAGTTTTGTAGCCAAGCTCAACGTGCTCTGCAACAGTTGATTCTTGGGGTTCAGGCCTAATGGTCTGGTTTTTGGCTTTCTCATGGAAACGACGCTCTTTTGCTCATCATTGAATCATCTTCAGACTGGGCTCAAGCAAATATCCAGCGCGCCAGAACAGGATGTCTTGACGTGTAATCTAGCCAGCTGCCTCGGTGCGAGTTGGCCACAATGGGAAAGGAGTTTGGATAATAAATGTAGGAGGAGGAAGTCCATTGGCTTTCAAAATGTAAGAAGTGAGAAAATACGATGTCAAGCGGTCGAAACAGAAACGGAGAGCACAAGCGATTTCACGTCCGAAAGCGCTGGAATAGAGGGACATGAGTTGTTTGGAAAGTCATCTCAAGGGTGGCCACTTCCTTTCGGTGCCACTATTAGAGATAACGGGGTTAATTTCGCAATTCACTCTAGTGCAGCAACATCAGTCTCGCTTTGCCTCTTCACGCAATCTGATCTACAAGAGGTGCTGTTCGAAGTTTCCCGTCTTGATACTCTATGCACGTGTGCTGTAGTTGTTGTTTTATGGCGATCCTTGACACGTGGCAAGGAAGGAGTAGGAATGCGACAAAGCAGGAGAATGCTATTGACACCTTAGGCTTGACGTACAGTGCGCGGTAAATTAGACACCTTGATCGCTAGTTTGGACAACCAGTGGTTTTGAGGCACACTGCCGTAGAAACGAGGGAGGAGGCCGTCTTTGGATGGCTAGCTTAAATATTAGCTCTGGATGGCTAACTGGGTACTTCAACAAAGTTTAATGTGAATATATCTATAGCTTTGCACGGCTCAATATTACGTCGACAACGTTTCACCTTACTCACATGAAGTACTCAGTGTTTCGCCGATCAAGGGGACATATGTAACGGATTTTAGGTGATAACTGCTCAGCCTTTACAGTAGTTTAAAAACGCAACTATCATAAGCAACAGCGACAGCCTCAGCAAGCACGGGTGGGGATCGAAACAGGTTAAGAATGTGATGTTACCGTAGTGCATAAATAATCACCAATGCTCTTCAAATTTATGCTGAAATTAATGAAATTTGATGTTTTAGAGGTCCTTCATGAATCTTTTGTAAGGAAAATCTTGCCCTTGTAACCTGGTAATCTATTTTCTGGCTGAATCGTGAGGAACGTATAAAAGCGTATTCAATCTCAAGAACGATTTCAATTTCCATGGACGAACAAAACATATCTGGTTTCTGAGGAGGTATGTCACAAATCGAGAGCTCATATTTTGCGTAGCGTGTGAAGGTCAGAGGGAGAGGAATCACCTGATTACCTCAGGAGCGTGAAAAGCCTTTGAGCTAAAGTTGCAGCAGTTGAGGAGAAACTGGAACACAAGGATCTCAGCGTCATCATGATCAGCTCTCTTCCAGAATCTTTCGGATTGTTTTCCATGTCTTTGGCATGCATCTCCAGCTTTCAAAGACAGTGCCCTTAGTGAGGACAAATGAGTGCTCTGTACAACACAAAGGCAAAGGAAAATTTCAGAAAAAGGCTGCTCCTGAGATGAAGGATTGAGCTAAGGAGAATCGTTTAAATCAGGGATTCTCTTCACAAGAATCAAGTGGTTAAATACTTTTCAAGGTCACTAAGAATGTGATTGCAGAAAATATGAATTTGAGAGGGGAATTCAAATCTAAGCCTAAGTACTGTCAGTCTTCAAAGATGACGTAATGATGGCCATAGCATTGTAGCTTAAAATATATTTATGGGTTTGTAATAAGGGTGGGGATGCTTCACCCACTCATATTTTGGGATTTGATGTAAAGGCCTTTTATTGGTCTCATTGGTCTCATAAATCTGTTTGGTCTTTTGTGGATCATGCCCACACCCACACCCACTCCCAAGAGGGAAAGGTGAGGTGAAAAGTCTGCACCCTCTCCCTTGCAATAGGGAGAAGCCTAATTTACTCCCTCTCCTACTAACTGCTGACTGAATTAGAGATAGAATTGAAAGAAGCACACACAAAACATGTGGTAAATGCTGTGGGGGTGTTTGTGAAACTGAGGTGGGATTGGGTTGCAACAGCCCCCCCTTCGAAGAAAGATTTTAGGACAGCTGGCTGACTGGTTCTGTGGCCTGTCTTCGTATTCTTTCATTGAATAGGGATGGGACAGACTGGCCCAACGTGCTGTTAGACCGACCTGTCAGCCGACATGGCTGTCTGTAGTGTGAATGACATCAGCACCTAATTGCTGTTGTGCCTCCGGATGATGTCAGCAGAGTGCATACTGTTAGAGAACAACAGAGGGTATGCACAGCGGAAGCTAACCCAGAGTGAGAGTTATGGAGCCCAGGAACTCACACAGTGGTATATTCAAATCCAAACTTCTTATCCTTAAGTGTGTAGTTCAATAGATGTGCAGTAAGTAAATAGACAATACACAAAAGAGAGTTCTAGAACCAGCAAAACATATATTTCTGTCCAATGTGGCACAATGCAAAAACTGTCCAGTGTACCACCCTCTATCAGTACAAGTGCTGACCAGATGTCGACCCCTGTACATAAACAAGGCTGTTCTCCTACCTCGGCACTTCCAAAACACTTGGCCTGTGGTGCTCTCCTAGAGCTTATGTGGGCCTCATGTTTGTGCCCTGCAATCATACCTCCCTGCTGCTCCTATGGACAACCAATAATGAGGCAGTGCTTGCTGTGGTTCGTTGACCTCCCTGCTGCTCTGAATGTAGACTAAACTAAGGCACAAGTCAACTCCTTTGATCCTGTCTTCTTGCTGCTCTGAGGGCAGCCAATGGTGAAAACCTGTGAGCACCTTTGTTTTTTGCAGTCTGTAAATTCCCTTGCTGTATCAAAGTCCTCCTGGATGGTACCTTGAAGCAGGGCTGAACTGCTAGAGTGCCCATGCCTACTACATGGCAGCTTGCCACTGGCCCAGGCCCATTCTGCCCTGTCTCAGGTTGTTTCTGGGTCATTACGTGGCCCAGGCACCTTGCCAAACAGCCGCAGTTCTGCTCCTGCTTCCTTCCTTTGTGCTGGACCTGACCTGCTCCAGTTTTGTTGTACTTGCTACAACCTTGGCCCAAGCATCCGTACAGCTTTGTACACAGGCGGCTTCTGTCCCAGCCTGTTGCAGGCCCTTTCTTGGCACCTTTTCTGGCCCAACCTCCACACCTTTCTTTCGCAAGTCTGCTCCTGCCATCCACAATAGAACCATCCTAGTACACAGGTCCAGATAGAACTCCGGAATACCTAGACCATGAGCTCCAATGAGCTCTAAAGCAAATATTCTTCTGGCTTCAGCACACCCTGTCTTCCTGTAGATGTCCACTGCTTGATTGCCACTACTTGTAATGAAGCACCTCTATCTCACAAGGGCGCCTTTGACAACAAAGGCAACAAAGAATGGATGGATGCCATGAGAGCTGAGCTTGAGTCCATTCACGCCCCAGAAACTCCGCGGGTCTTTAGAAACACAATATAGCTGCTTATGCTTGGGCACTGATGATGACATAAGTGTTGCTTTGCTTGTTAAGTATGTTTTCCTTTTATTTTTCAAAAAAATTTGTTACCTCTTTTTTCTTCTCTTTCGTTTTCTCTTTTATCTTTTGTGTATATTTTTGGACTTTAGAACAACAAAAAATTTAAATTTGTACGATTGGATATATTCTAGTCTTACAAAGGTATATTGATTGCATTCATGCAAATGGCACTTGGGAGTTGTGTGACTTGCCTACAAGCAAGCGTGCTATAGGCACAAAATGGGTTTATAAGATCAAACGGGAAGCTGATGGCAGTGTTGACGGCTTCAAAGCCTGTCATGGGGACGTGAATTTCATGTGTAGGTAACCCCATGGCTACTTCCGTGGTTACTTTGGCTGAGGGGACTGGCCTAGAGGAAGCACCCAATTCCTAGAAGTCCCTAGTCCAATTCTCAGTGCACCTACTAAGCCCAAATGCTAGGAAAGTGAGGGTCTAAAGGTTAGGCCCAAGGGAAGCCAACGTTTCATTGGTTAGGAGGGTTAGGACTTTAATGTGGGGGGCAAACCAAATGTTCCATTGGTGAGGAGGTTTAGAGCTTTAATGAGGGGGCCACCTGGCAGCCCCTCATGCACTACCTACCACCTCCAATTTCCTTTCTCCTCTTCCAACGTTACGGGATGAACTCTCTCACGCTTTTGAAGGTCTAAGGTTGTTTTGGCATGCCTTCCAGGGTCCGACTCCACGCATTTTTGTCTTGCACGAATCCCGAGCCAGCCCGTACGGCTGTACGGACTGCAGCAACTAAATTCAATGCCTCCGTACGGACTGTACGGAGCCTGAGAAGCTTGCTATATGGACCTGGAAGATTAGCCCTTCTATTCTTGCCCTGCCTCTTCACCCTTGAACCTCGCCCTTCTGTCTTTTCCTTCTTTCTTCATTTCTCTCATTCTCTCTCCTCTATCCGTGACTGGGAGCCTAGATAGGGGGAAGGCACGAAATCAGAGCTCGCCCCTCCTCCATGGACAGCGGGTATGGAAGTTTGGTTTCCTATTTGACTTGCATTTGCTATTTTGGAAGCTTGCTGTTTTGCATTTTGTTGTTTGGAGCTCTTTCTGGGCCCTACAGGTTGTAAGAAAATACACAGTCATAGAGGGTGTGCCTGGGTGGTGTCAGAGAGACAGATTGGTTGTAGTTCTATGCCTTGAGGCTATTTGAGCACTTCTGGGGATTTGCATTGATGCCTTGTCACAGTCAGGTGTCACAGTTGTTGAGAAATGCCTTAGTTTTGACCCTGGCACTTGGGTACTAGTGGTGCACTAGAATTGGATGCAGGTAGAGGCCAAGTCTTGGCTCTGGTAGTGGAAAATGCAAGCAGAACATTATAAGGGTGCACCCTTATAGCAGGATTCCACTTTTGAAGAATTAAATAAATACCAAAAGGGCGCCAAAGTGTTTGGGGCCAGTGTGGTGTCTCGTGTTTGGTGCCATTGAGCAGGGGCACTCTAGCCTCCGTCCAGTTTCTTTTTCAAAGTTGTTTCTAAGTGGTTTTGTACTTAATGAAGTGGATGCAATGTTATGCTCTAGCCGAGATAGCATGACCTCGGAAAGATCGGTGGGCATTTTCTCTTAGATGACCGACTTTTGTAATATTTAATGTGCGTAAATAAAATGGTCAAGAGAAGTAATTGCCAAGGTCCTAGGTGAGGGTGAAATGGCATTGACTAGGTGGTTTTGAGTGCTAAGGCCTAGGTGCACCTAAATGTGCAATAATGTCAAGGGGCAAATGGTTTGAATGTGCCCCAAGAGAGGGGTAAATGGTGCACCAAGTGAAAAAGGCTAAAATGATGACATGTGGCAAGGGGGAACCATCTAGGGAGATGAGGGTCTTGTGGATATGCATGGAAAAAAACGAAATACGTATCTATTGAAAATTGCGATCCACGAGAGTATGGCTGGGAGGAACAATTGAGATGCCATCGCCCGTGATCTAAAAGAGAGTCAGAATAGAGAATGTGTCAATTGGTATCAGAGCTCAAGGCAAGGAAAGAGATCAAGGGAAGAGAGACGAGCTAGGTGACGGAAGATAGGCGTGGAGCGCAGAGGCGACGCAAGGTTATCATTTGCATCGCCTGTTCGTGACGTGCGAGGGACGGGAGGATCGGTGGCCGTGACGAAGACCTCCGTGGCGGGTGATAATCGGCTGTCCGTGACGGGGAACCTTCGTGGTGGCGGAGGATTTCGAGCAAGTGTTGACGGGCGTCTCAGGTGGACGTTCTGCTGCGACGACGTGGCGTAGGATTGACGGACATTTACGCAGGCCTTCCTCCATCAAAACGTGGTCCATCAACGAGCCTACGGGAATTCGGTCAGTCAGCGAATTCTAGGCCTAGACCTCCCTGGTGGAGTATCGACGGGCGACTACGTGGAGTCAACTGAAGGCGGAATGGGGCGAAGACCTGCGTATCATAGTTGACGTGACAGATTTGCACACAGGGAAAATAAGGAAGCGAGAGGCACACAAATTATCAATTTTTTCCTTCGAGCTTGTCTCAGAGCAAAGCGTGCATACTCAGTCTGCGTGGAGCTTCCAGGGAGCATTTTTTTTCTCCTCTATACAAATTTTGAGCTGCTGTCGATTTGTTTTCTACAACAGAGGCTGTCGTTTAAATTCCTGCATAACAAAAGGGAAATCTGAAAAAAAAAAATCCATTTTCCCTTGTGAAACTATGGAGGCAGAGGGACAAAATTCTAGAGTGAATCCTAGTGAGTCTAGAGCACGGTCTACACAACAAATGTCACATTACACAACACCTACTTTGGTCGGTAGGATTTCGGTATTAGAAGATGCTTTACAGCAAATTATGAACCAGCAGCTTCAAGTGAATGCTGGTCAGAATGAGATTAGGGAGATGGTGCAAGCCTTGTCGGCTAGACCATCTAGAATTGATAAGGGCAAAGCTCCAGCAGAGCTAGAGCCCATTATACATTCATCAGAGCACGCGAGGGTCAAAGTGCCTAATATTGCTAATTATAGACCGGAGAAGTACGCTGGTTGGATGACAAAGCGCAGTTCTGATGTGATTGAGGTTTGGTTACACGAGTGGGAAGAAGCCTTCGCCATTTGTGAAATTAGATCTGATCTAAAGAAAATCCTGGAGGCCACTCACCTGTTTATTGAGGCAGTGGATAGATGGTGGATAAAGCAACAGAAGAATCAAGTTGCTCCTACCACCTGGGAAGGGTTTAAAGCTGAATTTAAGAAACACTTTCTTCCACTTGAGCTTGGGATGCTTACAGAAATCTTCGTCAGAGGAGTCTGTCGGTGGCAGAGTACACTGACAAATTCAGGGAATGTGTCATGAAAATAACAGACCCTCTCCCTATGTCGGTTCAGTTAAAAGACTATATCTATGGACTGAACGACAAGATCAAAATGGAAGTTCGGGCTAAATATGTGACGACATTAGATGAATCTATTGCAGTAGCCCTGAACTATGAGGATGCCAGAGGCAGACCTAGTGGATTTGTGCAACAAGGACTCAGTATGAGTACCCGAAAAAAGGGGGATTTCAGAGGAAATGGACTTCAAAGACAAGTGTCTCGCAGCCAAGTGGCCAAACCAAGCAGGTGAAGCCGGTTGAGGGACCAGCAAAAACAAGTACCACCGTTAGGGTGAAAAGGAAAATAACTCCAATGGCAGCCCGGGCTTGGTCAAAGTCCTCGTTGACCCCTGAACAAAAAGAAAAAGCTAGAAAAGAAGGATTGTGCTTCGGCTTCCTTCAGTGACATCAGTGGAAAGATTATCCACTGAATAAAGACCGTCGCACGGCTAATATGATAATATCTGAATGCGACGTGGAAATGCAGGAGAGTCCCAATGCGGAACATATGCAAATGCAATTGGCGGGACCTTCTCTGAGGTTAGTACCTGTGTTGTTGAGTGTGTCTGTTACTAAGTTAGTAAGCGGTGCACCTGATAACATCCTTTCTAAGCCCGCAGCAACGGGGTATACGGTTTTTGATGAGCCCAAGTTGATTAAAATGAAAGGGCAAGTAGCCAGTCATGATGTGATTGTGTTGTTTGACTCAGCGTCAACACACAATGTAATCAACTCGAAGCTTATTAAGAGGCTCAAGTTGAAAACCAGTCCGTCTGACTATGCTTATACAGTCAGGATGGCGGACGGAAGTTCAACTGAAGTATGGGACCAGAGGGTCACCCAGTTGGAACTTCGAATTCAGGACTATGTTGAGAAGCTGGACTTTGAATTGACCAGACTTGCTCATGCAGATATAGCCCTAGGCATGGCTTGGCATTTTCGGAAAAATCCAGCCATTGATTGGAAGAAGCATATTTACCAGTTCAAGATGAACGGGGTAGAAGATGTTTTGCGAGGTGAGAAGGATTTACCTCGAGGACCACTGATTTCAGCCATGGAAATTCGGAGGACTCCGAAAGAGTTTCTGTGTCTGTGTATAGCATCGGTAGAGTCGATTGATGATGCATCGACTAGTACTGAGGCTACCCAAGATGGGAAGATGGCCGAGTTGGATAAACAGATATCAGAGAAGTTCTCTGAATGTTTTAGGGATGAACTACCTTATGGGTTACCTCCAGAGCGGAAAGTTCAGCATAAAATTGAACTGATCCCGGGAGAAGAAACCTGTAAATAGACCTCCCTATAGAATGAGTTTTACTGAAGAGGCGGAGGTGCGTAGACAACTGGAAGAATACCTCAAGTTGGGGCAGATTCAACCAAGTTTCTCACCTTTTGCTTCGTCAGTGATATTAAAGAAGAAAAAGGATGATACGTTTCGCCTCTGTATAGATTACAGAGCATTGAATAATATCACTGTTAAGCACAGGTATCCGATGGCTCGGATTGATGATTTGCTAGATGCATTACATGGAGCCATGATTGTCAGCAAGATAGATCTTAAGTGTGGCTACCATCAGATCTGGATTAGAGCCGAGGATGTGCATAAAACCACTTTCAGAGGCAGGTTTGGTCATTACGAGTTTTTGGTAATGCCCTTTGGACCTACCAATGCTCCAGCGACATTTGTCATGCTTATGAACGATTTGCTACATCCGTATATCGGAAAGTTTGTAGTACATTTTATTGACGATATTCTGATATTCAGTAAAAGTATTACTGAGCATCGTGAACACTTAAGAATAGTGTTCAGTACTTTGAGGAAAGCCAGTCTTTATGTCAATAAAAAGAAAACTATACTGTGTATGGTTAGGCTTGATTATTTAGGATTCATAATTACTCCACAGGGGCTTAGAAATGGATCCGAAGAAAGTGGCTGCGATACTAACTTGGCCAATCCCTCAGAGTCTGACCGCGTTGCGATCATTCTTGGGATTTGTCCAGTTTTATAGAAGGCATATCAAAGGATATTCTGGAATAGTATCGCCATTGATTGATCTGACCTCAGATAGAGTACCTTTTATTTGGAGACAGAATCAACAAGAAAGTTTTAACATCATAAAACAAGCTGTGGTCATAGGACCGGTGTTAAAAATAGTTGATCCCCAGAAATCTTTGTTCCTAGAAACCGATGCAAGTGGCATTGTGGTAGGAGTAGTCCTCCTTCAAGAGGGAAGGCCAGTAGCCTTTGAAAGCAAGAAGCTTTCTTCCTCTTAAAGGAATTGGCCAACTCATGAATTGGAGTTGTATGCTGTTATCCATGCTTTGAAAACATGGAGGCATTATTTGTATGGTTCAGAGTTTTATGTGGATGTGGATCATGATACTCTGAAACATTTCTGTAAATAGCCTGACTTGAGGGGCCGCCAAGCTAGGTGGGCAGAGCTCATGCAGGAGTTTAATCTAACGATTCGGTACCGAAGAGGAAAAGATAATAAGGTGGCTGATGGGTTGTCTCGCATTATGCACAACCTGAGTTTCACGGTATTAGAGAGTGCTCTAATGATCGAGATCAGAGAAACTCAAAAGATGGACGAGTTTGTCCAGAGCTTACGGCCTAAGGCTCATGTGTTAAAACCCGGGGAAAATGAAAAGGATGACCTGGCATCCAGAAAAGGCCAAACTTATGCAAGATATACCATAAGGGATGGTATGCTAGTTAGAAATGGCAAGGTTGTAGTACCTAGTCAGAATGATCTCAGGCAGAGAGTCATTCGACAGTGCCATGATATCCGATGTGCGGGGCACCCGGGAGTCGAGAAAACATATGATCTCGTGAAGCGAGATTTCTTTTAGCCAAAGATGAAAAAGCATATTCATGAATATGTGACACGGTGTTTCTCGTGTCAAGTAAGTAAGGTCGAGCGGGTGAAGCCACCCGGACTTTTACAGCCCTTGGAAGTACCACTAAGCAAGTGGGAGAGCATTTCCATGGATTTTATTGTAGGGCTGCCTGCGACACAAGGAGGGTATGATTCTATCGTTGTGATGGTTGATCGTATAACCAAGATGGCTCACTTCATTCCGACTAGGGAGTCTGTTAGTGCCCCGCAAGTGGCGGATTTGTTTATTAGACATATATTTCGTCTGCATGGATTGCCTAGATCCATAGTGTCAGACAGAGATGTCAGATTTACCGGTCATTTTTGGACGGCGGTATTTGAGACACTAAGGACTGAGTTGGGAATGAGTAGTGGGGATCATCTTGAGACAGATGGTCAAACGAAGAGAGTCAACCAGACTTTAGAGGATATGCTGAGAGCATATGTGTCATTGAGGCAACATACGTGGGACAAGTGGTTGCCATTGTTGGAGTTTGCCTACAATGATAGAAAACATTCATCTACCGTGTTCAGTCCGTTTGAGCTGAACTATGGTTATAGACCAACTAATCCAACTATAGTTGGAGTACCTCAGAAAGTGCCTAGTGCCGCGAACTTTGTGGTTCAGATGTGGGAGATGCTAGCACTTGCGAGAGCTAATATCCGCCAGGCTATGGATAGTAGAGCCAAGGTGTATGCGGATGAGAGCCGGATGAGAGCCGGTCTATAAGAGTATTTAAGGAAGGAGAAAAAGTTTTTCTGAGAGTTCCTTCGCACTCAAAGTCGTTGACTTTAGGAGAGTGTGCTAAGTTATCACCTCGATACTGTGGGCCGTGGTTAAGTCTGAAAAGAATAGGCAAGGTAGCCTATAAATTAGAATTGCCACCGGGGTGTAAGGTGCACCCAGTGTTTCATGTTTCTCGTTTAAAGAAATTTTTGCATATTGGTGACTCACTAATCGAAGGTGTGGTTTTGTTTCAGGAGGTAGAGGATAATGCAAGACGCAAACCAACAAGAATCCTGGACCGGGGAACAATGCAAATACGAAATCGGAAGATACCCACGGTGTTGGTTGCATGGCATGGTCAGCCTCTATCGGAAGCTACCTGGGAATCCATATACCAGTTACGGAGAGTGTTCCCAGATTTCATCATCGAGGACGCTGATGCTTGAAGAGGGAAGGAATGTTATGCTCTAGCCGAGATAGCATGACCTCGGAAAGATCGGTGGGCATTTTCTCTTAGATGACCGACTTTTGTAATATTTAATGTGCGTAAATAAAATGGTCAAGAGAAGTAACTGCCAAGGTCCTAGGTGAGGGTGAAATGGCATTAACTAGGTGGTTCTGAGTGCTAAGGCCTAGGTGCACCTAAATGTGCAATAATGCCAAGGGGCAAATGGTTTTAATGTGTCCCAAGAGAGGGGTAAATGGTGCACCAAGTGAAAAAGGCTAAAATGATGACATGTGGCAAGGGGGAACCATCTAGGGAGATGAGGGTCTTGTGGATATGCATGGAAAAAAACGAAATACGTATCTATTGAAAATTGCGATCCACGAGAGTATGGCTGGGAGGAACAATTGAGATGCCATCGCCCGTGATCTAAAAGAGAGTCAGAATAGAGAATGTGTCATGCAAGATATGCAGTGTGGCTGTAAATGACGTGGATGTTAAGCTAGTCATGGTTTATTGCCCTGTAGTTAATTGAAGGCCCGTTTCAGTGGTTCTATTGCTGGGATAGTCACGATCTTCCTACAGAGGTGAGCCCTGAGGAAAGCTCCCATTGCATCTTTGTTACAGCCATATCAATAGCAAGCATGTCACACCGTGAGAGGTCCTTGATTATCTCAAAGCAAGAGGAAGATAGGCGGTGAGATAGCTTTGAGGAGCAGCACAACACCAGTGAGGGTGAAGAAGAACAGAATGATGAGGGATAGCATGTTCTTTTGGGGCATGCCATTGAGGTATCCCAAGATGAAGCTGATGAAGCAGAAGAACTAGATGCAAACGCCCTCTTCAAGATTAAATTTGGTAAGTGCAATGGGCACTTTGACACAGTTAACCCAGAATTTGGCTGAGATACTGGATGCCCCTCCCCTGAGCAAAAAGGCAGCCAAGAAGTGCAGAAAGCAAAGGCTAGGCATAATGATGCACCTCCAAGTGGACAGCCACCCGTGACTCCACCTGTAATGCCCTCCGTTGCTATGGGAATGCTCCACAAAGCAACAATTTTCAGTCAGCAAATGCCAACATAATGTATCTAAACATAGGGATGCAGCTTGGAATGCAGATGGGGATGCCGGGACTGCTTAGTGGTTCCGCGAATATGCCACAGATGCAGGGAATGGGACCTGGAATGGTCAATCCAGCTATGGGAGTTGGCAGTAATGCATAGAGCTTGGGCCAGATGATGCCATCTCCTTATTTGCAGCCACCTGTGTATGACAACATTGCACCCAAGGGCAAATTGAAAGACTACAAAGAGGCTGGGGCTGCTGTAAAGTTTGAGACATTCAATGCGACTCAGGACAGATTGAAAGCATTGACTTTTGTGCAACAATTTGACGCTGCCTATGCCGGTGGGAACTTCACGGAGTCATCAAAGGTTAGGAAGGCAGCCACATTTCTCAAGGGCAATGCACTTCAAGGGTGGACCAATTTGCTTTTGCAGGGTAAAGCCCCTAACACTTGGGTTGAGTTCACACAAGTTTTCTCATCTGCTTGGCTCACCACCACTTTTGAAGTATAAGTTCCGCGAAAATGTAAGAACCTCGAAGAGTACAATAAAAAGTTTTGGGAAGCCTTGCTGCCCGTGAGCTCTTACAAGCGTGTGGAGCTGTCCGAACAGATCGAGATATATTGTTGTGGGCTGCCAAAGGAAATTTGGGACTACTGCACCAAAACCAAAGTCTCCAATATGTCCCAACTGATAGAAAATGCCACGACTGCTTATGCCCTCTTGCAGGGGAAAACTTTGGGCTTCAAGGGCAGCCACCAGGAAGCACAAAAGTTTAGGGGCAGCAAGCAGGGAGGCCATAAGCTTTTCAGAAGATTTGAACAGCCTGTCAAGTCTAGATCAGACCGCTCTATTCTTCTTTGATCTAGGCGTTAGAGCCAATTTTATATTGCTAGAGCTGGCTGGAAAATTGGGCATAAGGGCAGAAGAGATGGGGCCACTATGTGACGCAAATATGGCTTGCCCAGGGCAGAGTGAGTCGGTTACACCGATCATTGGGAAGCTCCGCATGCACATTTTGAGCTACATCTACACTGAGGAGTTCTACATTATGCCGCTGAATGGGTGTGATGTTTTGCTTGGTATACCTTGGCACCACATGAAGGGAGCAGTTTTGGACGCAAGAAACATAAGTCTAACTTTGGCTCACCGAGGGAAGACTTATGGCTTGGATGCTACACTGAAGGGAGAATCTATTCTAGTTGTATTGGCTTCGGCCATTTCAAATGTAATGAAAAAGCATCTTTGTGCATACTTGGTTTTTGCAAGTGAAAAACAGCAAGCAAAAGAAAATTCTGACTTTTCTAAGCTGGATAAATAGAGGACAGATTTCCTTTTTCGGTCTTGCAAATGTTTTTCTGACTCCCTACCATAGGAATTACCCACAGAATTCCGTGAGGAACATGCCATAGATGTAATTCCAAGTAGGAGCCCGCCAACAAGTCTCCTAATAATGTTAGTGCAGCCCAGCAGAAGGAGATAATGAATCAAGTAAAGGATCTCTTGGAGAAGGGGCTAACTCAGCTCAGCTCCTCGCCCTTTTGTTTCCCAATCTTGCTTATGCAAAAGAAGGATGGCTCGTGGAGGATGTGCATAGATTATAGGGCTTTGAATAAGATAACCATTAAGAATAGATCCCCGATACCAAGGATTGATGATATCTTGGATAGGTTAGAGGGGTCTGCAATGTTCAGCCGGATAGATTTGAAAAGTGGCTACCATTAGATCAAGATACAACTTGAGGATGTGCAGAAGATAAGTTTCAGGACCACATTTGGCTTGTATGAATTTCTCGTGATGCCATTTGGGTTGACTAATGCACCTGCCACCTTCGATCGGATGATGGACAGAATCTTTAGAGAGCACAGAGCTTTTGTCGGGACATTCTTTGATGACATCATAGTGCTCTCTAGGAACGAGGCAGAGCACAACGAAATCCACTTTTTGGGGCACATAATATCTAAGGAAGGAGTCAGGGTGGTTCCTGTCAAAGTGAAAGCCATACGGAATTGGCCACCGTTGAAAAACATCCATGAAATACGGAGCTTTCTTGGCTTATGCTCGTACTACAAGCGGTTCCGCATGCCCTATAGAAGAAAGGAGTGTCTTTCAGATGAGGTACTAAGGAAATTGCATCTTTCGCAGAGCTTAAGGAGAAGCTATGCTTTGATCCCGTCATAATCTTGCCAGACTTACGCAAGCCCTTTGCTTTCGAGTGGGAACAACATAGGAGGAGTACTTATGCAGGACGGTAGAGTGGTTGCGCATGAGAGCAATGTGCTCACCGATGCTGAGATGAATTTTGGGATAAACAAATGGCAGCTATCATACATGCTCTTTTTACTTGGAAGCATTACCTCTTAGGGGCCTATTTTTATGTCCAGATGGATCACCAATCCTTGAGGTATTGAAGATGAGTCAGTCCAAGTACATTGGGCAGCTCTAACACCGCTTCTAGTTTGAGGATTGTACTTCTACACCATTGGAGCATGGCTTATGTTTCTCCTCAAAAGATGGGTGTGGCCCATTTGATGCCACCCTTTATATCAACAGGCTATGGGCTGCCTCATTTATTTATGTTATACTCGCCTTGATCCCTCTCCTAGTTGAGCAGATACATGCACAAGCCCAGCACATAGCATTGGCAAGCAGTGAAGTGGGTCTTTCGTTACTTGAAGGTCACACAAAATTTGGGACTGTTCTATGGTGCTGCGTCTCCACTGGTCTTGCATGCTTTCACGGACAGTGGCTGGGCAAGTTGTTATGACACGAGAGTGTCCCGCAGTGGCAATTGTTTCATGCTTGGATCTTCATGCATCTCATGGTTCAACAAGAAGTAGCCTACAATTGCTACTTCTAGTTGTGAAGCTGAGTACAAAGTACCTTTCACAGCTACAATAGAGTGTGTATGGCTCCGCAAGTTGCTAGCAGATCTTGACATCAGCTAGCCAGCTTCTATGAGCAGCTACTCTGACAGCCAGAGTGCTTTGGTGGTTGCGCATAACCGAGTGTTTTATGTGCTACAAAGCACATCGAAGTTCATTATCATTATGTTTGAGAGCGAATGTTAGCTGGAGACATATAGTTGTCCTATGTTCCCACGGAGGATATTTTATTACGTGATGATGATCTTCGTCTACTATCAAGGTTGCTATATCCATCTTGGACGAACATGTGCAACCAAGATTCCAGGTATTCCTGAGATGTTTTCAGGATACTTCAGCCATTCCATGGAGGAGGGTTTGTTTAGCCTTGGTATGTGCCTTGTAGGTTAGGTCAACTCATAGAGTTGACTTCATTGGTCAACCATATGGTTGACTTGGGGGCGATATAGGCCACCCCTTTGTACTTTCTCATTATCCATTTGCAAGTACTCACGTTTGCTTAAGCTTGTTGTTTGCTCCCTTGCACTCCACTCCCATTCCATTGCTTCCAACATCTAACAAAGAAGGCCCACAAATGATGGAGCAAGTGCCAAAATGTAGGTCCCACAAAAAATAAAAGCAACAAGAAGATGGCACCATTAAGGAGGGATGCACGGGGTTCTAAAAAGATCATAAAAGCTGCCCCAAGGTGGGCTAAAAGGAGGAAAGCTCAGCTTTTGTAAAAGTAGCTTTAGAAAACCAGGTCTATAGGCTAAGTCTATAAAGAAGAGCAGGTCTATAGGCCAAGTCTATAAAGCAGGTCTATTTTCCAAGTCTATAAAAGAAGAGCCGGTCTATAGGCCAAGTTTTTGTAAAAGTAGTTTTAGAAAAGCAGGTCTATAGGCCATGTCTATAAAAGAAGAGCGTCAATGCTCCTAGATTCATTCAAGAGTTACTTAGCTTCATGCTCTTGTGAGAGCCAGTTGTACAATGCTATTTTCTATTGCAACAAAGACCTTCGGGGAGGTCCAACCCTTATTTCTGGTAGTGTATTGTCTTCTTCCTTCCTTCTCCCAGCTCTCTTCTTTTGCTGCGAATTCCTTCTATAGCTCCCCCACATCTTCAGGCTGAATTGTGATTTATTCCAGCACCTGAGGTCCTTGTCTCTTTGCACGTATGGGTGTCCAAAGTGAGAGAGAGCTTGCTGCGATTTGTTTCCAGGGACCAGGAGTCCTGCTCTTGCTGCGATTCGGATTCCCAAGCCTTCCAGGTGCTCCAGGTTTGCTATGAACTGATCCAGGGAGCTAGAACCTGGCTGTAAATTGCCTCAGTACATAGGGCATCTAAAAGCAAAATGCTCCTCTAACTCAATCCCCTATTGATCATATAAAGTGCAGATGTGATTCTCCCTAAAGCTAGTAACATAAAAAACGCTGGAGGGCTACAACATGAACTAGGGGGCAAAATTGCATGTTGCAAGGGTGATCAATCCTATGATGACCTACAAAAGATGAGATTACCTTTAGAAAAGATCTCTCTCTCTTGAAGAAATGTTTGATACTTATTTCCACATTTATCAATTTTGTGAGACAAAGACTTGCTCAAATGCAGCTTTATTTGCAAGGAAAAGCTTTTATGAGGTGTTTGATTTGGATCCTAAGCCAACTGTATAAGCTGATTTGAAGCAGCAACTACGTGAAGTTTTGGTCCTAGTTGATCTTTTTGAGAACTACAATAAGTTACGTAGTCCTACAGCCTTCTTAGGCCCAAGCAAAGGTCTCACTTCCTCCTATACTCTCAACGCATAGTTGGTGTGATGAAACACTGAGCTGTTTGATGGAAATCCTCAAAAGGGGGAGGTGGATCCGTGTGGAGCCTAGTGGATCGATGAATCCCTCCTTTGATATCCGTTAGCAGTGATTATTGTAGAAACTGAGATTCATAGGAAGCTTGCTAGGGGCTAACCAGGTTGTGAATGTGTAACTATAAGAGATCGTCCCAGATACCTTGGTAAGCCTCGTAGTGAGTGGAAGAGATGGGGTCTCAAGGCTATAGTAAAAGGCGGCAATGTGTCCATATGGAGTCCCAAGCTCTCAAACCATCTGTGTGTACATGCATACCAACAATCCTGATCACCCTTATCTGCTAATGTCAGGGATGAGGATAGGGCCAGCTATGGTAACCCGTGTTGGCTTGAGGTCGAGGAGCCATAGTCCCGATCTCGGTAAAGGTATCTTTTTGAATGCTGTGTCGAGCTGTATGAGAATGCCTCAAACTTAGCCAAATTGATCTGGTGTTGGTCTAACGGCTTACCATGGATCATTTGTGACAATAGGAGAATGTGGAGCCTCTCCACTCGAGCCCAGTCTATCGTCGGTCGATCAGGCCCCCAAGGTCTGCCATACATGCGTGTTGGGAGGATCAAGGAACCAAAGAGACGAGACTTGGACCGGGCATCTTGGAAATGAGAGTGAAAGCACCGCCACTCAAGTCTAGCGAGTGTGGCATATTCCGTGCTTAGTTTGGCCTACATTGTTGGTTGCATCATGAAAATTGGGCTAGAGAAAAGAACCCCCAAGGATGCAATGACCTCCATTGGTAATCCGTCTAGTGTGAATTGCTCTCTATGCATGACTGCCCGTGATGTGTAAAAGCTCATAACCTTGGTTTTACCAAGATTGACCTTCTGATCATGAGTCGCAAAAAGTATGGGCTGCATCCAGGTGTTTGCTACAGTCCCTCAACTGAAGAGGAGAGTAGGGCCACATCGTCTACATAAAGGAGAATCTGAAGAAAGGAACCGGCAAGAGAATAGCTTGTCCCCTAGTGTCTCGATGAAGGTCTCAAGCTCATCAATGTATAGGCCAAACAAGCAAGAGAGAGAAAGGAAGTGAATTAATGTCTTGTGAAGATCTAAAGATCTATGGGACAAACAAGATGAAGTTAAACATACTAATCTCTTGTAGGGAGGGAGCTTAGAGAGAGAGAGAGAGAGAGAGAGAGAGAGAGAGAGAGAGAGAGTCTACGGAAGACCGATGGGTCTATGAGATTGTGAAAAAACCTGATACAAATCCAGATGGAGGGGTGGAGCTTATTAAATGTGCTTCGAGGTCAATGTGGTCCCTTCTCCTCGTCAGGCACGAGGAAGCGATAGCATGAAATTAGATATGGAATGGTGCCGCCCCCCTATGGATGCAATCCTATGCTGTCTCTTGGTCATGGCTGTACGCCTAATGAGGGCGACAGTCACACCTAGCGGTCTCACTCCCACTTTGAACATGAAGGGAATGTCCCCAAGTGTAATATGTGCATCAACCCTCTGCCTGAGCTGCCGTGTCACTGGCTCTGGGTCACGATCATGTCTGGGACCTGTAGGGGGGGAGTCCATGCGATCCGGCTGAAAGAACTCAGTGGTCATGCTCTGAGAAGATTCAAGAGTCCCCTAGGGTACGCTCCTCCTGTCTCTGAGATCGGAGTAGGCACTCATGATGCCTAGCTACCTCATGAATGAATGTGGCCAGGCATCTTTGATCTAGGAAAGAGAGAATGTGGGACAATAGCCCAGAGCTATCTCTGTATAGACAATAAAATCCTCCTCTGACCTCAGTTAATAGGGCATCTGAAGATGATGAAATATTTCTCTTACTCAACCTCTTGTAGGCTGCAAAATATACCCTGGCGGGTCAATAAACCTCTCATCCGAGAGAGAAATGAAATGATTTAATGTCCTGTGTGTTACCACACTTAGCCCTGGTATGTGCCTTGTAGGTCAGGTCAACTCATAGAGTTGACTTCATTGATCAACCATATGGTTGACTTGGGGGCCATATAGGCCACCCCTTTGTACTTTCTCATTATCCATTTGCAAGTACTCACATTTGCTTCAGCTTGTTGTTTGGTCCCTTGCACTCCACTCTACTTCCCACCCTTGTAGGTCAGGTGAACTCATAGAGTTGACTTCATTTGTCAACCATATGGTTGACTTGGGGGCCATTTAGGCCACCCCTTTGTACTTTCTCGTTATCCATTTGCAAGTACTCACGTCTGCTTTAGCTTGTTGTTTGCTCCCTTGCACTGCAGTCCCATTCCATTGCTTCCCGCACCCAACACTATGGAGACTTGGAAGATCAATGGGACAAACTAGATGAAGTTAAGCACACTAGTCTCTTTTTTCAACTCTAAAGAGTTGTGTCACTTGTCACAAGTTATGAAATCGATGAAAAGCTCACACTATTTTTTTCATTGTTTCCTTTCTATGCTTCTAGATCTCCATGATGTAGCTCACGATTTGTTTGGGAGACGATCCAAAAAGGTTGTACAGAGTGAGTCACCTTTATGGAGCATCAAGGGAAGAGCCTGTTGAGAAGGAGAAGAGAATAAGGATGCTTTCTCAAAGGCTGAAGGAGAGACTAAAATGAAATTGTTTAGACTTCACAAGGAGTTGTAGCTTGAATGAAGAGATTCGGACTACGTTTTGATTAGTTTTCTCCTTTAGTGCTAGCCTTCGTCATGGCTGAGTTTTCCCTTCACCTTCGGAGTGAGGACAGAAACTCAATACGAAGACTTTGTATAAATGGATGCTCAAGTATGTGTGGGTGTGTGGATGTGTATGTGTGAGAGCATACTTTTATACTATGGTCTACACCCACTGTTGGGCGCTGATGACGTCAGTGGGGATCTCATAGTAGCTAGTCTGTGCTATGCGTGATGGAGGTTATGGTTTTCAATCTTATGAGTGACTATCGCAAGATTGAAACTGCACTATGTTGTGTTTTTAGAAGATGAGTTTGGGAATGTTCCTAGATTCATCTAGGTATATGCTTCTGCTGTATTAGCAGACATGCAAATTTCACCTTGTGAAATTTTCGTCCAAGTTGCGGCTTGCTGGTATTGCGATAATTCTTTCTATCTTAAATGGTGTGTTGCCCTATCAGTTGATTTAGATTTAGATGCTCGATGGGGAGAGACTAAAATGAAAACATTTAGACTTCAGTGGGGATGTCATACTAGCTAGTCTCTGCTATGCGTGATGGAGTTTATGGTTTTCAATCTTATGAGTGACTAACGTGAGATTGAAATTGCACTATGTTGTGTTTTTAGAGGATGAGTTTGGGAATGTTCTTGGATTCATCTAGGTATATGCTTCTGCCGTATTAGCGGACATGCAAATTTCACCTTGTGAAGTTTTCGTTTAAGTTGCGGCTTGCTAGTATTGTGATAATTCTTTCTATCTTAAATGGTACATTGCCCTATCAGCTGATTTAGATTTAGATGCTCGATGGGGAGAGACTAAAATGAAAACATTTAGACTTCACAAGCAGTTGTAGCTTGAATGAAGAGATTTTGGACTACCTTTTGATTAGCCTTCTCATTTACTGCTAGCCTTCATCATGGCTGAGTCTGCCCTTCACCTCCGGAGTGCCGATAGAAACTCAGTACGAAGACTTTGTATAAATGGATGCTCAAGTGTGTGTGGGTGTGTGGATTTGTGCGGGGGTCTACATCCACTGTAGGGCGCTGATGACGTCAGTGGGGATGTCATAGTAGCTAGTCCCTACTATGCATGATGGAGTTTATGGTTTTCAACCTTGTGAGTGACTATCATGAGATTGAAACTGCACTATGTTGTGTTTTTAGAGGATGAGTTTGGGAGTGTTCCAGATTCATCTAGGTATATGCTTCTGCCGTATTAGCGGACATGCAAATTTCACCTTGTGAGGTTTTCGTCAAAGTTGCGGCCTGCTTGTATTGTGATATTTCTTTCTATCTTAAATGGTGCGTTGCCCTATCAACTGATTTAGATTTAGATGCTCGATAGGGAGAGACTAAAATGGAAACATTTAGACTTCACAAGCAGTTGTAGCTTGAATGAAGAGATTTTGGACTACCTTTTGATTAGCAAGAGATTTTGGACTACCTTTTGATTAGCCTTCTCCTTTAGTGCTAGCCTTCGTCATGGCTGAGTCTGCCCTTCACCTCCGGAGTGCCGACAGAAACTCAGTACAAAGACTTTGTATAAATGGATGCTCAAGTGTGTGTGGGTGTGTGGATTGGTATGTGTGAGAGCATATTTTTATACTATGGTCTACACTCACTGTTGGGCGCTGATGACGTCAGTGGGGATGTCATAGTAGCTAGTCCTTGCTATGCATGATGGAGTTTATGGTTTTCAACCTTGTGAGGGACTATCATGAGATCGAAACTGCACTATGTTGTGTTTTTAGAGGATGAGTTTGGGAATGTTCCTGGAGTCATCTAGGTATATGTGTTTTTACAGGATGAGTTTGGGAATGTTCCTGGATTCATCTAGGTATATGCTTTCTTAAAGGTTGAAGGAGAGAAAACTACCTGAGGAATCCCTTGAGAGCTTGTTACATCCGTTTGCTTGCAAAAAGGAAAGGGAGCATTCTTTGTGTCGGATGAAAAAAAAATTGCAGCATTTGAGATGCTAAAAGAAAAGCTTACCACGGACCGAGTATTGATCTTACCAGATCTTCGGAAAGCTTTTCACGTCCAAGCTGATGCATGTGGAAAGAATGGCCTGGGAGTAGTCATTATGTAGGAAGGACGGGTAGTGGCCTATGAGAGTAGAATTTTGCAAGATGATGAGAGACATCTGGGCATTTATGAGAAGGAATTGCTGGCTGTAATTCATGCCCTTGCTACATGGAAGCACTGTTTGCTTGGGGCTGATTTCACAGTGCAGACGGATCATCAATCTTTGAGATATTTCCTCACTCAGACGAAGTTATTTGAGAAGCATTTGCGATGAGTCAATTTCTTATCCATATTTCACTTTCAGATAGTGCATGTGGAAGGTTAAAAAAATGTGGTGGCCGATGCATTGTCAAGGAAGCCTCAGGTTTCTGCAGTAACCATTGCTTACCACAGTGAGTTGGATGCAATGAAGGATCAGTATGCACAAGATGAGGGTTTTTCACGGATTTATGACCAGCTATGTAATAATAAGCAGCATGACCATTATACTCTCAGAGATGGCTTCATCATGATGCATGGACGCCTTTGTGTCACAAAGCAGCTACTAAGGTCAAAGGTTATAATAGAAAGTCATGCTCCACTTTATGCAGGACATAGAGGCATTGATGCTATGGTTAAAGCAGTGGAACACTTTTTTTATTCGCCAGCTTTGAGGCGGAATGTGGATGCTTTTGTTAGAACATGCATCATCTAGATGCCAGAAGGTCAAGTTTGACAGGTAGAAGACACCTGGATTGTTGCAGCCATTGCCAATCCCAGATAGGCCGTGGGAGAGCATTCCCATGGCTTTTATATTTGATCTTCCTAGGACGCCTACGGGGAATGATGGGGTCTTTGGACTATTATATGCCAGTTTAGTAAGCAGGCACACTTCATTCCAGTAAGGAAGAAAATAACAACGGATCATATGGCAAAGTCGTTCATGCAGAACATTTTCAAATACCATGGGATGCCTCAATCTATCGTAAGTGACAAAGAACCGCGCATGAGGTGTCTCTTTTGGAGAGGGCTCTTCGAAAATATGGGTACTCTGCTGAGATTTTCATCTTCTTCCCATCCTCAGTCAGTTGGGCAGTCCGAAGAGGCTAATTTGACTACTCTTGATTTGCCGAAATGCTACGTGTCTGAGCATAAGACACAATGGGAGCAATTTCTACCCTTAGTAGAATTTGCTTACAACATTACTGTGCATACTTCCATTGGGAAAACTCCTTTTGAAATAGTGGAAGGAGGCAGGAAAGTTCCACCTAGCTTGCATACAAATTTTTTTTTTTTTGAAGCTGATAGGTATGTTGAAAGCATGGATGTGGCATATATGAAGGTGAAGCAAACTCTCCAAAAAGACTCAGGCAAAGCAAAAGAAGGCAGCTGATCGTCACCATCATGAATTGATAGTTAATGAAGGTGATTGGGTTCTTTTGCGCTTTGAAAAGGCAAGGTTGAAAAAGAAAAGGGGCAAAGACCAGTTGCTTCCCAAACTCACCATGAGATATTATGGGCCTTTTCAGATTTTAGAGAACTAAGTGATGTAGCTTACAGGTTAAAGCTACCGGATCACTGGAAGATTCACAATGCTTTCCGTGTGAGTCTCTTTAAACCTTTCAAGAGTGATGTGCCAGAGGATATGCCTGATGAGATGCAACCAAAGGTTGAGGAATTGGATGAGAGCCTAGTTCCAGAGCAGATTTTGGCACATAAGGAAAGGAAGATCAGCAGTAGAGTTTCCCGTCGCTACTTGGTAAAATTCAGAAATTATTCTCCATTACATGCAAAGTGGTTAGAAGAGGGTGATCCGGCAAAGACACCTCAGTTATTACAGCTCTATCTAGATGCTTTTCAGCTTGAGCCGACCTTGGTTGAGGCCCCTTCAGGCTCAGTAGAGCATAGGTTGGAGCATTTCCTGATGCTCAAGAGAGGGGTAGTACCTCTGTCTCTATGTTACAGACAGGCTCACATATCTAGAGGTTGCTTGGTGACATTGTTTCTTTCACCGGAGGTAATGCTGGCTGACAGTATATCTGCCTTGGGACTTCTATGATTAGTGTACTAGTCACTATGAGTTGGTTTTTGTAGTTTATATGGATTGTTATCCTAGGTTCTGAACAATCATATATGCTGTCTTCAATGGTAATACATGCTTTTATGATGGTATATTCACATGTATTTCAGTTATTGCATATCCTTGTAACATTCAGATGCAATCGAGGACACTTGCCAGGTTTGAAAAGAGGGGTATGTCACGAGGTGGTGAGTTTGATGCTCACATGTGGCCTCGACCCCGGTAATCAAATGGTGAGGTCGCAGGATGTGGGTGTGCAAGTTTCCCCTAGGCAATTGTGCCTCAGGGGCAACTGAAGGGCTTAGGGCCAAAAGGGGACCAAAAACCTTAGGCTTCAAGTTGGTCATTGGTTGGCCTTTAAAGAGGCCCCAGGGGCAACCCAAGCCATGGGCTCCACGTGGCAAGCCCATGCAGCCCCATTTTGGTAAGGAAGGCTGGAGAAGCCTTGGAGCAAGCAAAGGATGGCAATGGAGGATCACGGGGGAGAAAAACGAGGAAGGTAGCCGGCGTAAGGAGAGGTCGTGAGCGAGAGGCCAGCTAACGAGTGCTTGCGATCTTGGCCCGAGTTTTTCTGCTACAAAACCCAACCTATTTTGCTGGATTTTCTTCTTGTTGCAGGTGCCTATTGCCCGGGCTGTAAAAATGATCTGGCACTGCACCATACCTGCTGTATTTCTTGCAGATAGCCAGACAAATAGTCCATGTGTCCTTGCAGCTGTTTCGCCGGTCCTTCACACTTGCTGGAGACCATGCACAATCTATTTGTCCAGGTACGCTCCCTACCTACAGTGACCTGACCCCTTGTCCCTTTCATATGGGGGCTCACAGGTGGGTTAGTGACACTCCAACTAGTACTTGGATGGAATAGACCCCTTTGGGATAACTCCATTGCACACCATTTCCTTATAGCCTTGCTTTATATAGCTGCCTCTTGCTTTGTTCTACCTAAACTTCCATGTATGCTTCTGCAAACTTTGTTTCCAGCGGAAAAGGCATGTACATTCCCACCTTGTCGTCACCTATTTTGTGTCACTTGTTAACATAATCGTTAATGCATTCAAATTTGGCCCTGGCCTCATCCACCGTGAACTGGAAATCAGTAATTGGGTACTCATTTCTTATTTATCAACTTCTATTGAAATTTGCTCATAGTTCCAGCAATAGAATGGTATATGAGCTTTGACCTCTACCAATGCTCTTCTGCACAGCTTGCAGATCCTCTCTTCTTAGCCACAGTATTCTAATGTCAATGGTGAGGATTTGAAGGTCAGCCTAGCCTCCCCGCTCCGCCTCCCCGCTCCGCCTCTCCGCTCCGCTCAGCCTCTCCGCCTAGCCTAGCCTCTCTGCTCAGCCCGTCCAGCTCCACCAACCTCTCCAGCCTGCTCCGCCAACTCCCACTAGCCTATGCTAGCCTGCTCCCTCACCCCCGCGGGCTGCTTCCTTACCTCTGCGAGCTGAAAGCGTCTGAAGTGAACTCTCCCCTTCTGTTGGTTTGGAATGCTTTGACTTTCTTTTTTGGCTCTAGCTTTCCATTTCTTGAACTGGTGGAATGCAAGATTTCTTTGGTATGCAATAGACTCATGTCATCCTACTGAAATCATCAATAAAAGTAAGATAATACCCAGCTTTGGAATAGGACTTCTCCATCCTCGGATTCCACCTTCATCTTGTTCTTTGTGATCTGGCTAGCAGAAATCAGATTCTTGCATAGTACATAGAGAACATTCGAAAGTACCTTTTTCTCTTGTGAATACATGGTGAATGGAATGCTCCCAATTCCTTCGACTGAGCACTTCTTGCTATCTCCAACAATCCTTGTCCAATCCGGGTGTGTGGGCTGTAGTACCTTGAATCACTTACTACATGAGCGGAGGATTGCTTTATGACTAGAAAGAGCTCCTCCTTTGCAACATTGCTAAATCTGACTTTGACTCTTCTTGGATTTGTTGCCTTCCTTTTTTGATCGGCTTTCTTCTTTATGGAGTCTTTGGCAATGTGGCCCAACTTGTTGTAGTAGAAACACTTTCAATCCCAATTCCTAGTTTTCTTGTCCCACTATCCTTTGACTTGTTCTCCCTCGAACCGCTATCATCCTTGGGCTTGCCTTTTTAAGTCTTACCCTTGTTGACTTTCCCTACTGACAAGGAAGCCCTTGTCACTACTATCTGTGTCATATTACTTCTCTCAAACTTCCTCTTGTGGCAGTACAAACAAGTAACAATTGCATGCATAATCCCCCATTTTGTTCCATTTTTTTCTCTCCTCGTTTCATTTTTCTTTTTTTTTCCCTCTTTTGTCCTTTTGTAGTGCACTTTGTGAGCAATTGCAGCCAACCGGTGCCTCACAACCTTCAATAGTAAGATGGTCATGGATCTTGTCCTCATCATCCATTGTCAGTTGACAATTGATTGTGGGGGGAAAGGATGCGTGGTGTTGTTTCCTAAATATCCTTTAAGACCTTCTAGGCTTGTACCGTCGTATCCACAAGCTATGGCATCTGCAGTGGTTCTGGTTATCATAAAGAGTGTCTCCACATCTCTTTATGTCCAATCTCTATTGGATCTGCTGGTGTCATGACTTGGGTTGTTGTTCGTTAGATCTGTCACGTTTGTGGGCTTCACCTTGGTTCTTTCCTTCATCTCCCAAACGAGCCTTGCAACAATGGCAATGAGCTTCTCTTTTAGATGGATAGTTAGTCCCATCAAATTTCCTACTTTCTCTAAAGCTAGGAATATGCATGCGAGAAGCCATATGTAACCATTTTAGAATGACCAGATGTACCTTCAACTGAGTACAACACTAAAACAGAAAACTGAAATCACAGCACCTCACGGTATTGGATCTCCTTCTCCTCGGAGGGTTTCCTGAAGTTCGTTGGAGCATATCACAAGGGTATCACCTTTGGCTGTGATACCATGTTAGAGTGGAGGGCCTACTGAAGAAGTAACCCTATAACCTCTCACTGATCTCTCTGTCACTCTGTTGGTACACACACATGTTGAATCCACACTTAGAGAAATTACGCAGAAGATTGTGAAGAACTAAAGTCTATTCATCCACAAAGTGTGAGATAACACCTCAAAGAAGAGCAAGAAACATTCAGTAGAGAGCTTGAGCCTCGGTAAAATCACAGTCAGGTGCGACTGTCTGCTGAGATCTATAGAGAGTCTAGATGCTCACACTCCTCTTGTATTGTCTGGAATAGGCGTTAGTGGGATAGGACTGGAGTGTGCCAAAAGCTGCCTATTTATAGGGGTGGAGGGACTAGAATCCCCCAAACATGCCCGACTCAAAATGAGCCAACCAGGCCCACAACCGACTAGATGGCAGGCTTACCAGAGTACTTACAGACCTGACTAGTCTGTAACAGGTGCCAACCTCCTGCCAGGCCTGTAACTGCTATGCTGATTCTGAGGCACTATGCTGCAGACAGCAGCTATTCTCCAGTCTGACACAATCTTCTGGGGACCTACGGACTGCTCCAGAGCCTATACCAGCCCATACTGCATGTAATGAATCGAGCTGTCTGTGATTTGGGTATAATGTCAAAACAACGTGAGTGATACATTGTTACCGCAGCAGTATCTATTCCAACTCTTAATCATCACACCTGTGCTGAGCTTTGGTGCTAATGTTTTCATTTGTTTATTTATTTATTGTTTTTTTTTTGGTTTCCCCCAATATGCAGGGTCAAGTAAGCAGAGAGATTCCACTTCATCCCGTTAACAACAGGACAGGGGATGTATGGCACATTTTTCTTTCAAACATTGTTGACGGCTTGCTCTATTGTTATCGAGTGGATGGCCCCTTTTCCCCGGAGAATGTCCATCGATACAACCCAGGATGCGTCTTAATTGATCCTTATGCAAAGGTGCTTCCTATCTCCTTTGGAGAGTACATCTCCTACTCTCTTACTGAATAAATTACTGACTATTTATTAAGTCAGCTTGACACTTATTTTATCTTTTACAGTCTTTTGGCTATTGAAGATATTACTACTGTTTGGTTCCACCATTGTTTGTTTCAACTATGATAGAAATCTCCAAAGTTGTCATCTTTTCTCATGGACAATGTAGGCTGTCATTAGCAGAGAATTTTATGGTGTTCCAGGGCGTAATGGCAATTGCTGGCCTCAAATGGGTGGCATGGTTCCTGTTGAAACTGAGGTACTATTACCAATACTACCATAAAGCAACTCTATCTTATGGGAGCTATGCATGCTTTTCCCTCATACTAGATGATACTCTTTCTTTCTGTGTTTTCTCTGATATGAGGAAGTCCTAGAATATACGCTTGCTGCTTTGCTTGTTTGATAGCCGTATGTTTGGTATCTTAAGGAACTAGCTAACTATTCTTGAGTACCTACTAGATATTAATGTAAATGTATTTCTTGTCATATCTACAGAAATTCTGAAGGAACTAGCTAATCTATTTACCGATTCTTGATATCAATGTAAATGTAAATCCTCCTTTTTATAGCTTCGCACCGAGGGATTAGGGGTGGTTCCTCTCATTGACAGGAATTTTTGGCTGGTAAGTAGCTCTAAACTTCTCGCACTCATTGTAAGCTATTCAAAGTGCGTCTTCTGGGATTTTGTATTATACTTTCACTTGACAAATTGTACAGGTGGCTAAACACTTTTAGTGCAGGTGGGTAAGCCTAAAGAGGGGTTAGGAATTAGAATAGCTCATCGTAATGCCCCCCTCAAAATGAGCAAAATGGATGCCAAGTTAATATTGGAACCGACCCAAATTTGTCATGGCAAAAGACTGGTGATGCTTATTATAAGCTTCCAAAGAGCTATCGAGGGTTGGTGATGACTTGCAGAGCTGGAGTTGAAGAACTAGGCCCATTGTTGCCCCGAGAGGAGGCTGAAATGAAGTTGTATGACAAAGTGGGCTTTGACGAGTGGGCTGTCATGGCCAAGAGTAAGTCGGGCAAAGGAAAGAAACAACAAAAGAAGGATTCCAAGGACAATGGGGACTCAACAAAAGGTGAAGGCAGGAAAAGGAGGTTAAGAAAATGCTTTACTGTGACAAGCCAAGAGACCTTGCAAAGGATTGTAGGAAGAAGATGGCCGATTAAGCTAAGGAGGAGGACCAATTGAAGGCAACGGAAGTAGATAAATCAGCAAATGTGGTAGTTTATCAAGTTCTTTTAGCAGTTACACCCAACAACCTTGAAGTGATCTCTGCAGACCTAGTCGTGACCATGTTCATGTTGGACATTGTGGAATGGTCCACAGATTTGGACTTTGTGGTGGAGGATGGCATATATTGCTTAGTCAAAGGACCTAAGAACAATGCCAGTACCATGGGAAAAGTTGAATATGGGCACTTGAAGGTCACCATGGTGGTTTAGAATTGCAGTTCGGCACGAGTGAATGGTACTTCTAGGAGGTACCCAACTTGCTTCAACAACAAGCAACAATCTGAGTTTAGGGTAATGTGATAATTCTTTCTATCTTAAATGGTGCGTTGCCCTATCAGCTAGATTTAGATTTAGATGCTCGTTGGGGAGAGACTAAAATGAAAATGTTTAGACTTCACAAGCAGTTGTAGCTTGAATGAAGAGATTTTGGACTACCTTTTGATTAGCCTTCTCCTTTAGTGCTAGCCTTCATCATGGCTGAGTCTGCCCTTCACCTCCGGAGTGCCGACAGAAACTCAGTACGAAGACTTTGTATAAATGGATGCTCAAGTATGTGTGGGTGTGTGGATTTGTATGTGTGAGAGCATATTTTTATACTATGGTCTACACCCACTGTTGGGCGCTGATGACGTCAGTGGGGATGTCATAGTAGCTAGTCCCTGCTATGCATGATGGAGTTTATGGTTTTCAACCTTGTGAGTGACTATCATGAGATTGAAACTGCACTATGTTGTGTTTTTAGAGGATGAGTTTGGGAATGTTCCTGGATTCATCTAGGTATATGCTTCTGCCATATTAGCGGACATGCAAATTTCACCTCGTGAAGTTTTCGTCCAAGTTGCGGCCTGCTGGTATTGTGATAATTCTTTCTATCTTAAATGGTGCGTTGCCCTATCAGCTAGATTTAGATTTAGATGCTCGTTGGGGAGAGACTAAAATGAAAATGTTTAGACTTCACAAGCAGTTGTAGCTTGAATGAAGAGATTTTGGACTACCTTTTGATTAGCCTTCTCCTTTAGTGCTAGCCTTCATCATGGCTGAGTCTGCCCTTCACCTCCGGAGTGCCGACAGAAACTCAGTACGAAGACTTTGTATAAATGGATGCTCAAGTATGTGTGGGTGTGTGGATTTGTATGTGTGAGAGCATATTTTTATACTATGGTCTACACCCACTGTTGGGCGCTGATGACGTCAGTGGGAATGTCATAGTAGCTAGTCCCTGCTATGCATGATGGAGTTTATGGTTTTCAACCTTGTGAGTGACTATCATGAGATTGAAACTGCACTATGTTGTGTTTTTAGAGGATGAGTTTGGGAATGTTCCTGGATTCATCTAGGTATATGAGTTTAGGGTAAGTGTTGTCAATTGTTATATTGGAGACTTAAGCAGGTTGCTTTGGGGTAATTGTCTGCATAAGAGTTCTCAGGTATGCCACCAACACAAGCTCTGTTTGCTGAGCCCTCTGTTGCAGAACCCCCCTTGGATCACCACGTACCTCTCGTAGGCTTCAGTAGCTTGCTCTAGGATGAACTTTGCATGCTGCTCGCTCCCGCATACACATGTACTGTCCTACTGCCTGTAGGTATGTACCCTGTGAAGTCCAATACTGGCTGAGGGCTGGTTCTAAACTGAACTAAAGAATGGCCCGTCAATTGGGGCCTATTATAGGCTAAGTAGCCTTTTGGTATGGTCGACGAGACTGATGATATGGTCAAGCAGTCAACATATACAGGCTTGGTCGGTTCAGTCTGTGGCGTGTGGAAGGGCTGCTAGCTGACCCTACCATGGGCAGTCTGCTAGTGGTCCTACATCGCTGCAACACTACCACCAGGCTCCACCCTTCGCCAACCTGTTACAAGGTGCTAACGACCTGTCAGGTCCATCCCAGGATCTGTATGGGCCTTGCCATGTAGGAGCCCTTTTTGTTGGCTTTGTACCAGCTCTCTGCCTTCAAATGGGCCCATGGCTGGGCATCTTTCAGCCCCACAGCCAGCTCGAATAACAGGCAATTCACAGCCCTAATGGAGGTTTATAGGACAGCTAGCTTTGGTGGCTCATGTTGCTGCCCAAGAAGGATGAATAATTACTGCCCATGTGGCAGCCTGTTTGTTGCCCACAGGGCACCCCCCCCACATGTGCCCATGTGGCACAGTCTAGACCCAACATGCTGTTTGGGGTCAAGCCAGTCTGCTCTGCATTTGGGGGATCACAGGTGGGGCATTGACCCTAGATTTCCAACACTTTTGGCTAGGTATTAATTAGGACATCCAAAACCAAATTTGCTCAGTAAAAATAAAGCAGAGCATTTTTAGTAAGGTTGCTTTGATTTGAATAAGTCATACCCTCTGCCTCCATTACCATGTCGCCTAGTAGACAACCCGTAAGCTCCTGCGAGCTTCCCCCTCCCCCTCCGTACCTCTACCTCCCCCTCCCTCGCCATCCCCGCTCACCTCCGTCTCACCCCCCCTCGCACCTCCGCTCACCCTCGCCACGCTCACCCCCCCCCCCCCCGCTCCGTCTCTCCCCCTTGCCCCTCCGCTCCACCCCTCCCCGCTCCCGCTCCACTCACACCCCCTCACCCCGCCTCACCCTCCCCGCCTCGCTCCGCCCCCCCTCGCCACGCACACCCCCCCCCCCCCGCTCCGTCTCTCCCCCTTGCCCCTCCGTTCCATCCCTCCCCGCTTCCGCTGCACTCACACACCCCCCCCCCCCCCCCCCCCCCCCCCCCGCCTCCCGCTCCGCCCACCCACCCCTCGCCCCCCGCCCTCGCCCTCTTTCGCCTCACCGCCCCCCCCTCCATTTACTCCCGTCCCCCTTCCCGCTCTCCGCCCGTCCCTTCGCTCGCTTTTTTTTTTTGGCCTCCCCCGTCCCTTCGCTCTCTCTTTTTTTTTTTTTTTTCCTTCACCCGCCCCCCGTTTGCCTCTCGCCCCACTCCGCCTCTCCCCTGCCCCCGCTTCCGTCCCCGCCTCCTCTCCACCGCCCCCGATCCCCGCCCCCACTCCTCCACCCCGCGCCATCTCCGCTTCCTGCCCCCCCATCCCGCTTCCTCCGCCCCCCGCCCTCCATCCTTCCCGCCACACCCAAGCTCCACCCTCCCGCATCTACCCCCCTCCCTTTTTTGGGTGGCAGCCTTTTCCTCATCGGAAGCCTCGCAGTTTGTCTTGGCGGTGTGGCGGCCCCTTGCCCGGAACCGGAGGCCCAGACGGACCCTCCCTCTCCAGATGCCTACCGCGTCATCCTGATAGAGCAACAATCATCTCGGGTTCAGGAGGTTGCCAATGACTTTGCCCTTACCTCTGTTTATGGCAGAGTCATTGGACATTCCTCCTCCAGATCAGCCATTAGGGACTGCCACCCTCATGCTAGAGGACGGCCATATTGAGGAGGTGGCCCTTATGGGAAGGGGCATCTTCTGGCTCAAACTCTCCAATGTGAAAGCGGCGAGCAAACTGATTGCTGGCTCCCCCACGACTGTGGATGGAAAGATTGTCATGATAGTCCCGTGGTACCGCGGATTTAGCGCGGTGGATTTTGATGCTCGGTTCCGTATACCTCGTCATCCAGTGACGCTAGTTTTTCCAGGTCTTGCTGCTGAGCTACGGCCGATTGTCAGGGACCTGGGCTCCCACTTTGGCTGGGTTATGCACGATACTTTCGCCGATGCGGTGACTACGGCAGGAGCCCCCCGAGTCCGTGTGGCTGTGGCGGATCCTGTGACTCTCCCGACAGTGATCGAGATCGTGACAGATGCCGGCAGCATCACTTAGAGCATGGTAGTCACCGGACAGCCAGGGCAGTGTTTGAGGTGTCACGGCTTCGGGCACCTGGCGGCTGTTTGTCCACGCTTCGCTAGCTCTTCTCGACCCCCCCCGCCCCCCCCTCGCCGCCCCCTCCCCCCCCCTCCGGGCAGCCACGCCAGGAGGAGCAGAGGCAGCCGGAGCCCGGACCAGAGTTAGCTGGCGGCTGGACTGAGGTTAGAAGGAAAAGGGGAAAGAACAAGAAGATTTCTGATAAAGGCAAAGAGGCTGAGGTTACCCAACCTGCAGTTGCACCTCAGAGACCTGACAGGCAGCCGCCCCAGGGACCTGGGAGAGCATCTTCTTCGACGGTAGCCAGCCCTCCACGGACTCAGGTCCCCCTCTCCTCCTCTCCCCAGCCTCTTCCTATTCAGCCCCAGGCCATCCCCCATCTGCACCCCACTTCTCCCGACCCGCAGCTTCAGCCCCCCCCCCGTCCTCCTCAGTCTTCTCCCCCTCCTTCTCAGCCCCAGTTCCAGATGCATCCCCATCCCTCCCCCCCCCCCCCCCCCGCCTCTTTTAGCTCTCCCGCAGATCTAGTTGCACCGACGATTCCTCAGCCGAGGGCAGCCCCCCGATCCCCCTCCTCCTCCTCCTCCACTAGTCGCCCCTGAGGAGTCTGTGTTGCCTATTCCCCAGCCTCCTCCCCCTCCCCCTCCGCTGGCAGGACACCCTGAGTCTACACCTTCACCGGAGCAGGCTTCTCTGTCCGCTAGCCCCTCAGTAGCAGACTCCGACGGGCCTCAGCTTCAGGAGAGAGAGCTCCCCCGTGACTTTTACAGATCTGGCCCCTGGGACTACTTGGATGTGGCCGACCTCGGGACTTTCCCTGCTTGCCTCGACATCAGTATCTTCCTGCTCCGCAAAGGGGCGGATGGGAAGATAGCCGCCTTGGCCCCCAGGGATGGCCCTAGCTTTGCTTTCACGTTCCTTAGCGACGGCACCGAGACCTGGACAGACGACTCGGTATGGGAGGCTCTCAGGGAGCAGACACATGCTCAGGTTTGCTCCTGGATAGGCCCGTCCGGTGGGCAGCTTCTCGAGACTTAGTGGTCCGAGGGTGACGTGCGCCTGCGGTGGCGTTGCGCCGCCAAACGCTTCAGACTGATTGTGATTCTCAGGGCCCCCCTGTCTTGGCCCCTCCCCCAAGATGTCAGAGCCTGGACCCCTCAGAAACTCCGCGCTTTCTACGGTATGACCACCTCAGAGATCTCGAGCTGGCTCGAGAAAGCTTTCGTTCATGGTACCAAAGGCCTCTCGCCTTTGCTGAAGGTGTTGAAGGACGGGCAGGATGACCCCGCCTCCCCCTCCAAACCTTCCCATAAGCGTCAGCGTCTCCACTCCGAGATGTCAGCTTCTTCTTCGACTTCGACCGTGAGCAGACAGCTGTTCGCAGCCTCCCAGCCCTCACCATGAGCCTACACCTCGTTTCCTGGAATGTGAACGGGTTTCACTCTTCTGGAACCCGTGGTCCTAGGAAGCTCATTTTGAGACAGGAACTTCAGCCAGCAGTGATAGGTCGTTTGGATGTACTTCTGCTCCAGGAGCACAAGCTTTCTGCGGCTCACTCCCGCAGATGCGAGAAGATTCTCCCTGGACGTTCTCACACTTATTGGGAGCCCTCGATCGGCGCACTGGGGCGGAGTGGTGGTGTTTGTACCTCCGTGGGCGAGCAGCTAGCCCAGGGAGTTTTCGGTCATGGCACGCTGATTCCAGGCCGTGCCCTTTGGGTAGGCCTGGAACTGGAGGGATCCAGAGTTGGAGTCCTCAACATTTATGCTCCCACAGATCTCCGTTGTAGAGCCACCTTCTGGAAGACACTTACAGGGATTCTCCCAGACATGGATTCCTGGATTGTTGGAGGTGACTTCAACAATCTGGAGACCTTGGAGGACCAGCAGGGCACAGGACCGGAGTTTACAGGTATGTCTCAGGCAGAGCAGTCAGCTTGGGACTCTTTTATCTTTGCGACAGGAGGAAGGGACAGTTGGCGAGACCCGTCCTTCCAACGCTGGCACGGGAGCTTGGACTTTTCGTGGGGCTTCCGCAGGGAAGGAGGCAAACTCCTGGAGAGGCTGGATAGATTTTATGTGAGTGATTGGGCCATCGGCAAAGGCGGTCAGGCGGGTATAGTTCCAGGGACGACACTGTCCGACCATGCGCCTGTGGTCTTATCATTAGATTCGGCAGCTCAGTCCCTTCCCCCCCGCTCATGCCGGATTCCTGACTCCATTTTCTCGAGGGAGGATGTGCGCAGCAGTATTTGCAGTCTTTGGGACAGAGACTGGGGCGAGTGCGTGGATCTGGTTGGCTCGGTGGCGCAGGCTTTGCAGGAGTCCAGCCAGATCTGCCAGCTTGCAGCCCTACAGGTTCGACAGGATTGGTGGGGCAGAGAGAGAGCTCTTCGGAGGGACCTCGCCTCCATTCAGCGACTCCAGCAGGCTTCCCCGGGCTCGGAGGAGCTTCGGATCCAGGCCCTTCGAGCCAGAGCCCTTCTGGAGGAGACACTCCAGCGTCGCTCAGAGTTTTCCTATCACGCCTCTCTCTCCTTCTGGGCCCGGAAGGGTGACCGGATGTGCAGGGAGTTCTTCAGGACGCATGGCCAGAGAGCTGCAGGTGATCAGCTTCGGAGTCTCAGGACAGCGGATGGTCACATCGTTACGGATCCGGGGGAGGTCTTGGGGTTGGCCACTGACTTCTACAGGACCCTCTTCCAGCAGGAGCCGCTTGCCCCTCGTACTCGACGTGACCGTGAGGAGGTGTGGAGGCACATTCCATCCCTGGTCCACCCTAGCATGCAGGCGACGTTGTTGGCACCGTTCACCATGGACGAGATGTTGGAGGCCTTGATGGCCATCGACGGACAGAAATGCCCAGGTGAGGATGGGCTATCCCGGGCATTCTTCACCTCCTTCTGGGACCAGATCCATCAGCCCCTCCTTGCAGCTCTGCAGAGGATTTTCAGCAGTGGTCAGATGCCAGAGAGCCTTTCCTCGGGACTGATTTGCCTCATCCCGAAGGGAGGAGATAGACAGGAGATCCATCAGTGGCGCCCGATCACTCTCCTTACCACTGCCTACAAAATCCTCGCCAAGATGATCAGCGCCAGAGTTCGGCCTCTACTTCCAGACCTCATCCATGACACTCAGACAGGCTTTGTCCAGGATCGCAGTATCCTGGATAATGTCTTCACCTTCTCAAAGGCGGCGGAGTGGGCTCAGCACAGCGGATCACACCTTGCCATTCTACTTCTCGACTTTGAGAAGGCCTACGATCGAGTGGACTGGTCCTTTTTGGAGGGGACTCTGGAGCGGCTAGGTTTCCCAGCAGGTTGGATTCAGGGTATCTCAGCTTTGTACAGGACAGCTTCTAGCAGGGTCATCATTGGAGGCAGGATGGGTGAGCGCTTTAGCTTGGAGAGATCAATGCGTCAGGGCTGCCCCCTTGCTCCTTACCTGTTTCTCTTCTTCGCCGAGGCTATGACTTACTACCTTCGGGCGAGGTCTACAGGGATCAGGGGTGTTCGCCTTCCACTCCGAGAGGACACGGAGCTTTTGGACTCGGAGTACGCAGATGATACAGCCCTATATGTCCAGGACGATGAGAGGATGCTAGAGAGGGTGCGGATGGCCCTGGAGGTCTTCTGCTCGGCCGCTGGTGCGAAAATCAATTGGAACAAATCAGTTGGTTTTCTCACAGACCCCGGGGCGTGTTCTCAGTGGGGGAGGTTTTTGGGTTTCAGATGGATTCCACGGGGACAGACAGCTAGATATAATTAGCACTGTTTTTTTGGCAAAAGTAAGGTTGCTTTAATTTAGTTCTTTCATCTCTCCCATTGCTTTCTAAAGAAGTCCATAGCTCTTTCCATTTCATAGCATTTCTTGTTTGTCTAAATTTGTTGGTAGATTTCTTACTATGAGAGCTTGTATTATGGTCCAGAATTGCATCAATAGTTGAGACCTTGAGTCTATAGTTTGTTGAAGGTGAGAAAGTCAATCCAAAAGTACGAGAGTCTTCCAAACTCAAAAGATTGATGAATGTTCCAAATTTGTCACTGAGATATTGTGACCATTTACTTCATAGATTTGGTGAGCTTCCTTACAAATAAGCTCTACTTGTAGGACTTTGAGTACGTGCAAACTTTCATGTTGGTTGATTTAATGAAATGTCTACTTGAAAGTATGAGAAGATATTCTCAGACTTGATCATGCAAACTTTCATGTTTATTTTTACAAAATGACTACTTAAAAGTGTTGTCTAATATGAGAAGATATTCTCATAAATTTGATTGAACCACTACCTCTTTTACATAGACCATAAAGAATTCTTGATGTGAAAGAAAGCCTACTCATCACACAATAATTCAAGAGCATTTAGTTAAGGGAACGGATGGTTCAAGTGAAAATGCTACATGGAAAAGTGTAAGCAAACTTAGAGAAAGGTTTTCAAATAGGATATAAACAAATTTTGAGGTGAAGTGAATAGTACTTCACCAAAAAGTGACAAGGGTGATGACTTTCTTAGTGATTGTTATGCCTTACGATTGGGCATAGGAGTAGTGAACCATGGGTTAAACCAATGGCTGTAAGTTAGTATAGGAATGTTAGATTAAGGTGGCCTTGCGGTGAGCACCAAAAGTTAGTGAGGGGTTCATTATTAAGAGAGGACCCCTAGGGGGCAAGATCCCTTGAGAGAGGGTCACCCATGGGTTGTAGGTTTTACTGAGGGGCATCCACCTAAGGTTTCTAAGGCCTTCTCCAAGGTGGAAAGACATGAAAACATACGATGCCAAATAGGACACGTGACTTTGGGAGGTAAATGCAATGGTTTTGCCACCTAGGCCTAGGATGAAAATTCATGAGCTTGAGTGGATGTTAAACATCCTTGCCAATCTGACCATGAGAGAGAGGCGGCCTCCCATGTGTGGCCCAATTAGCTTTAAATACCTGCATATGATATTGAGATATCCTTGATCCAATGTATTGAGAAGCTCAAACTCCTCATGGTACCCTTCAAGAAAGCTAAGTCCTTCTTGCAATCCAAGAGCAAGATCATAAAAGGGCATGACTCATATCAAGCCTAGTTTGTGGCCTTCTGGAAAGTGAATATATTATCTAGGATACCATGCTCCTAAACAAAATCTAACTATCTAGCATGCGTGAGATTTGGGAGAAGAGGCCGTTGACACAGACTCAAGCCCTTGGCCAATATCTTATAGGCTGGGGTAATTAGTCGCCCGTGGCGGGTATTTGTTGTATCCCCCATCTTTGGGGTCAGGCATGACTAGCCCTAGGAGAGGGAATGGGCCATCATAACCTAAAATGAAGGTCTCCTCAAATGCATGGTGAAGCCGAGTTCAGAGCATGCCCTCAAGGGCATTACTATGCTGGTAGACCTCACACATCTTAGCATTAGTGAACTATGCCTATAGACGGCTAATGCCTCTACCTATAGAGTAGTGGTCTCTGCTTGACAAAACTGGCTGTTGAAAGAGTGGCTATATCAAGGATCTCAATAGGGTGGTGTGCAGCTGTCCTTGCTCATCTTGTAGGTGCTCTAACTACATGGCTTGTCATCATATCCACCTACTGCGCCCACTGAGCTTAGGAAGAATGGTAAGTGTACTCTGCCCATATGGCCTCTACTCTGGTTGGTACAGTTTTGCCATACTTACGGAGTCAAAGGTGCCACTCCCTGAGTCTCTCAATAGAAACGAGACCTTTCCAAATGGAGAACCAACCTCATGAACTAGGATGTTTACATGGGAGAGTTGAACAAGCCATGTAAGGGTGGCCTGATATTGGGGCATTGATGGGAAAAAATAGATCAAGACAGTAGCGTTGTAAGGCTTCAAATGAATCCCCGTGTGGAGATGCGGAAGCAATCTTGAACAAAACTATTGAGAAGGGGGCCAGACATTTGCTAAATGGAAAAGTCTATGAATCATGTGGTGACTGCCTAAGCATAGAAATGATAAATTAGGAAGGGAAATTAATTGTAGCCATTTGGAAGCATAGGTGACTAAAGTCATTTTGGTCCGATCCAAGGGACTAGAGAAATCATTAGGTTAGAACTTGTGCGCAAGCAAGCCATGCCAAAACACTCAAGTTGGATGTGGAAGAAAACTTAATGCAGGGTTTGGAAAGCTGTAATACCTGTGGGGCCTAGCACAGGATTGAATCAAAGATTTTATGAAATACATACATTTTCCTGATTTTTATAATCTTGCTTTAAAATTTGAGGCTCCTTTGTGAGTTCAAAGTATGGGTCTTCTTGAACCCAGCTGGAGCAAACTAACTCCTGCATTCTATGCAGTAAATGGAATTTATTCCTGTAAATAATCGACCCTATTATATTTTCCATCTGCGCACAATCTTAGGTGTAAGATTCTTTTTTGAGTGAAAAATCTTGGTCTCATTGTAATGTAGCTGGACAAGAAAAGATGCATTTTCTGTTTTTACATACAAAGAAGCCTGTCAAGCCATTCGGTTTGCTTCAAAATTTAAAACGCTCCTTAATTACTTTAAATCACTGCAAGCGAGGCATCATCTATTAGGACTAGATATGTTTTAAGTGAGTTCATGTTCATGGAAGTTTGTCAACTCTGATATCTAGTCTCACTATTGGCTTTTGTGATCCTGTTGAAAACCTAGCCTTTTGATTGGGAGGGAGATGTACGTCCTCATCTTGAGCAAAAGGATCTCATCATCTATGAGATGCATGTACGGGGATTCACGCGCCATAAGTCCAGTAATGTTGCTCATCCAGGGACTTACCTGGGACTGGTAGAAAAGCTCCACCACCTCAAGGTTGGCGCCCCTTTTTTGTGTATTCATGGAGTGTTGACTTTTTGAGTTTTGACATTTAGGCAGCTACATTTGAAACAAAAAGGTGCTTATATTCCTGATCAGCTAGTTTAATGTGAGTTTACTATCTGTGAAAACATGCTTGTGATTGACCATCTTGTTTCTCATGGCTTTAATATCTTCCCACACCGTTTTGTTGTATTAGCAGGAATTAGGCATTAATGCAATTGAGCTCATGCCATGTCATGACTTTAACGAGCTTGAGTATTATTCATACAACTCAGTGATGGGAGACTACAAGTAATTGACTGATGCCGACTATTTTGCCACCGATTCGTGATGTTAGTTGAAAGCTTTCTTTAACCAAATCATAACCATCACTGTTATTTATGGCTTGGGGCTGTGCACAGGATGAACTTTTGGGGTTATTCCACTGTCAACTTCTTTTCACCTATGATTCGGTATGCAGCATCAGGAAACCGTAATTGTGGTCTTGATGCAATAAAAGAATTCAAAATGCTTGTCAAGGAAGCACACAAACTTGGCATGGAGGTATTGAACTGCAAACCAGAGTGTCTATGCAATGTATATACTGGAATTTAAGATAAACTTTATGCTGGAATCTAAGATAAGATTTTACTGTTGGTCTGAAGAGCCAGGGAAATAAAGATTTGTGCATAGAGGTGCTGAATATATGTCGGGTGTCAATCTAGCTTCTCATAGTCGAAATCCAAGTTAGAATAGCCTGGGGTGTTTTTGAATGAAGCTATGTGTGTGGGGATGCATTTTGTATGTTCAACTACACACTTTAAAAGAAGAGTGATATATTCCATTCAAAACAAATCATATAACACGTGGGAGAGAAAGTACTCTATCCCTAGCCTCAACAATATGGCAAAAAGGCCAAGGTGGTGGACTAAAATGCCACGACATCCCAAAAGGAGTCAAATGAAAAAACAATGAGCAGTCCCATGTCCTCATGAAGGATATAAGTCTCCCACGAGCTGCCAAAGAGGCGCCTGTACACCGCTCCCACTGACTCCAGAGAGTGAAGATAATCTCCGCCCAAATGGAAGCGAGAGTGTTAGCCTCCGTGTATGTTCAACTACACATTTTAGATTTTATCTCAAAGATTCAAGAATTAATAAAGTTCGGCTGGTAACTTTTCAGGTTTTTATAAATATGAAATAAATCCTACGTTTTGCTATTAAAGGGTGTTTTTGTTACAATTATTATCATATTCTAGGCAGTGGCCAATGTATTGTAATAAGTGGGTTAGGGGCACTTTTCCCTCTTTGAGGTTTTTCCCCCTAATCATTGTCCAATCCCTAACTATGGTTAGTGAATAGGATAGGGTTTTGTCACTTAGACAAAACCCCTCACTTTCTTTTTGTACTTTCATTTCAGTCCACTATTCAGTACACTTACATATTGCACACTCTCACTCTTGCTCATCACTACTCTCCATTGTGCTCACATTTGGTATTAGAGCAGGTCCTTCCTGCCTGACCTTCTGCCTCCATCCCGTCCGTATGATTCCATACGTTCTCCATCGCCAGCAGATCTGCACCACTGTACTATTGTACGGATTTTGGCCCGCATTGTGTACACAAGCGTCATCTTGCCATACTATTGCAGGCCCATACCAACTGTTACTACTGCGCTGTATGTGCCAGCGCCGTACATTCTGTCAGTCCGTACGGGCTGACAGTTCCGACCGTACGTGTGCCGTACGTACACCGTGCCACCAAGCCGTACCTGCTCTTTGCAGCTCCCGTCTGTACAACCTATTGCTCACACGTGCAACTTATATTTGCTCCATACTGATTGTCCATACAGCCAACAAATAGTTTGTCATACAACAATACCTGATACTGTGCAGCAGTTGGTCTTGAGGTGAAAATTGTAGGAACAATTTGGGAACTGGATGCTATTGAGTAAGAAATTGCCAATTGTTTGTGAGTCATTGTTGGGCCGAATTTTTGGGGACATATCTGTTGCATTAAGTCATTGTTTGAATTAGATTCAAGCAAATTTGGGGGTAGATTTTTGCACATTTGCAGGTGTTGAGCACATTTAGGAATTTGACAGACAAATTGCAAATTTGGGGCTTTCAGTCAATTTGTCCTCTTTCGGTTGCAATTTCACCCCAAAATTTGGGGCTTTCGGTTTTCAACTGCAATTTCAGGACTGGATGGATATCCTGGTCCTGGTTGTCTGGGAAGGAAGCATACTCCTCCAATTGATGCGGCTGTTCTAAGAATTTGCAAGCAGTTTTGGACTCGGTGTGAGTCAATTTGCAGACTTTTGTCATTTTTTGCAGATTTTTTGGGCATTTGCATAGCATTGTGGTGCATGTCAAGCCTTGATAGGTTGTGACAGTATTTGTCAATGTGGGCAGATTTTCTTTGGCAGACTCTAATTGTGCATTTTACATCCCAGAAAGGGATTTTCTTGTTCAGTTTGCTGTGTTTTTTGAGTTTATCTGGCAAAAATGGTTCCAAACAACCCCAATGAGGTGTTTGGAGTCCTCACACAGGAGGATAAGTTGGATGACACCAACTACTCGTTGTGGAGTTTTATGGTACGCAACATCTTGGTTTGCAGACATCTCTAGGCTTATGTCAATGGAGATGAGGCAAGGCCAGATTCTGTGGCTACACTTGTCACTCCTACAACTGGAGGCAAGGGTAGAGGTCAAAATGCAGCACAAGTAATTGGAGCAGTTGCTGCTCCAGTGGCTCCCACAACAGAGCAAAAAAGATGGGATTCTAGGGATGCACAAACTCTATCTGTGATTTCTCTTTCTGTCAAGAGTTTCATTATTCCTCACATTCGGTCATGCAAGACCTCAAAGGTAGCTTGGGAGATATCAGAGAGTATGTTTGCAGCAAGAAATGATGCGAGAGTTTCTTTCCTGAAGAGAGAGCTATCTCATACGCATATGGATGAGGGAGATTCCATGGAATACTCACCTCCACAAAGCTTCAGGATTTGAGGGAGCAGTTGCTGAATATTGATGAAGTTATTCCGGATTCAGAGATGATTACCACTACTCTGAACTCTCTTCCTGAGTCCTATTTTGGTTTCCACACGTCGTTGAATTTGTCATTGAGGGGGGGCAACAATCCTCTCTCTTTTCACGAGTTGGTAGGACTTCTGTTGCAGGATGAGCAGACACGAAGAAATATTGCAACATGGGCTGGCGAGCATGCCATGCTTTCTAAGTTTAAGCCCAAGGGAAAAGGGCAGCAAAAACAACATGCCAATCAGCCCGCACATCAGCATAAATCTGATTCAGGACAGCACTCTTATAAGGCTAAGGGTGATGCAGATAAGCCTAAAAAGAAGGGCATTTGTCACTACTACAAGAAGCCTTCATGCAGCCCATGAGGACACCCTACACAGATGAGTCGAGGATGCCAGCAACAAATATCAAGATCTTTCAGAGACATCGATATTCCTAGTGGGACCCTAGTCCATGACACATGCTACGACAACATGAATTACTTCCAACACACACTTTTTTTTTGTGTTGTTACTAGTTTCATCAATTATATTTTGGACGATGGGGGTGTAAATGTTTGACGATTTCAGCTCTTTGGTCTCATAGGCGTTATTTGCCTTCAAAAGCTGTTAATATCACCCAACTCAAGTCTAGATTTGTGAGATCCACCATGGGAGACAGCCATAGAAAACAAAAGATCACATACTTCTTATTCACAGGCAAAGCAGCTCGGGAGGTGCAAAGACCATACCGTAGCAAGGAGTGAGGATCCCACACTTTCTCTTTCACGACAAAACGACTCTTCTTAGAGCACCACTATCAAAATACCAAGCATTCAGTGTCTCATTGACACTAAGAGAGCATGCATCCTTTGAAGGATCGTAACTGCAAGTCAAAAAAGCATATGGATCATCATCAATAGTGGCTGTAGTATCTGAACTACCCACTGAAAAATCTGAAATGCAAGACAAAAAGGGCATAGTGCTCTTCCACAAAGTTGGCTGTAACATCTCCCCCATCATGTGCAAGAGCTGATGCATCTGACACAGCCATACCTGAATCCCTTTTCTTTTCTTTAGCCATGCGCTTCTTGCATTATGAGATGTTGCAATGACCGCGCCTCGGATGGGGCGGGCGCTCGTAGGGCCTGGAGAGAAAGAAAGAAAGAAAGAAAGTTTATCAAAGTCTTCGGAAGACAGATGGGTCTATGAGACTGTGAGAAACGTGATACAACAAGTTGAAAGGGTGGAGCTACTAAACGAGCATCAACACCCATGCTAAATGCTACATGCTAATCAGCCATAAGAACATCAATATTACAGACTCATAACATAACCTCAATATGACCATCCCCATCATCACTATCATCATGTGATCAAAATACATAGCGAAATGGTCCAATATCTCAGGTACGGGAGTCTCCCCCTCAAGGAAGAAGATCATGGTGGACCCAATGACCAGTGGGGCTGTGGTAGTATAAAGTCGGAGATAGGATGTTGGCGACTATATTTGGGTGGGGCCCGGTGTGGTCTCCAGCAGTGGTTCTATGTCTAACTAGGGCTATGGTGATCCCTGCCAGTCGCGCTTCAACTTTGAACATGGAAGGGATGTGTTGAAGTGTAATCTGTGTGTCCATCCTATGTCGTATATGTCGTGTCCAACACACTTTTTTTTGGGGTGAAAATTTTGTTACTTTATTTTACAAAATCACTATCCCAAAATTTCCACATCCCGTGGTGTCCAACACACACACACACACACTCTTTTTTTTGGTGGTGAAATCTTTGATTGATTATCACACACACACACACACACACACATATAGATAGATAGATAGAGAGAGAGAAAGAAAGAAAGAAAGAAAGAAATATTAATGTCCACAGGAGGCCTATGGGACAAAGTATGGAATCAAGTAACTCATACAGACCACTATGGGCCAGAACAATGGGCTCGCTACGGCCCTTGTTGAGTACTAAAATGCTATACTAGTACAAAATAGCAAAAAAGTAGCAAAATAGCTTGAGGGTGGCATGAAAATATCAAGTGCTCAGAGCTAGAGTCCCAAGTGCATGAACCGGCTCCACATATCCAGGCTCCATGGTGGCTCTCTGATGAGATGCAGAGAGCTCACGTATCTACATCTGTCGGGCTATCTCCCGTGGTTGTGGAGGGCGTGGTCTCCTCGATCTCTGGATCCCATGGGCTATGTCAAGGGTGACGCCTCGCCTCGATCGATCTCCCTTGAGGAGAGCTGAAATAGGTCGAACCACAATCGTGTGTGCTTTGGTCGCGTGTCATATCGTGTACGGTCTTTGTGTCCCTTGTCCAACAGTGCTGTGTCGGCTCTCTCCACCGATCCATACATCTCTCATGTCGGCTAGCTCCTCCTCTACCCTAGCGTGCCCTGGAGCTGAGTCAAATGCATAGAAATCTGTGACCTGTCTCTGTGCTCGGTCTACCTCAGTGCCTTGTGCGATGGTCCCATCCTGCTGCTCTCCGATATGTCGTAGTGACGTCTCTTTGTGTCGTCGCATCTCCATTAGGTAGAGCCCAATACAAACCTGGTTTTGGAAGTGGATCAGTTGTGAGAGTGGGCCAAAGCCATGCGCTTCCTGAAAAAGGCAATGGTAGCATCCTCGGATCTCATAGTAGGTTGGGCAGACACATAGAAAATGCTCCTCTATCTCGATCGCCCCCATCGTGCACAACCTGCAAGTCCGTTGCTCTCTGGGTACGCCTGCAGCTCTCCCTGCCTCGATCCTCAGCTGATGGGACGAGGCCCGCATCTGTCCGATGGCAATCCTCAGCTCGTGTGAGACTCCTCTGCTCGTGTGAAACTCCTTTGTCCTCGAGATACTAAGGTCTGATGATGAGCCCATTCTCCGATACTCTCAGGAAATGGTCATAGTAGAGTTGGATCTTGGTGGGGAACTCCTAGCCGCCCCCCCCCAAGTGCGAGATGTGTGGAGTTGAAGGAGATCTAACTGTATGATGCGGTTAATCTCATCCCGTGGAATCAACTTGGGCAATGCATCCATGCTATAGGAAGCCGGTCCATTTGAATGTCGTGACTGGCAAACCATGCTGTACCGACCCCATTCTTTGCTAACCGTATGGAAGACTCTAGTGCAAGTTACGGAAGTCTCTTGCGAGGTAGGTCTCAAACTCTGTGGAGGAAAGTCATTGTCTGAAAGATGGCATCAACCTGGAGAGGGGTCATGGCAAAGTCTGCCTGTACTATTTGATCGGGGAGCGAGGGCTTACTCCGAATCATCCTAGAGCCCATAATCACCTATAGCCACTCAAAACTCCTCCATTCTGTTGCTGAAAGATCACATCCCTGAAAAGGTGCCGCATACATGGCAGTCGGCCTCACCAGAGTGTCGAAAAGCCAACACTTCCTCGGTGGATCCTAGAAGTGCACCTGGAAGCACTGTCGCTCTAGTCGGGCCAAAACACCATACCCACGTGTGAGTTGTGCTCTGGCTGTGTGGGTCATCATGAAAACTGGCCCTGTGAAAACTGCACCCAAGTATATGTAGGAGAGAGAGAGAGAGAGAGAGAGAGAGAGAGAGAGGCGGGCAGTGAAGGAGAAGGAACTGTGCATAGGTATTACAGCTTCTGTGCATGCTGAGAGAAGTAAGCAAGCAGAGGGACAGGTTGGTAGAGAGAGCAAGAGAGCAATATCTGCATTGTATTATCATGAAGGTTTCACGTGTGGTATTTTAATATTATAACTTACACTAATAGAAACCTCTCTACCATAATCCGACTTTCTTATCCTCAAACCAAAATTTAGTGAACAATGCTGTTTAAGTGATTTTAGTTTGTTGGAAGTGTCGTTTTTCTGTCTTTTGTTTTTTTGCCTTTTGTAATCACTTTGTACAATGTACGTTATTTAATATATTTACATCTTTGCCATTTTCAAAACCATTTTCACTCAGTCTGGGAACGCTTGAAGTCATCTTCTAGAGTTAAGTGTTCTATCTCAGTTTGTGCAAAATTGTATTTATGTGCAGGTATTCATGGATGTTGTATTCAACCATACTGCCGAAGGAAATGAGATGGGTCCAACGTTTTCTTTTAGGGGGCTTGATAATTCAGTGTTCTATATGCTTGCTCCAAAAGTAAGTGCTTGTAGATGACTTTTAGATTTGCTGTTTCAAGTTTATATTTCCTATTGAAAGGGGTCTTGTCTAATTGCTTTAAAAAAAGAAGAAAGTTGCTATCCTAAAGACCACAAAGGAACATTGTCGCTGGTTGGTTTATATTCATTTAACTTTTTGCACAAGGCATATTCATATAGTTTATAAACATGCAACACTGACATTAAGATCATCTTGTAATCTTTCTGCACCACGAGACATTTGCAGCATATTGTCTCCCAATTACTGGTTTCAATTGGAAACGATGCTGGCCATGTATGCTATTGGCTCTTGACTTGTTATGTGAAGATGAAGCATTGCCAGCTTCGAGGCTAGACTGTTTCTTCTTCTTTTCTAATATAGTGTGCTTCCTGCATTCAGAAATATCATGTCTTGGCTTTCTGCAATAGTTACATGTTTTCTTTTTATTATCAGCGTTTCTGTTGGAATAAAAAATGTTACCACCATTATGTTTGGGTTTCCCACATGACTTTGCTTCTGTGCAGTACCCTTATGATGGGTAGCAAATGCCTGATCACCATTGATATAGGCATTCTGATTTGCATGGCTTTGCTCTTCCCGCAACAGTAAAGCGACAAGCTGTTTGAAGGTATAGTGGTTAGGACCACATGGGGTAGTTGGTGCCATCTAACTTATCTTCAGGGGCAAGCATACCAAATAGATCATTGTTTGCCATTGCAACTGAGGTAAAATGCACAATCCCAAAGTAATATGTCTGCACAAAGTTCAAAATCAACCTGCTTACATAGCGACTAAGTGCGAATGTATAAGTTACTATACTCGTGTCAAGATCGAATTGGCGGGCATATCTGTACTGATTCTTCCTTTGGATTTCCTGTCAATATGGGAGCATCTTTGTAAGATCTGGAACCACACTAGCCCCATTCAATAGGGCTTTTTCTACTCCTAGCACTTTGCCTTGGAGGACCCACCCAAACAACATTGGGTCACCCAGATTTTCAACAGGTTTACTAGATGGACCCTAGGGTACATCACCCCCATGAGATTGTGTTGCATGTAGACCTCCTCTTACACCCGCTCTTCAAAACCATATGTGTTCTAAGAGTTTGTTTGCCAAAATAATTGTGTTGTCTTTGGAAAACTTTGCTATATTCTCTCCTAGATCCATGAGAGGGTCCTCCTATGATATGTGGCAGTTGTGCTTGTAGATGGGTGATTCCGATGGTGCAAATAACATGCTGCCAATTGAATATTTCCATCTTTTGTCAATATATCTACCCACATGTATTGCTTGCATGGGTCTTTCTTTTGACCTTGGTTGGTTTCTCCCATGTCTTGCTGATGTAGCATGCAGTCCCCCAAATCCTCTTCCTCCTATGTATCTTTTAGTGTTGCATATTGATGCATTTTGGGATCCCTGCATTTTTGGAGCTTAGTTCTTGTTAGTGACATTGAGGTGCTTGGCGATGCCATCTATGGTTGCGTGAGCAGAGTCGCCTCTTGCCGTTAAGTTTTGCCGTTTTGGAATTGGTGTACCAGCCTGTTTGGGAACCTTGTCCGAGACCATCCAGACCTCTAAGCTAGCTGAACACTATATTGGTTGCAGTGATGAATCATTGGCAAAGAAGAGAATAGTGTATACTGGTGTCTCTATGATCCTCACCTGTAACTTTGTCATTATTTTGCTAGTATTGTATGCTGTGATCGTGCGTAGACATCAAACGAAGAGCTGACCCTGTGCGTTCTATAAAGAGGCCGGAAGGCGTGGTTGTTGGAGTTCACGATTGCAGGCAGAGGGCAAAACCTTCTATGTTGATCGTTGGTTGCCTACTTATCAAATGCATACCCTGATGGACGAAGTTGGGCTTTGGAAGGAAGCAGTTTTGATGTTCTTCTGGAAAATAAGGACGATTTGACCAGGGGGCTTTCTATTCTCTCTGTTATTTAGACGGTTTGCATTTAAGCTTTCCATGTGTTTGCCATCTTTAAGTTCATGTGCAGTTATCTGAGATTGCAGATATTTCCCTAGTATAGGTATAAGTAATTCATCTCGGTTGTGAATGTTTGGAGATATGCCTGTGTAGCAGTGTTTGGATTCAATTTATACATATTGGAATTTTAGTTGGAGATAATGTATTAAAAAAAAAAACCAACCGACCTAAACTGGTTTAAATTTTTTTGGAACTCAAGTTGTCATAAATAAAAGCAAAGCTATAGCGATGGAAGTCGAAGAAGAGGCTTCAAGGGTGGATCCCGTAGAGTCTAGAGTCCGGCTGACCGCGTAGGTGTCGCGCCCAACGGCCCATACACTATCTGGTAGAATTGCTTTATTAGGGAATGCCTTACAACATAATTCGGCTCAGCAACTGCAAGCAAACGTAGGGCAATCCGAGCTTAGAAAAATGGTTCACAGTATGTCTACTAGACTATCTCACGAGGAAAAAGGTAAAGGTCCATTGGAGCTTGAAACCAATGTTCATACGGTCGAGCCTAGAAGGGCTAAGGTACCTAATATAGCCAATTCTAGGCCTGAAAAGTATTTTGGTCGGCTGTCTGACCGTAGTTCTGATGTCATAGATATCTGGTTGCACTAATGGGATGAGGCTTTCGCCATTTGTGAAGTTAGGATTGACATGAAGAAAATCTGCGAGGCCACCCACATGTTTAATGAGGGGGTGGAATTGGATCCAAAGAAAGTGGCTGCAATACTGACTTGGCCTATCCCTCAGAGTTTTATGTCAATGTTGATCATGATACTCTGAAACATTTTTGTAAACAATCTGACTTGAGAGGTTGCCAAGCTAGGTGGGTAGAACTCATGCAGGAGTTTAACTTTACGATTCGGTACCGAAGAGGGAAGGATAATAAAGTTATTGATGCGTTGTCACACATTATGCATAATTATGAGTTTCACAGTATTAGAGAGTGCTCTAGTGATCGAGATTAGAGAAACTCAAAAGGTGGACGAGCTCGTCCAAAGCCTTTGGCCTAAGGCTCATGTGTTGAAACCCGGGGAAAAGGGGGATCTGGCATCCAGAAAAGGCCAAACTTATGCAACATATACCATAAGAGATGGTGCAGAAAAGAAATGGCAAGGTAGTAGTAGCTAATCAAAATGATCTCAGGCAGCGAGTCATTCAACAATGCCATGCTAGCCCATGTGCAGGACATCCAAGAGTTGAGAAGACGTATGATCTTGTAAAACGAGATTTCTTTTAGCCAAAAAATGAAAAAAACATATTCATGAATATGTGACACGTCGTTTTTGGTATCAAGTGAGTAAGGCAAAGCGGGTGAAGCTACCCGGGCTTTTACAGCCCTTGGAAATACCATTAGGTAGGTGGGAGAGCATTTCCATTGACTGTATTGTAGGTCTAGCTACGACGCAACATTGATATGATTCTATCCTTGTGGTGGTTGATCGTCTTACCAAGATGGCTCACTTTATTCGGTTCAGATGCGGGAGATGGTAGCACTTGCGAGAGCTAACATCCGCCAGGCTATGGATAGAGCTAAGGCGTATGGGGATGAAAATAGATCCGTGAAAGAATTTAAGGAAGGAGAAAAAGTTTTCCTCAGATTTCCTTCACACTCTCTAAGTCTTTGACTGCAGGAGAGTGTGCTAAGTTATCACCCCGATATTGTGGGCCGTGGTTAATTCTAAAAAGAATAGGCAAGGTGGTCTATAAATTAGAATTACCACAGGGTTGTAAGGTGCACCTAGTGTTTCATGTTTCTCGTTTAAAGAAGTTTTTGAACCCAGGTGAGTCACTAATCGAGGGTGTTGTTTTGTTTCAGGAGAGAGAGGATAATGCAAGCCACAAACCAATAAGAATCTTGGACCGAGGAACAATGCAAGTACGCAATCGGAAGATACCCATGGTGTTGGTTGCATGGCATGGTCTCCCTCTATTTGAGGCTACCTGGGAATCCGTGTACTAGATGCGGAGAGCGTTCCCAAATTTTGTGATCGAGGACGCTGATGCCTGAAGAGGGAAGGAATGTTATGCTCAAGCTGAGATAACATGACCCCGAAAGGGTTGGTGGACATTTTCCGTGTCATATTTTATTTTAAAGCACTTAAACTATATGGTTAAAGGAATTAATGTCAAGGTCCTTGGTGAGGGCCAATTGGCACTAACTAGGTGGTTCTAAGGTCAAGGGCCTAGGTGCACCGAAATTTGCAATTGCTAAGGGGCAAATGGAATTAAATGATACTCCAAGAGAGGGGTAAATGGTACACCTAAGGATGGCCCTAGGAATGTGACATGTGGCATGTAGAACCATCTAGGGAGTTATGGGCTTTGTGTACAACATGCAGGAGGATTAAGTATGATTGTGAATCGAGCTTGTTGACACAAAGATTGGCTGGGAGGATTAACTGAGTGCCATCGCCCGTGATTTGGATAGAGGAATCGGGTTGTGCGTACCATCTGATAGCTGGTTACAGTGGTCATGTTATAGTGGAATGGACCTTATTCAAGGTCCATCCTTCCATGCTCTATACCTTGATCTTGAGGGTCGAGTTCCTATTTTTCTTTCTTTCCTCCCTCTCCTATATTTTCTGTGACGACAGCTTTTCCATCCTTCATATAAGCATTCTTTCCCTCCTTTTTTGCATTTCAGATTTTCAAGCTCTTTTATGTTCTAGGAGTATTGGCTCCGTGTGAGGTCTTCATTTATCCGTATAGAATGCCCTGGATAAAGAATGCCCTTTTAGATGGTGTTTGTGGTTCAGCGTTTTAGTGCAGGGTTGTATGTCTTGAAATTTGACAATTATTTGCCTGGATTTGTTCCGTTTCCTCCCCATTTTGAACGCCTCCTGCTGCCTAGTTGCAGAAATATGCAATGTTTTTTGAAATACATGGGTGAGGAATTTTTCCATGTCCTCATCCTCACTCTCCTTTATCCCCACAATTATAAGGTTTAGTGCTTTTTCCTGCCGTTCTTTCTGCTCTCTCAACGTGGAAATGAGTTCATCCATTTCACTGTTTACTATGCCATCAATAGTCTTAACGATATTCTGTGTTTCTGGCACTTGCTGATCTGACTGTCCTCGCCCTTTTGGTTCTTGCATTTTCTGCTCTATTTTCTTATCCATGTCATTGAGCTTGGCATACCTATTTCCAATTTGTTTTCCATTTCTTGCATCCTTTGAGACATTGCCCTTCATGCTGTCCTGTAATTGATTGACCATACTGATTAGCATCGTGTTTTCATTCGGCATTTTGATCATTGCTTCACACATATGTTCTTTTGTAAAAGTCCACAAAGCGCCTCCAAACGGGATTTCTATCCAGTTCCATCAGTTGATGGACAAGAAAAAACGGGATTCCGTTGATGACTGACAAAAATCCCCAAATCCTGAATTTTTGAACTTGAAGTTAATCGTTTTTTTTCTTCTATATCTTGCTCAGCTCCCACAGGCGTCGCCATGCAGATCTTCAGCCATCACATGATTTCTTGCTATAATCAGAGTGCTTCTGTGGCAACTTGGGCCTGATCATAAAAAGAACACCACCAAGTCCCATTTGACCTGCACCCCCTTGGTCTACCTATGATCCAATGTATTATACGTTGGGCTGCCTTAATTCTGTCACCTTACGTAGCACCTAGTCCAAAATTTTGTTCATGTCAGCATCACCGAATGGGCAGACCTGTGCCTAAATTCAGAAGAGCAGCTCTACGTTCTTCTCTGCTCTGATGGGCTTCAGCTTGACTCATCTCATATCGATTTTGCCTATGCAGCCCGACGTGACTCGCTAGTGTCACCACCATGCCCTGCTCAGTCCTTCGATATTTACTCTTCTCCCACCAAATCAGCCGGCTCAATTGCAATCGATTCTTTTTCAAGGTAGCTTGCCGATTTCTTGACGAGGTCTATTAAGCTGCTGCCCAGCCTGTCACAAATCTGCCTGTCGCCCAAGTAGTTTCTACAAACCCCCAATTCCCTAGATGAATCCAGTATACCTATGTCCAATTCTTAAAGTCTTTCTTAGATATCCCTTTTACGCCTTCCAGGCATACATTTTAAATCATTTGCCTTTAGTTTTGATTCACAAGTAGGTACACCTAGGCCTTTGGCCTTTAAACTCATGTAGTCCATGCAAAGCACGCTCACCGACAACCTTGACATTAAAACCCTTTGACCATATACATAAAGCATAGTACAAATTATTACAGTTGTCGATCCTTTAAAAGGAAATGCCGACCAACTCTTCCAAGGTCATGTTATCTCAACTTGAGCGTAACATATATCTAGAGTAGTGAGCTAAGAGTCCTGTGGATATGAGAATGGCCTTGTTTGAGTCTGCCGCTCTCTTATAGAAGATCTAACCTGATAGGGTGGGCCATGCCACGGATCCCTTAGTGATGTTACAAATGCCTCTTGTGATCCTGCCAAGAAAGTGTGCAATGCCTTATCAAACCCTCGGGGCCTGTGCTCAATTCCAAAAGCAATGCTTAATGGAGCCTCTTGGGCATCTGGAATATGCACCAAAGGCCTATCTCCAAGTGTGGACCAAGAGTCCTCGATGCTAGAAGTGCCGGACGAACATGGAGATTGTCTCTTCTGGTGGGATCGTCTCCAAATATATGTTTGCATATGGGTAGATGCCGTGGGTCTCCCAGTGTGCTTAGGGAATTAAGACTTCATGGTGGTATTGTAGCTCAGCCCATAGATCCCTAGATGATGTAACAAGTAGCTCTCCTCATGCTACAAAACAAATGTGCAATGCCCTGCTAGATCCTTTGGGCCTCTCTGTGAATAGACTCTAAAGCTGTGAAGCATCACGAGCATCTAAGATGTGCACCAAAAGCCTATCTCTAGGTGTTAAATGGGAGTCCACTTTGCCGGAAGAGCTTAAATATCATGGAAATTCGTCTCTTCCAATAGGATCTTCAAAGTGACCCCCAAAGTGAGTTTGTATGGGTAGAGCGAGGCCATAGGTCTCCTAGTGTGCTTCCCGGTGGGTATTTGTTGCAGGCTCCAAAGTTGGCCTTGTTTAGCATTTGTGATGTTGTAATTGAGGAGGAGGAGAGTGTGCTATAGGGGGATATTGCATCAATCGATGGCCACTCTCAAGGATCCCATGATTGGTGCTCAAGTGGGCATTCACTTTAAGTCTAAAGATGCCATGGATTACCCATGACAAAGAGCTATACGGAGCTATGTACCATTGGCCATCACTCAAGCCAACCACTCTGATTGTATGGAAAATAGTATTCTCAATTTGCTCCTTTGTCAACATGACTAGTCTCTAGCCCTCGCAACCTCGTAAAGAATTCTCTCTTCTTCCTAGTCGGAAAGTATGCACATAACGTGTGAGGGAGTATGTGTCCTTTAGAGACACCTTGCTAGTGAATTTGTATATCCTCAGTTTGATCTACTCTTTGATTTGGATCAAGGGATACAATTGTGTCAATCTACAAGGTGCGTTTGCGATCCCCTTGCAAGTCGATAATGATTATGTGGACTCCTTGAAAATTCTTCAAGAAGCACCTACAGTGGAGGCTATTCCCATCTACATTGCATGTATCCCGATATCTGTGTAAATGTTCTAAGTCAACAAAAAACTCATTCCTCATGATGGGTTGCTTGTCCCTCTAATCTTAGAATGAGAAGGAACCCTCTGAAAGCGTTGCTTTGATCTGTCACCAAGCTTTGATGAACGTTGCTAATTGGAGAGAAGGGGTGAGTCTGATGTGGGCATCCATGAAGGTCCATTTCATACTTGGCATCCAATCACCTAGTGTGGACGTGTGCATATGAATTTACCGAGTGGGAAAATACCAAGAAGATCCATCTTGTGCTTGGCAACCAATCTTCTTCAACAAACATGGGGTGTCTTTGAACGAAAGCTCCTCTCATTCAGTCGCAAGCTCTAAAATTCACGCCGACGTGAGAAGCCCTCGTAGGGGTAAAAATCCAATGCATGCTAGGCTCCTAGGTCTTTGTCTTTCCTAGCTCTGATTGGATCTCATGTACTCTGCAAATAAGAAGCTCTTTTTAGGGCTCTATAAGCCCCTCACAATGAGCTTCACCAACTTTGGATCAATAATATCCAAACGTCCTTTGGACAAGGACTGAATAATGATTGCCATGCGACCTTGACCCTAGCTGGTGGGCTGCCATCTCCCCCTAAACTAAATGAAATTTCGGATGAGTCTCTTTACTTCTCCAATGGAAAATCTAGAAAATGCCCAATAGGAGCAAAAAGTACCAGGTGGTAGCAACTAAAAGCCAATGCAAGGTCTAGAAAATGACTAGGTAGTAGCAAGTAAAACCTTGTTTGCCACCACGCTCTCCCTGACATTGCCAACCTTGCTGAGCTATGATAAAGGATCTTGCGTTGAATGCTCAAAAGAAGTGGCTCCGCAATGATGTCCATGCCCACATACTATTAGGAGCAAACATACTAGGTAGTAGCAAGTAAAACCTTGTTTGCCACCACGCTCTCCCTGACATTGCCAACCTTGCTGAGCTATGATAAAGGATCTTGCGTTGAATGCTCAAAAGAAGTGGCTCCGCAATGATGTCCATGCCCACATGACAACTTCCCTCTAGGAACCCAAATGAAGTCTTTGTGTGGGCTCCATTAAGGAGTGAATCATTGACCCAAATACCGTAGTATTTATGCCGGTTATGAGAACTCCCGAAGCCAAGAAAAACCCCTCCATAAAAGAAATAAAGACCATGAAATTAGGACCATCCTCCAAATAAAGTGATATGTGATGCATATTAACATCCATAAACTCCTCTTAACACTGCAATGGGCATCCTCATGCGTTGAATGCGAGTGGCTTGTCTCTCATAAAACTGCTCATGGCCTCATCTACAATAAAAAGATGAATGGGGCTAGTAGAATGACTATGTGGAGTCTGTCTGCACTCGCACCCATGATGAGGATCTGACTGTGAGCCAAGGACTCCAGAGTTAACACCCCTATAGTCTACTTTCTTGGAAAACCACATGCCCAAAACTGCTTGCTGCAAAATCTCTTTGCCATGAATGGTGGGAAGGGAGATGAACGGAGGAAGGTCCTCCATTCTAATGGTTTGCATGATAAATGGAATAGGGGACCCTATCTGATTGCATCGGCAAAAGTGGTCTCCCTCTCGAGCACATGCCCGAAATTTCTCCCTATCTCGTAGGTGGAGTATGAAAAATGGTTTGAACCTATTTAGTTGGTGAAGTAGGTTTTCATGTCATTTGTTTGCGCCCCCAAGATCCATCCCCAACAACCCCCACCCAAGCCAAAATGTTAAAAATAACTAGCGAAAATGATACTGTTGTAGTGGTGGGAGTGGACAAAAAGGACTTAAGAGTCCCCCCAACACACATACACATTTAACTATTGAGAAGTGGTATGGTATGACATTTTTATATATCATGGTGTCAGCAGATTCACAAAGAGTAGAGCTGCATTTGTCATGTCTTGTGAAAAATGTGTATTGGACTAGTCACTATTTCAACACTTTATTGTGAAGTCTTATCCTTTGCCTGGAAAGTCATTCATGTTCCTCGTCTATTAAAAGACTCTCATTCCATTTTCAAACATTCCTCGTCTTTTGTAGGACTCTCATTCCATTTTCAAACATTCCTCATCTTTTATAAGACTCTCATTCCATTTTCAGCCCACTTAGGTTTCAGCTTTCTCTACAGTGTGTTCTCATAGCTTTTTATGGCGTTGTTACTGGTGTCTTTTGTATGAAGAGTGTCATTTTTTCTAAAAATTCCTAGACCTTGTCGTGATTAGCAATAAGTAATCAAATCTATGAGTTGTATCCATCTTAGAGTGGTTATAAGTCATGTGAATAAAGTTTGTAAGATTTTCAACTAGACTTATGCAAGCATACGAAAGGTGGTTAACTCAGTATTTCTATGTTCTTCTCAAGCTGCATTAGTTAGTAGATGCATACAATGTGATCATTTTGATAGTTGGATCTTTGAAATAATGAGAATCGGTGGCTAACAAAAGAGGAGCACAATTTATCCAAGGTTTTGTCTAACGGTTTCTTCCCATTGTTAACCTCTTTGTTTCAGGGTGAATTTTACAATTACTCTGGATGTGGAAACACCTTCAATTGCAATCACCCAATAGTTCGGCACTTTATAGTGGATTGCCTCAGGTACAATGGAGATGCTGCTCACTAAAATTTGGTCAATTGTATGAGGTTAAGTACCGATAATGTCTTTTTAAAATCCCATAGATGTTATGTTCAAGTAAGAATCTGGCATGACCATGGCTGGGTCATCTGACACAGGTCTTTAGAGACCATAAGATCGTTCTAGCACAAAAGGGAACGTGTATAGATAGACGACTCTTGGTTAGATTGAAAGTGAGGAATTCCCTAGGATCAAGGAATCAATCCGCATGAAGAGGAAAATATAATGTAATACAAAAGTTGTGTAGATGGAGATATATTGTGTTACGCTCAAGTTGAGGTAGCATAACCTTGGAAGAGTCAGTGGACATTTTCCTTTAGAGGATCAATGTTTGTATTATATTTATGTGGGCTTCACGTAAATGGTCAAAGGAATTAGTGTCAAGGTCTTTGGTGAGGGCATAATGGTACAGACTAGATGAATCGAAGGTTGAGGACATAGGTGCACCTGAATCCGTAAATTGCCAAGGGGCAAATGGATTTAATGTTATCCCAAGAGAGGGTAAAAAGGATGCATGGTAGGGGCTTCTAATTAAGACATGTGCCATTCAGATTCATCTAGGGAGATGAGGGCTTTGGAAAGCTACGCTTGTGCGGAAAAAAAATTCTAACTGTTGAAGCAGGCTTTACCAGAGGTTGGCTGGGTAGAAAGATAGCGTGCCTATGCCCGTGATTAGACAGGAGACTTGTGATGATAGCAGATAGATCGTGTCATTTGGTATCAAAGCGGCAGGTCACGAAGGTGTAGCGGAGGTTGATGTTCTCGTGAAAGCCCAATGTGTGGGACATCGCCAAAAAAGAATTTGAGTGTCGAACTAGGGTGTCGCTTCAACTCAATTCCAGTTACAGGAAGGCTTTTCCCCAGCAAGCTCATAGTATGTCTACTAGACCATCTCATGAAGAGAAAGGTAAAGCTCCAATGGAGCCTGAATCTAGTGTTCATACGGTCGAGCCTAGGAGGGCTAAGGTGCCTAATATTGCCAATTATAGGCCAGATAAGTATTCTGGTCGGATGTCTGACCGTAGTTCTGATATCATAGAGACCTGATTACACAAATGAGATGAGGCCTTTGCCATTTATGAAATCAAGAATGATATAAAGAAAATCCACGAGGCCACCCACATGTTCAATGAGGCAACGGATAGATGGTTGATAAAACAACATAATGATGGAGTGGCATCCACTACTTGGGAGGGGTTTAAAAAGAATTCAAAAAACACTTCTTACCTCCTGACGAAGCATCCCGAGCTTGGGATCAGTATCGAAACCTTCGTCAGAGAAATTTATCAGTGGTTGAATGCACTGATAAGTTCAGAGAAAGTGTAATGAAAATTTATGAACCTCTACCTTAGTCAGTGCAAGTAAAAGATTTTATTGTTTGACTGAATGATCGGATCAAGATGAAAGCTCGGGCTAAGTATGCGAACACGCTAGATAAAGCAATTGCCATAGCCCTGAACTATGAGGATGCCAAAGGAAACAGACCAAGTGGGTTTGTGCAGGTTGGGACTCGGTATGAATACCTGAAGAAAACTGGGTTTAAGAAGAAGTCGGTTAGCAAAGGGAGTGGCTCACAGTCTAGTGGCCAAGCCAAGCAGGCGAAGCTAGTTGAGACTCTTTCTAAACCAAGTACCACCATTGGAGTGAAAAGAAAAGTAACACCAATGGCAGCCCGGGCTTGTTAGTCGAAGTCTTCTTTGAATCCAGAGCAAAAAGAGTTAGCGAGGAGAGAAGGATTATGTTTTGGATGCCTTCAACGTCATCTGTGGAAAGATTGTCCACGAAACAAGGATCGTGGGATGGCTGAGATGGTGATTTGAGAATGCGACATGGAAATGAAGGAAAGTCCCAGAGCAGAACAGATGGAGACTCAGCTAGCGGGATCTTCTCAAAGGTCAGTACCTGTTTTGTTATGTGTGTCTGTTGCTAAGCTAGTTCATAGTGTGCTTGATAATATCCTATCAAAGCCCGCGGCAACGGGGTATACAGCCTTTAATGATACGGAGTTAATTTAGATGAAGGGTCAAGTAGCCAATCATGATGTCATTGTGTTGTTTGACTTAGCGTTAATGCACAATGTAATTAACTCCAAGCTTGTAAAGAGGCTGAAATTAAAGACTAGCCCATCTGACTATGCATGCACAGTCAGAATGACAGACGGAAGTTCAATTGAAGTATGGGACCAAAGGGTTACCCAGTTGGAACTTCGAATTCAAGACTATGTAGAGAAGCTTGATTTTGAAATGATAAGTCTTGCTCACGCAAATATAGCCCTGGATAAGGCTTGGCATTCTAGGAAGAATCCAGCCATAGATTGAAAAAAGCACATTTATGAGTTCAAGATGAATGATGTGCTGTATGTCTTACGAGGTGAAAAAGATATACCTCAAGGACTATTGGTTTCCGTACTAGAAGTTCGAAAAGCTCAAGAAGAGTCTTTGTTTCTTTGTACAGCATCGGTAGAGCCGATTGATAATCCTTCGGCTAGCATTGATGTTACCCAAGATGGGGAGATGTCCAAGTTGGCTGATCAAATAGTAGGGGAGTTCTTTGATTATTTTAGGGATGAGTTGCCTTATGGGTTACCTCTAGAGCGGAATGTTCAGCATAAGTTTGAACTAATCTCGGGGACAATACCTATAAATAGATCTCCCTATAGGTTAAGTTTTACCAAAGAAGCAGAGGTGCGGAGACAACTAGAAGAATACCTGAAGCTGGGGCAGATTCATCCAGTTTCTCATCTTTTTCTTCGCCAGTGATATTGAAGAAAAAGAAGAACGACACTTTTTGCCTCTGTATAGATTACAAAGCATTGAATAATATCATTGTTAAGCACAGGTATCCAACAGCTCGGATCGACAATTTGCTAGATGCATTGCATGGGGCCATAATCTTCAGCAAGATAGATCTTAAGTGTGGCTACCATCAGATCCGTATTAGAGTCGAGGATGTACATAGAACCGCTTTTAGAAGAAGGTTTGGACATTATGAGTTTTTGGTAATGCCATTTGGACTTACCAATGCTCTCGCTACATTCTTCATACTTATGAACGATTTACTACGTCCATATATTAGGGAGTTTGTAGTATATTTTATTAGTGACATTCTTATTTTCAGCAAAAGTATTGTTGAGTGTCATGTTCAATACTTTCAGAAAAGTGAGTCTTTATGTAAATGAAAAGGAAACTATACTGTGTATGATAAGACTTGAATATTTAGAATTCATTATTACTCGTGATGGGATAGAACTGGATCCAAAGAAAGTGGCTGCGATACTGAGTTGACCTATCCCTCAGAGTTTGACCACCACTTTGCGACCATTCTTAGGATTTGTCCAATTTTATCGAAGGCATATCAAAGGGTATTCCGAAATAGTATCGCCATTGACTGATCTGACCTCAGATAAAGTACCTTTTATATGGGAACAAAATCAACAGGAAAGTTTTAACACCATAAAACAAGCTATGATCTCAGGACTGCTGTTAAAAATAGTTGATCCCTAGAAACCGTTTTTCATTGAAACTGATGTAAGTGGCATTGCAGTAGAAGCAATTCTCCTCCAAGGGGGAAGGCCTGTTGCCTTTGAAAGCAATAATCTTTCTCCCTCTGAATGAAATTGGCCAACTCATGAATTAGATTTGTATGCTGTTGTCCATGCTTTGAAAACATGGAGATATTATTCGTATGGATCAGAGTTTTATGTCAATGTTGATCATGATACTCTGAAACATTTTTGTAAACAACCTGACTTTAGAGGCCGACAAGCTAGGTGGGTAGAACTCATGCAGGAGTTTAACTTGACGATTCGGTAACGAAGAGGGAAGAATAATAAAGTTGCTGATGTGCTGCCACGCATTATGCATAATATGAGTTTCACGGTATTAGAGAGTGCTCTAATGATCGAGATTAGAGAAACTCAAAAGGTGGACGAGTTCGTCCAGAGCCTTTGCCCTAAGGCTCATGTGCTGAACCAGGGGAAAAGGGTGACCTGGCATTTAGAAAGGCCAAACATATGCAAGATATACCATAAGAGATGGTATGCTGAAAAGAAATGGCAAGGTAGTAGTACCTAATCAGAATGATCTGAGGTAGCGAGTCATTCAACAATGCCATGATAGACCATGTGCAGGACATCTAAGGGTCAAGAAAACGTATGATCTCATGAAACTAGAATTCTTTTCGCCAAAAATGAAAAAACGTATTCATAAATATGTGACACGTTGTTTATTCGTGTCAAGTAAGTAAGGCAGTGCGGGTGAAGCCACCCAGACTTTTATAGCCTTTGGAAATACCACTAAGAAGGTGGGAGAGCATTTCCACGGACTTTATTGTAGGTCTGCCTATGCACAAGGTGGATATGATTCTATCCTTGTAAGATGGCTCACTTCATTCCAACTAGGGAGTTTGTTAGTGCCCCGCAAGTGATGGATTTGTTTATTAAACATATATTTCGTCTGCATGGATTACCCATATCCATAGTATCAGACTGGGATGTTAAATTTACCAACCATTTTTGGATTGCAGTGTTTGAGACACTAAGGAGTGAGTAGGGAATGAGTAGTGGGGATCATCCAAAAACGAATGGTCAGACGGAAATAGTCAACCAAATTTTAGAGGATATGCTTAGAGCATATGATTCATTGAGGCAACATACATGGGACAAGTGGTTGCCATTGTTAGAATTTTCCTACAATGATAGAAAACATTCCTCTATAGGGACTAGTCCGTTTGAATTGAACTATGGTTATAGACCAACAAATCCAACCATAGTTGGAGTACCTTAGAAAGTGCCTAGTGCCGCGAACTTTGTGGTTCAGATGCGGGAGATGCTAGCACTTGTTGTGAGAGCTAACATCTGCCAAGCTATGGATAGAGCTAAGGGTATGCGGATGAAAACAGATCCATTAGAGAATTTAAGGAAGGAGAAAAAGTTTTTCTTAGAGTTCCTTCACAATCATACTCACCTGATCGTAATTGACGTTTACAAAATCATGAACATAAGATTCAAATCAATGTGACTCCAGTTTAGTTTCTCGTTTAAAGAAATTTTTGCATGTAGGTGACTCACTAATCGAGGGTGTTATTTTGTTTCAGAGATAGAGTTCAGAGATAGAGGATAATGCAAGACACAAACCAACAAGAACCCTGGACCGAGGAACAATGCAAGTACGCAATCGGAAGATACCCACGGTGTTGGTTGCATGGCATGGTTTACCTCTATCAGAAGCTACTTGGGAATTCATATACCAATTGCGGAGAGTATTCCCAGACTTTATCATCGAGGATGTTGATGCCTGAAGAGAAAAGAAATGTTACGCTCAAGTTGAGGTAGCATGACCTTAGAAGGGTCAGTGGACATTTTCCTTTGTATTTATTGTGAGAAAATGCAAGAGAGCAAGAGTGAGCAAGATGGAGAGTGAGCTGAACGTAGTTCACTCCCAAAGTGTACTGAACTGAAGTGACTGAAGTGAATTACAAAGAAAGAGATAAGGGTTTTGTCTAAGTCACAAACCCTATCTAATCACTAACCGTAGTTAGAGATTAGACCATGGTTAGGGGGGAAAAACCTCTAAGAGGAAAAAGTGTCCCTAACTCACTTATTACATTACATTGGCCACTTCCTAGAATATAATAATAATTCTAACACCCCTCTGCAGTGCCAATGCGGTGTACAAGGTAGTGATCAATCACCAAAAGGAGATAAGTTTAGGGCACTGCGAAATACCTCAAACTTCTCACGTGGAAGTGCTTTGGTGAAGATGCCTGCAACATTGTCATCTGTTGCAGATGCATGCTTACAGTGATTCAGATTGGGCTGGAGACTATGATACCAAGCAGTCCACTAGTGGTAATTGTTTCTTTTTGGGCAACGCTTGCATGTCTTGGCTGAGCAAGAAGCAATCTACAGTGGCTACTTCCTCATGTGAAGCTGAGTACAGGGCAGCTTTCACAGCGACAGTTGAGTGTGTTTGGCTGCGACGTTTGTTCGTTGACCTTCGTCTCATATTAGAGGGTCCTTCTCTTATTCTCATTGATATTCAGAGTGCTATTGCAATGGCAAAGAATCCTGTGTTTCATGCTCGCACGAAGCACATTGAGGTTCATTATCATTACGTCAGAGAGAAGTTTCATACAGGGGAGATCAATATGATCTATGTTTTCCCTGGGAAACATCAAGCCAAAAGACTTTGTGCCTTGCAAATATCTGAAGATGCATTTTACAGCCTGCCAATGTGTTGTCTTTGGGCTGTGCATATATCTGCTCACCTGAGATACTGCATACTGAATATCCGGCTTGGTATTGCACAAGTATATGAGATAGCCAGGAGCGTGGCTGTAAAGTGTGACATCCACTGATTCACCTGCATCATACATAGTAAGCTTCAGCCCGGCTTCATGGGAGTGGCAATAGGCTTACAATCGTGCATGTTGAACATAACCAAGAGTTTGTGCACATACTTGGATTGAGACATAACGATGCCATGCTTGTCTTGTATAAACTGGATCCCCAAATAAAAATTTAACATGCCCAAATCTGTCATGTCAAATTCAGCTTTCACTTGAGCTTTGAAATATGCAATTATATCCTCATTTGACCCTGTGAGCAGCATGTCATCCACGTAAAGAATGATGACCAAAATATCCCCCCCATCCTTCTTGATGTAGAGGGTGCTTTCCGTAGGACTATTGTGTAATCCCTTACTTTCCAAGAATGCATCTATCTTGTCAGACCATGCACGTGGGGCTTGTTTCAGCCCACATAAAGCTTTGTTAAGCTTGTAAACTTGAAGTGCATTGCCAGAAAGTTCAAATCCATAAGGTTGCTTGACATAAACCTCTTCCTGCAAGTCCCCATTAAGGAAAGCTGTTTTTATGTCCAACTGATGGACATTCCACACAAAATTTTCAGCCATTGCATTAACTGACCGTATGGTGGTCATGCGGGATGTAGGAACAAAAGCCGCCTCATAATCTATGCCCTTCTTTAGTGCATAGCCTTTGGCAACCAGCCTTGCCTTGTACCTATCAATAGACCCATCTGGCTTCCTTTTCACCTTGAAAATCCACTTGGTACCAATGGCATGCTTACTTGGTGGCAAATCTAAAACATCCCAAGTTTGATTTTTTTCTGTGGACTGCAACTCATTGTGCATGGCATGCATCCAATGCACATTATCCTTTGCTTCTTCAAAAGAGTCAGGCTCCTCTTCATCAAGAAGAGTCCTTGCATAAGCTGTCTCATCTGAAAGAGGCCCCCCTGCATGCCTTACTCCACTACGAGTCCTGCCATGCAATGGGGCCTCAAGCCTACTCTCCCTAAGAGTGTGAAGCAACCAATTCGGGACTGTTTTGGCTGCGTGTATCTCTTGAATTTCTTGCCTGACAACTTCATCCACACCCTATGGAGGTACAAAATCAGCTGGTGGCTGAATTAGGGCATGTGGATCGGGAGGAGGTTGCTGTAAATTCTGATTTTCAGCGGAGGAACCAAATGCTATAGGAAGCATCCCCTCAAACACATCATCTAAAGAAGCTGGAATCTGAAATTCAGCATGTATGTGCTGAATTTTCAGAGAATGTAACATCTCTACTAGCAAAAATCTTGCATGTAGTAGGATTGTAGAGACGATAGCCTTTGCTTTGTGAACTATATCCCACAAAAATGCATTTAAGTGCCTTATCTGACAACCTGTGTCGAAACTCCACAGGCACGTGGGCATATGCAACACAATCAAAAACTCTGAAATGGTCCATTGAAGGCTTTCTCCCATGCCATGCCTCATAGGGAGTGATTGTCTTCAAAGCCTTTGTGGGAGCCCATTCAAAATATAGTTGGTACACATGAGGCCTTCAAGCCAAAACCTGTGAGGCAACTTCTTACTTGTAAGCATGCATCTATCCATCTCCATGGCAGTGCAATTCTTCCGCTCAGCTTTGCCATTCTGTTGAGGTGTAAGCCTCACTGTAAGTTGATGCGTGATACCTTTCTCCTTAAAAATTGCCTCAAATTCATGAGACATATACTCTTTCCCTAGATCTGTGCGAAGTGTTTGTACCTTGAGTCCTGTCTCATTCTCAACCATAGTCACAAAGTGTTTGAAACGCATAAACACTTCTGATTTTACCTTAAGACCATAGACCCGAGTGTAGTTGGTGAAGTCATCTATGAATGTAACAAAATAGAGATAACCCTTAAAAGCAGGTGTCCTCGTGAGACCGCAGACATCACTGTGAATAAGCTGTAATTTCTGCGTAGCTTTTACTGCACCATCCTTCTTGAAAGGAAGTCTATGCATCTTGCTAAGGATGCAACCTTTACATGCATGAGGAGGAGGCGACTCTAAAGGATGCAATGCATCCACCATATCATGCCTCTGAAGTGTCATTAAGCTGCCATAGCTCATGTGCCCATATCTGGCATGCCATAACTCCGCATTCTGCATCGCAGCCGTGTGAGTGCTCACTGATAATGCAAGATTGGATCTTTTTTCATATAAATCAAGCTGAAAAAGACCCCGATACAAAGTGCCAGACAACATCAAAGCATAGTCATTCTCTTTGTCTCTGACTGTGCACTTATCATCATAAAAAACAACATGAAATCCTCCTCTATTGAGTAAGGACACTGAAAGCAAATTCTTCTTTATGCCTGGCACATAGAGAACATCTGAAATTCTGAAATCTGTGCCATCAGTGGATGTGAGAATAATGTCTCCCACTCCACACACTGAATAAGAAGAATTATTTGCACAAACCTTCTTTTTGGTAGGTGGTGGGTACAGAGATGCAAAAAGACTCTTCTTGGAAGTGATGTGCTTTGAAGCACCGCTATCAAAATACCAAGTATTCAGTGTCTCATTGACACTGAAAGAGCATGTATCCTTTGAAGGATCATAGCTGCAAGCCAAAAAAGCATAAGGGTGATCATCATTAGTGGCTGTAGCATCTGAACTACCCATCGAAAAATCTGAAGTGCAAGACAAAAAGGCATAGTGCTCTTCCACAAAGTTGGCTACAACATCTCCCCCATCATGAGAATGAGGAGCTGATGTGTCTGACACAGCCATACCGGAATCTCTTTTCTTCTCTTTGGCTATGCGCTTCTTGCATCCTCCAATATAATGACCTGGCTTCTTACAATAATGACAAATGCCCTTCTTTTTCTACTTATCTGCATCACCCTTTGTCCTGAATCAGCTTTATGCTGATGTGTGGGCTGATTGGCATGTGGCTTTTGCAGCCCTTTACCCTTGGGCTTGAACTTGGAAAGCATGGCATGCTCGCCAGTCCGGGTTGCTATATTTCTGGGATTCTACTACTCCTGCAACAAAAGTCCTACCAACTCGTGAAAAGAGAGAAGATTGCTGCCCCCCCTCAATGTGTGGAAACCGAGATAGGACTCAGGAAGAGAATTTAGAGTTGTGGTGATCATCTCTTAATCCGGAATGACTTCATCAATATTCAGCAACTGTTCCGACAAGTCCTGAAGCTTGGTGAGGTGAGAATTCATGGAATCTCGCTCATCCATATGCGTATGGGAAAGCTCTCACTTCAGAAAGGAAACTCTGGCATCATTTCTTGCTGCAAACATACTCTCTACTATCTCTCAAGCTGCCATAGATGTCTTGCATGACCGAATGTGAGGTATAATGAACCTCTTGACAGAGAGAGAAATCACTGAAAGAGCTTGTGCATCTCTAGAGTCCCATCTTTTCTGCTCTGCTGTGTGAGCTCCTGGAGCAGCCAGGAGCGGCTGCTCCAACTACTTGTGCTGCATTTGCACCTCTACCCTTGCCTCCAGCTGTAGGAGTGACAGGTGTAGCAACTGTATCTGGTCTTGCTTCGTCTCCATTGACATAATCCCAAAGATGTCTGCCAACCAAGATATTGCGAACCATGAAACTCCACAAGGAGTAGTTGGTGCCATCCAACTTATCCTCCTGTGTGAGAAGTCCGAACACCTCATTGGGGTTGTTTAGAGCCATTTTCACCGGATAATCTCAAAAAACACCTGCAAAGAAAATCTACCCACAGTGACAAATACTGTCACAGCCTATCAAAGGCTCAAAATGCACCAAAATGCTTTGCTTAATGCCTAAAAGTCTGCAAATAGAATCTGCAAAAAGTGGCAAAAGTCTGCAAATTGACTCGTACTGAGTCCAAAACTGCTTGCAAACTTCCAAAATGCTCTTTTACCTGCAAAATTGCAACCCAAATGCAAAAGCCCCAATTTCTTGTGGGAATACACCTATCAATTTAAATTAAATGGTGTATCATATGTTCTTTGATATAAGAAGGATCTACTCAAATTTCTTTAATCTCGACTATGGAAGTCCGAAAAATTCTAAGTGAGTTTCGGCTTCTTTGTAGATGTATTAGTTGAGTTGTATCATATGTTTCTTTGTACGGAAGTTCAAAAAATTCCAGGTGAGTTCCGGCTTCTTTTTAGAGGTATTAGTTGAGTTGTGCAAGGATGCATTAGCAGATTCTTCAACTATCCAAGGTGGAGAGATGGCCTTGTTAGTTGATTCCAAGTGAGTTTCTGATTTTTATAGAGATGCATTACCCTATGGGTTACCTTAATAAAGAAATGTTCCACATAAGACTAAACCTATTCTCTATAGGCTAAGCTTTGCCTATGAGATTGATGTGCAAGGACAACTGGAAGAATACCCCAAGATGGGGCAGATTGAAACTTGTTTTCTTTACCAGTGATATTAAAGAAAAAGATGATACTCTTCAATTGTGTATCAATTACCAAAGGTTTGAATAATATCACCATTAAGTCAGATATCCAATGGCAAGATTTGATGATACTCTTCAATTGTGTATCAATTACCAAAGGTTTGAGAAATATCACCATTAAGTCAGATATCCAATGGCAAGATTTGATGATATGGTAGATGCACCATATGGAGGCATAATCTTTAGGAAGATTGATCTCAAGTGTGGCTGCCATCAGATTAGAATTCGAGCTAAAGATGTATTTAAGACTACTTTCAAAAGCAAATTTGGTCATTAGGAGTTTTTGGTGATGCAATGTCCACTTAATAAAACTCCGGCAACATATGTGATGTCGATGAATGATTCACAAGGCCCGTATATTAGAAAGTAGTAGTACATTTCATTGATGATATTTTAGTCTATGGTTAAAGTATTATTGAACAAAGGAAACACTTAAGAAAAGGATCCAATACTTTGAGGCAAGCTAGTCTTTTTGTAAGCAAAAAGAAGACAGCTACGTGAGAGTGCTTGGCGTTAGTATAACTCTTGATGAGCATGAAATGATCCCAAAAGATGGCTACCATTTTAGTGTAGCTAGTATGAGTATATGCCAAAAAGACCTCATGATCTATGCAGTGGGTTTGCAAGCAATCAAAGGAAGATTGCTGCAGAGAACGCTTGAAAAAGCCAAACAGAGAGAAAGTAGGATCACCAAAGACTTTACAATTCCTATATGTCCATAAAGTCCATAGTGCCCAGTAGCGAACCCAAACGAAGAAAAGATGAAACTCCGGTCTGGATGGATGAAACCCAAATAGCCAAGAGAACTTCCCAAACGGAACAGATGGGAATCTCGCTCACAGGCGCTGTTGAAGCAGATAAAAAAACTCACGAGAGCATGGACAATACCAAAACAAGTGAGGCACAGTCTCTGAAGAAGCAGAACATCTGTGGCAAAGTGCATGAGTAATGTGTCGATGAGCTAATAGCTGTCCAGATGGAAACACTCCCAAAATAACTCGCCAAATGAAAACCTTGCTTTCTGGGATCTTCTCAAATTCACCTTGCTGCAAATGGTAAATGCAGCATGGCAAAATCAGCAAATGCCTGTGTCGTGGCCGAAGAAATCTTTTATTGTTGTAAAATAATTACATTCATAGTTACTTCGAAAATGAAGTAACTACTACTCAACTAAAGATCTCAGTATAAGCTGTATACACATCCTGATCAATTAAACGAGTCTAAACACAATCATAGAATGATTGCTACAGAGATCGTTTGAAAAAAAGAAAAGATGAAAATAGTGGATCACCAAAGACTCTATGATTTCTGTCCATCCATAAAGTCCATAGTGCCCCGTAGCGTACCCAGACAAAAAGTAAGTCAAAACCCTGTCTTGCTGGATGAAAACCAAACAACCAGAAAAACCTGCCAAAAGTAACAGTAGGAAATCTCGCTTGAAGCCTCTGTTGGATGAGAGCGATGAAGTCACAAGTATGTGGACAGAACCAAAAGATGTGAAGCACAGATTCAGTAGAGTGTAGGCATTTGTGACAAACAGCCGGAGCAATATGTCTGTGTGCGAGTAACTGGCCAGATGGAAAAATGCGAAGCAGGACTCACCAAAGGAAAAGCTGTTGCCGAAGAGAGACTTTGTAATGCCAAAGGAGACGCAGCCATTTTCTCCACCACTTCAGTGGGCGATCCTTATGCCAAATAGTATTTGCTCTGTCAGAAATCCAAGGCGGTAGTAATAACACTTTATACAGAGATGACACTGTGATATGTGAGAGCTTCAAGGGACGGGCTGATGAGGAAGAAGAGTGTAAAATCCAATCCTCAAGCCCATTCTGAAGTTCCAAACGAGGTACCGGCAAGAACGGTTAAAGGACGATAGTGAGCTCCCAAACCGTATTTGCTAGCAGCCATAGAAAAGGATAAAAGTGTGCCATCATCCTGAAGTACATCCGCCACAGATGAAATGCCTTTGAAGGAGAGAAAATAAGAACGTCTGGGTTCTTGTATGGCCAAAGAAGGGTGGAATACTTTGGACCAATAAATATTCTCAGCCCTCAAGACTTTCCGGACAGAGAATCTCGGCCATGCCATTACAAGTGGGATAAGATGTGGCGAGGGAGAGAAAGAGCACACCGACACACAAGCAGGATGGACACAAGAGTGTGTGGGAATAAGAAGTATGTGTGTACCTCCCCTAGCACACAGTCAACCTTTTATATGAAAGGATAAGGTTACAACACTAAGTACACCGTACTTAGTGTACTTAACAAAATAAAAGTACTAACTGTACTTAAGTGTAATAACTGTACTTGGGTGGCCATAGTGCCTTTACCCCAACAACCTCCCACTTAAAGGCAATATGCCCTCAAGTAAAAAATAAATGAGGCTCAACCTATACCCATCAACTGTCGGCAATGTGCAAACCGCTCTGCAGGCAAGTCTTTTGTCAACAAATGTGCTGGATTATCATCTGTGTGAATCTTGACAAGCTGAATCAGCTTATCATCTATTACCTCCCTGATGAAGTGATACTTCACATCAATGTGCTTAGTCTTTGCATGAAAGACAGGATTGTGTGCCAACTGAATAGCACTCTGACTGTCACAATGCAACAATGGAATATCTCCTGTAATGCCCAAGTCTCCCACTAGCCGAGATAACCATAAGGCCTCCTTGCATGCCTCTGTGGCTGCAATATATTCAGCTTCCGTGGTAGACAAGGCTATGCACTGCTGCATCCTTGACATCCATGACACGGCACCTCCAGTGAATGTATAAACATAACCGGTAGTAGACTTCCGGTTATCTGGATGACCAGCAAAATCTGAATCCACATAACCATGCACCTTTGCATCTCGCTTGCCAAAGCATATGCACAACTCCTGCGTGCCCTTCAGGTATCTCATGATACCTTTCACTGCATTCCAATGCTTCTTGCCTGGATTTGCCATATATCTGCTAACCACTCCCACTGCAAACGCAATATCAGGTCTGGTAGCAACCATGGCATACATGAGACTGCCATAAGCTGAAGCATACGGAATCTTGGCCATTTCAGCCCTATCATCATCTGAGTGTGGGCTGTCCATTGCACTGAGTTTCACATATGGAGGCAATGGAGAACTAAGGGTCTTCCCCCCCTCCATATGAAACCTGTGCAATACTTTGCCAATATATTCGGTCTGAGACAAATACAACAAACGCTGTCCCCTGTCTCTCCGTATCCGCATTCCTAGTATGTGATTTGCATCACCAAGGTCCTTCATATCAAAGGCCTCATGCAATCTTTTCTTGAGGTCATCAAGCTCCTCACGAGCTTTACCAGCAATAAGCATGTCATCCACATATAAAATGAGAATGATTAAGCTGCCATTTGCAGCCCTTTTGGTATATAAGCAGTGATCGTCATCACTTCTCCTGAAACCTTGGGACTTCATGAAGGTATCAAATTTCTTATACCATTCCCTTGGTGCCTGTTTCAGCCCATAAAGGCTCTTCTTAAGCTTGCATACAAGTGACTCCTTGCCCTTGACTGCAAATCCCTTTGGCTGCTGCATGTAGATCTCCTCATGAAGATCACCGTGAAGAAAGGCTGTCTTCACATCCATTTGGCATAATTCCAAATTCTCACATGCAATTAAAGCAAGTACAATCTTGAGTGTGGTCATCTTAACCACTGGAGAAAAGATCTCATCAAAATCGACACCATACTCTTGCTTAAAGCCCTTGGCAACCAACCTGGCTTTATACCTTGGCTTAGCTCCAAGTGTGACTTTCAATCTATACACCCACTTGCATGGCAGTACTTTCATGCCCTTAGGCAACTGCACCAATTCCCAAGTACCATTTTTATGGAGACTGTCCATTTCAGACTTTATGGCTAGTTCCCATAGCCTTTTATCATGCATTTGCACGGCTTCCTTGTAACAGGAAGGTTCTCCACAGTCTGTAAGCATAATAAAATCTGCCCCTGGAACAAATCTGTCTGGCTGCCTCATTTGTCGAGTGGACCTTCGGACCCATTGGTCTTGCTGTCCAGCTTGCTGCTCTCCTAAAACAGGTGGCTGTTCCAGTAGATCAGGCTGCAGAATTATGCATGGGAGATCTTCCAAAGGTGGCATATCCTGTAGGACATCTTCCGCCACTGCGGGCTGTCCATTTGGACCTGCTGCAGCATCATGCATTGGCTGATTACGCTGCTGTTGTGGCTGATTCGCAGCTTGCCTGAATTGTACAGGATGTCCCGAGTCATCAATGGCAACCTCTGAAGCATCAGAAGGCTTATCTGCTGCCTTAAACATACATGACTCATCAAATAAGACATCATTGCTGCGTATTAGCTTCTTATTCACAGGATCCCATAGGCGGTAACCCATCTCACCACTGTCACCATATCCAAGAAAAATGCATTTAAGAGACTTAGGATCAAGCTTGCTGCGATCTTCTCTGCGTATATGCACGTACGCAGTGCAGCCAAAGACCCTCAAGTGCTTATAGGAAGGAGGTTTTCGTGTCCAAAGCTCCTTTGGCACTCTACCATCTAGTCTTTTATTTGGTGACCTATTGATGAGGTGTACTGCTGTTTTTACAGCCTCAGCCCAAAATCCATGAGGTAAAGCAGCATGTGACATCATAGAGCGGGACTTTTCCTGTATGGTTCTATTCATACGCTCTGCAGTGCCGTTTTGCGCTGGACTGTAAGGAGCAGTGAGTTCTCTTTTAATACCTCTAGCATCACAAAATGCATTGAATGCATTAGACATATACTCCCCACCGTTATCTGACCACAAAGCCTTCAGTGTTCTGCCTGTTTGGTTCTCAACCATAGCAAGCCATTTCTGGAACACTGGAAAGACATCACTCTTCAATCGAAGAGGATACACCCACACCTTCCTTGTGGAATCATCTATAAATGTGACAAAGTACCGTGCACCTCCAAGTGAAGGACTAGGCATCTCACACACGTCTGTATGCACAAGCTCAAGTTGAGCATCTTTATGTCCTAATCTCCTTTTATGAGGACACTGTAACTGTCTACCATATATGCAATGCTCACAAAACTTTAAATCAAAAAATTTAAGAGACGGTAAGTAGCCAAGGCGAGCCAATTGCTCCATTCCACTTATGCTCATATGTCCCATCCAGCTATGCCACATAGAAATATTCGGCAGCTCGGTGGCATGAATATCAGCATGATTACATACTTTAGCATGAAGAGTATACATTGTGTCAACCTTAGAGCCTCTGGCAACAACCAGGGCACCTTTGATGACCTTCCAGAAACCATGACCAAAGCTGGTCACAAAACCTTCGTCATCCAACATGCCAGTAGAAATCAGATTTTTCTTGACTTCGGGTACATGCCTGACATTGTGAAGCATAAGCTGGGTACCATCAGCAAATACAAGCCTGACATCTCCAACACCGACAATACTGCATGCATGATTATCCCCTAGAAAAACGACTCCATTACTGCCTGCTGCATACCTTACAAACAATTCTCTGTAAGGTGTAACATGGAATGAGGCACCTGAGTCAATGATCCAAGAGTGCATGTCTGCAAAATCTCCTGCATGGAGAGAATGAGCATCCAAAGTAGAGAGAAATAGAACCTCTCCCTCACTGTCATAACCGTGTGTAGAATGAAGCTCTTCAATCTTCACACTGCTCTTGCCATTGCTTACTGGTACAATTGCCTTTGCATCTAACGCATCAGTGTTTTTGGCTTTGTCTCTCTTATCATTTTTCAGTTTAAAGCACTGCTTTTTGGTATGTCCCTTTTTGCCACAGTAGTAGCACTCAACATCTTTGTTGGAGCGGGACTTGCTCCTCCCTTTTCCCCTTTCCAGGGATTTGCCTCTTTGCTGACTTCTCCCCCTTGCATTTAAGGCATTGTTAGGCTTTACTGCATCTTGAGCTTTCAGCTTCTGCTCTTCTTGCAAAATCAGCCCTGTGATATCTGAAAAACTTATGAAAGTGTTTGCATTTGTTACAGCTGTGGTGAATGTATCCCAACTTTCAGGAAGAGAGATCAAGAGTGCCATACCCTTGGTTTCCTCATCCACCACATACTTTTGATTTGCAAGTTGAGTGACAATTGAATTAAACTCATTGAGATGTGCATCCATGGAGGTCCCTTCCTTCATCTTCAGATTGAAGAACTTGCGCAACCAATATATCTTTGTGGCTACACTTTGCTGCTCATATGTGTCCTGTAGCTTTTTCCACACACCCCAGGCTGTTTTTTCACCATCCACATTCCAAACAACACTCTCATGGAGTGACAATTCAATTATGGACTTTGCTGACAGATCAGCTAGTGCCCAAGCATCATCAGATGTGCCAGTGGGCTTCACACCTTTGTGTATAATAGGAGCATGAAACTGCCAGAGAATTAGCACATTCAGGACCATCTTTTTCCACATCGGGTAGTTAGCAGCACCCTGCAACTTTTTAATATTGAGAAGAGAAGATTCCGAGGATGAAGCCATTACAATCAGCAAGAAATATAACCCACACTTGGGTGCCTGACTCCCTGCAAACCAAGTGCACACAGGCACTTGAAATGTGCTCAAAAAATTTAATTCCTGCAGCGGAACAACAGGAACTGCACCTGCAAATATTTCTCCCAATTAAACAGAAAATTATAACTGTTTACTGCTTGCTGCAGTATCCGAACAGCAACTGTGTTTGCATCATTAAATGCACTGTTGTACAATCAGCAATACTCTGATATTAAAGCAGCATCTGCCATGCAATTACAGTGAAAAAAAACAGCAGTGTATTTTGCACTCTGTACTTCTGTACAATGACTGTAATCAGCCCCACAGTTGATACAGAACAATACCTGACTGTACCAGAAAGTACAGAATCAGTAAATGGCTGTTTGACTGTTCAAACCTGTCAACTTCAAGCTTCAAGATACCATTAAAACTGTATAACACAGTTTAGAGTAGGATTTAGGCAAAAGCCCCTTGACTGGAGGCAAAATTCGCAGAATTTTGAGTGCATTTACTGCTTCACTGACCACTGTAAGGCATTTAAATTGCTTCCCCCAGCACTGATATGCATCCAATTGCAAAACCCCCAATTTGACTGGCACATTCAGTGCTCAAGTCTACAAAGTAGTACTCAATGTAGCTTCTATTGTCCCGTGGATCAACAAATGCATACGAATCCTGCAAGAATCAACTCCAAATAGGAGGATAAACGCAATGCATGCGTATACAAGCCAATACTTGGCACTGGCTACAAAAGCCCCTTGATTCTGCAATTCAATGTTGAGGATTTCCTCACACAGTAGGCATAGACAGTTATCTGTTTCCCCCAATACCAGTAATGCTCACAATGAGCTCGAAGGATGCACTTGTACCTATAACACTGCCGGAGCAGTTGAAGAAAATTCTGACGAGAGCTCGTAGGCCTGGCGGGCTGTATTGGATGTGCGTTGGAGGAGTCGCCTGTGTGGCGACTTGTCGGACCGTTGGTGGCATCACCTATGCCACGAATTGGCGACCCGTTGAAGCCGTCGCCTGTATGGGCCCTGAAGGCATCGCCTGTGTGTGGCGTTGCAGTCGGCGACGCCGCTGTTGGCGTTGCTGGTGGCATCGCTGCTGGCGTCGCTGTTGGCATCGCCTATATTGGCATCGCTGCTGGCGTCGCCGGTAGCGATGCTGCTGGCGTCGCCACTTATGGCGTCGCTGGTAGCGTTGCTGCTGGCGACGGCTGGCCTCGATGGTTGATGGCGCTGGCAGCGCTGAATGCTGCCGGCCCTGCTGAAAGCAGCAGATCGATGCTGCTGCTGGCGCTGTTGCTGGACGGACGGGAGAGAAAGGTAGGCAGGCTCTGATACCACTTGTGGCGAGGGAGAGAAAGAGCACACTGACACACAAGCAGGATGGACACAAGAGTGTGTGGGGATAAGAAGTATGTGTGTACCTCCCCTAGCACACAGTCAACTTTTTATATGAAAGGATAAGGTTACAACACTAAGTACACCGTACTTAGTGTACTTAACAAAATAAAAGTACTAACTGTACTTAAGTGTAATAACTGTACTTGGGTGGCCATAGTGCCTTTACCCCAACATAAGATATGTTTCCAATCAAGAAGCAGGCGAGAGACAAAAGGGCAGCCTCTGATCTTGCCTTGGATAGAGCCAAATAGGAAATCCCACTGAGTAGGCTGCCAATGCCCAAAGGCAGAAGTATGAATATGTAATAAGAGAGAGCGGATCATGAAAGTCCAAGGCTAATCTCCTTGTCCCTCTGTGAGCAAGTAAATGCATTTTAATATTGAGAATGTCCAGACCCCCGTGCATCTTTTGAGAACAGAGACGATGCATAGAGAGTAATTTGAGACTTTTCTTGCTATTTTTTAAACACCAGAAAATTTCCATGATAGCTGACATAAAGGAAACCAGATCTGCCTTAGTGAACATAATGAGAGGCAGATAAAATTGTATGTATGCTATCAAAATGGATTGTGTGATTCGCAAATGAACATGTAATGGCCAAGTTGCAAGCTTCCGATATTCAAGTTTTGCCCTCAACTTTGTTAGCACCCAATTGGTTTGTTAGGAACGGGTGAGTCCCCAACCTAGAGGATAGCCAAGATGTCGAATGAATTGAGAAGCGGGGATAATTTCCCCAGGCCACAGAAGACTGTGCCATTCCTGTGCATGCAACAGCAACAGTTTTGATTTCTGAAAATTTACCCGAAGACCAGCAGCCAATCCATATGTAGAAAGAGCCTGCATAATCATGGACAGATCACTCCGAGTATTTTTTGGGGTAAAGAATGAATCATCAGCATATGCTTGAGCGATCATGCTATGACTGCCAAGAATCTCCAAACCGTGCAACTGGTCAGTGTCCAAAAGGTGGTCCAGATATTGAAGCATTGGATGAGTGGCTATGGCAAAAAGTAAAGCACTTGAGGGACATCCTTGCCTAACAAAATTAACCAAGAGTCCAGGATGTAGAAATATCCTCTGAAAGTATGCAGGCAACTTTACTATCTTGATATAGCCAAAAGATAACTTGCTGCATTTTTGTGCTAAATCCCAATGCCTACATGGTCGATGAAATAAAATCCCACTTAGCAGTATCAAAGGCTTTGGCAATATCAACTTGCAATAACAAAACATCCTGCTGCGTGTATTTGGCATATTCAATTCCAACATAGGCATTAGCAATGTTATAAGTGATATGCCTACGCGGGACAAAGCCATATTGGGCAGGATGCAACTCATCATGTAAAAATCCCTTTAGCCGATCGACAATCATTTTGGTAGTGACTTTGTAAATGACTGGCATAAGGGTGATAGGTCTCCAGTCTGCCAAAGATTCACAAATTTGCTTTTTTGAAAGGAGTTTAACAAGACCTCTCTTCCATGTGTCTAGCATTTTCTGATTTTGCCATGCAGCATTCACCATATGTAGCAATGTATGCTTCAAAAGAGGCCAATATTCTAGAAAAAACTCGACTATAAGACCATCCCATCCTAGAGATTTCCATCTGCCAAAGGATTTGATTGCATCCGACAGTTCCCTCTCAGTAAAAGGTTCCTCCAATTCCAAAGCTTGAGTAGTGGAAATAACAGGAGAAACATGCTGCAACAGTAAATTTCGTGCAAGCAAAACCTGCTGTGAGGGAGGAATTGCAAAACCAAATTGCTGAGAGAAATGATGCACACAAACAGAAGCAAGCTGTGACCGTGAGGTGGTCCATGATCCATCAGGCATAAGCACCCTGCAAATTTCTGTTTTTAGTCTCCTTTGATGCAAACTTTTGAAAAATTCTTTGGAAGAGCAGCCTTTATCTGTAAAGGCTCTTTGTCTTGCTCTAGTCTCCCATTTAGCCAGTTTCCTGTGATCATTTAGTTTAAGACAATGTCTAGCCTGGCATAGTGTTGTTTGCTCATGCATGGACAATGAACGAAGATGGCTAAGTTCAGTGAGGTCTTGACAAGTGAATTTGACCTGAGCAATAGTTTCCCTCAGAGTCTTCATGTAAGACTTGCCATAACCTGATCACAACTTGCATTTTGGAAACAAAAGAATCCGAGGCATCGTCAATATGAATATGACTGCGAGAAGATAGAGAATGAGATGCTTCAGTAACCATGGCCTTGAAAGCGGCATGTTGCAAATAGCTATTGTTCACAATTAGATGTCACCTTTGTGGCAATCTATCATCTGGCATAGCATGAAAGGATAGCCGCAACCATAGAGGTGCATGATCTGAAAGCACAAAGGCATAGTCAATCCACATTTTACATGTAAAATCCCCATTTTGTTGTGGAGCTATACTATACCATCGATCCAGACGTGCGTGATAAGAAGAAAGGGCATTATGTTGGAAGGTGTATCCAGGTGACAAAGGCTGCAATTCCTTCCAAAGGTCAACCAAATCCAGATGCATCAGTAATTGAGACCATGCATGCCTTTCAGGGGTTAACATATGAGTATGTTTGGAGGTATTGTCACCCTGTTGTGGAGCATTATTGAAATCCCCACATATGAAGGCATGATATCTCCATGGATGTTGTTGCATGGCATCCCAAATTGCAGTTCTTTCTCTAGAGGATTGAGGTGCATAAACAGAAGCAAATTCAAACACCTCTCCTTGAATAATGCATTGAAGAACAAGCCATCTGCCTTTGTTGTCATTTAAAGCAATAACTGGTTGAAGCTCATGTTTGATCAGAAGGACTACCCCTGAGAAAGAGTGTTCCTCAGCATAGAAAATATCATAGCCATAGTAGTGTCCTGTCTTTCCTGCATAGACATGTTGGTTGTGTTCTTGTAATGCCACTATGTCAGGCTGAAATCTATTGATGTACAGCCACACAAATTTCTATTTCCTACTGTCACACATCCCCTGGACATTGAGTGTAAAACATTTGATATGAGCAGTCATATTTACAGATATTTATAGTAATATAACAACTATGTACAACAGCAAACTTCATGACGTCAGCCTTGCATTTCTATCTCAGGGTCAAGGCCTCTCCCTTGAGAAGAAGTATCCACCTGAGGAGTAGACAGCAAAGCAGCAAGCTCTTCTTCAGGGAAGAGTGTTCTGCTAGTTGTCACTGCAGCCCATGTGATCCCAATTCCTGTATTGACCTCTGGGGTGTTTCCACTAGAAGACACACCATTCCAAGTGCGAGGGGGTGGAAGTCTTCGAGCGTAAATAACTTTTCTTGGACTTTGTCATCCATTAGTTTGAGGTTTCTGTCCTTTTGTCGAAGGTTGAATAGCAGGAGGTGAATGTGAAAAAACATTCCCATTTGAAACCACTGGAGCTTTGCCTTTATCCTGATTTCCAGAAAACTGTCTACTACCTTTGTTTTTATTTGCAATGGAGGTAGGAGCATCCTTAGTAGGCATTTGAACCGGCAAAGTGGCAGGAGGCATTTTATGCTGATTCATTGGACACTGTGAAGCCATGTGTCTAAATTTTTTGCAGTCAAAACAAGCCCCTGCAAATAATCCCCATTTCAGTTTATAGAAAGCACTTCCCATGTCCACATTATTCAGCGTGACTGAATAAGAGTCTGGTGTGGGATTATCAGTATCCCAGAGAATGCAAAATCGATTCAAGTTGCCATTAGGCCGTGGTGGGCAGACCACTTTGCCTAAAGATGCTGCAATTTTAGGCAAGAGTGAAGCCATGCATTGTGGGAAGTCTACAACTTCAACCCAGACCGGGCATCTGTGTCGGATTAAAGCCTGAAAATCCCTTGTGGGAGACCATGGCAATACATGCACCATTTGCTGCCCAAAAAAGAGAGGGGAATGTTCCAAAAGCATTTGTCTGTGTATCTCATCCACCATAATAACCTCAAAAAAGCCCCTGGCTGCATAGTGTACTTTGCGAACAAACGAGCCAGCCAGTGTGCGAGTCAACCAGTTGCCTATCTCTGCAGCAGGTGGCATCCGGCCTGGAAAAAATAAAATGACTGCATTTTTAGCATATTCTCTGACTGGATCCACGATTTCATCTACTTCAACCATGAGGCCAACTGATGGAACCGAGTCTTTCCAGTCTTTCCTTGTCTGCAAATCCTTCATGCATGACATCATAGACCAGTTGGGCCTCAAGAGTATCATGTACCGGGTCATGCTGACCCTCAGCCTGCTTTTGCTTCTTGCAGTGAACCGAACGCTCCTTTTGAAAAGTTTTTTCATAGGAATATTCAGCCATTGCTTTGTAAAAAATGGAACTGAGAAAGGAGGTACCTGTAAAGGGATAGTGGAGGAAAAAAACCAGTCCCAAAAAAATGCCCACAGGAAGCCCACAGGGAAGAGAAAAAGAGTATATTTGTAAGGAGAAGAAGGGAAAGAGGGATGTAGAGGTCGAGAGAAGATAAAAAACAGTTTTGTAGAGGAAAAAGAGAGAAAAAACAGTAAAAAGACCCAGATGAACTGTATTTCAGAGGAAAAGGGAAGATTTTGGCGATGGGAAAGGTGCAGCAGACCCAAAGACTGAAGAGGAGAGAAACGGGGGCAAAAGCCTTCAAAATCAGCACGTAGATGGAGTCCGCAAGCAGAACCCTGCGTGGAAACGATCCAGGAACCGGAGATGGATTGGGAGCAGCAAACTGCAAGAGGCGGAAATGTCCGTACAGGCTGTACACCTGTACAGAATCTGTACGGAAGTCTGACGGGCCGTATGGCAGTTGATAAATGCTCTAAATCGCCGGTTTTTGGGCTCTGATGCAGCGCAACAGGGAGCTGAGGCTCACGGGCTGGTTGCGGGAGGCTCTAGAGCTGTTCTTCTCTCTCTCTCACCACCACTCACTGCCTAACACACACAAACACACACTTTTTTTTTAGTAATATCCAGTGCTGTATTTATATGCTCATAAATTTACAAGATGGGAAGTCTCCAAAAATGGAGAGTATCCCAAAGATCAAAAACATAAGAAGAAAAGCTCTATGCAAGAAGCATGAATATCACCCTCATGGCAGGCATCATATAAGGATTGCCGCAATGAGGCTCGGAAAGATTAATATGACTTGTGAATCTGCCGACCCAAGTATGCCAAATTATGCTCACTCCAAATTGTCCAAAGAGCCCAATATCTCACCCAAGAGAGAAATAGTGAGTATTGAGACAAAGGCCTCATAAATCTGCCAAATAGCCAAAAATGTTTCCCAAATCTGTGACTCGGGAAACGGAGCCGAAGATGATCTGAAATTCTCCCAAGGAGGTTCCTAGAACACGGGCACACACACTTTTTTTTTGTGAAACCAGTAACTATACACGAGCACACACACTTTTTTTTTGTGAAGCCATTGACTATATTATTAACATGAGATCAATATACATGACATTAGACTCAAAAAGGGAGCCTAATGGAAAAACTCAAAAACAGTCAGAAAACACTTCAAGGCTAGTAGCATCCAAGTCCCTCGCAGCATAACTATCATATAAAGATTGCTTGAGGGACATTCTGAAGAAAGCATATGCCTGAGGAAACTGTTGTCCCATCCTAGAATGCAATCTTTGTGTCCAAATGGTCCAGAGTATCCAAAAACGACTTCTTCCCATGCAGGCTGTTTGCTCTCCTAAGACTCATGGGGGACTGAATATTCTCAATCTTCAGTTTCACATGCTGGCAAGAAAGAGCACTATGATTACACGAGCACACACACACCCGAAGACCTTCCTATGCAAAATTTCCATGTCGCTTCGCCTTCGTTTCCCTAACTCTCCTTTTGGGAAACATTTTTGGCTTTTTGGCAGACTTCCTGCAACCCTGGTCCATTACTCTTTACTTTTGAACTGGGTCAGATATTGGGCTTTTTGGACCATATGGCAGGATCACAACATGCGATATTTTGGGAATTTGTTCTTGCAATCTTATGAATATTTCACACCCGAAGACACACACACACGCACACACACACATATATGAATATGTTACACAATGTTTCTCGTGTCAATTAAGACAAAGCGGTTGAAGCAACTTGTCCTTTTTATAGTTATTAGAAATACTGATATGTAGATGGGAGAGCATTTCCATGGATTTTATAGCTGATCTTTCTCAGACACAAGGAGGATATGATTTTATTCTTACAATGGTTGAGGTGACTCACTTCATTCCAATGAGAGAGTCATTTTGTGCTCCACAAGTAGCGGATTTGTTGCTAACGTGTTTCATGTACATGGATTGCGAAATTTCATAATATCAGATAGAGATACGAGATTTATGTGACAAAAGAGTGGGAGAGGGCACTTGCTAAGGCCAACCCAATGGAGCTAACCAAAGAGTATGGTGTTGAGGAATCACATAGTGGCAATTTCAAAATCCACCTTCCTGTCTTTAATGTGTACTATGTTAGATGTGCAAACAGTAAATGAACAATGCTCACGAGAGATGTAGAACCAACAATATATATTTTTCCAATGTGGACCAAATCATATACAAAAGATGTGTTCAGTGTGCCACCCTCTATCAGCAGACATAGCGAACTAGATGTGGACCCCTATAGACTCAAAACTGTTCTCCTATCTCCTCGTGGCACTTCCAAAACACCTGCCATGTGTTGCTCCCCTAGAACTTATGTGGGCCTCGTATGTGTTTCCCGTAATCACGCCTCCCTGCTGCTCCTGCTACACAGCCTATTGTAAGGCAGTGCTTGCTCCTGGGTCCTTGACCTCCTTGATGCTGTGAAGGAAACCAACAGTAAGGCACAAATCTCCCACGATTCCGTCTTCTCTTGCTGCTGTGTAGGCAGCCCTTGGTGAAGACCTTTGGGCTTTATCTATGCTGCAAGCAGTCGCTGCCCTTGCTGCACAAGATTGCCCCTAGTTTGCTCCTTGAAGCAGACTGAACTGCCCAAATTTTGAACAAAGAAATGAAGCCCAAAGGGGATCTTGAACTTCCCTGCATGGCCGACCTGGTCTGCTAGTCAATCGACTAGATCGACAAATTGGCCGACCTGTAGTCTGTTGCACCCCTTTGGTCCCTGCAGCCTATAAACAGGCCCAGCCTTGTCCTGGTCCATTTTGGCCTGTCTGTTGCTCCTTCCTGCACAGCTCCAACCTGCTGTACACCTCTGATTTTTCTCGAGAGTGCTCCAGCATCTTTCCATGCCTGTACAAATGTGCCCTCTGCTTCAACATATCCACGTGTCAGTTGCACCTCTTCTAGACTGGTCTACAAGGTACTTCTACATAACCTAGACCTGTGAAACTCTCTCGGCTCTCTTCCTAGTTCTGACCACCAGACCTGCTCCGACCAGCTCCAATGCCAGCCAGGTACCCTTTTATGTGCTGCCCATCTAGCAGCCATGTTTTCTCTCTCATCTCTGCATCCCTGGGGATCCACGTGGCCTTCTTGAGATCTTTGTGCTGCTCCTCCCCATGCACTCCTCATTTGGGAGCTCATAGATGGGGAGGTGACAACCTTAACTCCAACACCCCCTCTCAATGACACATCGTGGGCCAATCCCTACACGTCGTTGTAGATGCTCCATTGACTCCCATGGAGAAGCCTTCTAGAGCAATTTGGAGTTGTCGTCATGGTCTGTCAACCAGCATCTCCTACTCCTCTAGGTCCAGTCTCATGCAAGCGAACCACTTTGGTATATAGGTACAATGTTAGGAGTACCACTGGTCCATGGTACCACCACCTTCAATCATGTACCTGCTAGTGATCCTGAGCAATCCTGATGCAAACATTATCCAGCTGTCCCCCCCTCAATCTCTCCCAAGGTCTGTCTGAACCTATCCTTCCTGTGGCAACGCATACGATGCCCCCAACTTGAGCAATGAGACCCTAGTGGCTGATCCACATAGATCTCCCAGCCCAAGTGTAACTCTAGATAAAGTAGACCAAGAGCTCTTGTGAGCTCCCAAGCAACTACTCTTCTGGCTTCAGCACGCTCTCTCCACCTGTAGATGTCCCTGTCTCCAAGGCTTCAACAGGTCCATTATGTCCACCTTCTAGCAACTTTCTTCTGAGCTTGGAAGAAGCACCAACACTTCCCCTTCTGCCTTCTAGGAAGGCATACATCTTCCAATCTCTCATTGCCTGGGAGACATAAAGTATAGAATCTTCTCAAAGCATTTTGTTAAGGTTTAAATGAAAATACAGTGAATGCACATAGCAGTTGATGCTCCTGCTTATTTGCTTGCTTTTTGAAAAGAAGCCATGTACCGCAAAGAGGCACACTCAACTTCCTCGTGTAATCTTGTAGTACTCCCTTCAATGTCCCAGCTTTCATCTGACCTGAATCGTGAGGTCCTTCCAAAGGGAATTCCCTCATATAAGTGATACCAGCTAAACACTCAGAGAAATCTGAGCACACTCTGCTGTCCTTCACCTTCACGACAGCTTGATCTATTGTCCTACACACTAGAGCATGGTAGATCTTTCATCAAGGAACTACCCATATAAATGTTTGAAGCTTTTCTACAAAGCCTTAGGCTTATTTCCTTGTCGTGATTTAATTTATTTCTTTGTACATGCTCACAATATCACTACAGAGGAGATTTGTTAGATATTAGTAGTGTTGTGTGAGCATATTCTTGTTTGGGGCACTTTTTCCTTGGTTAGGCTGCTTTTCATGTTGTAGCACACATTCTTGTAATACAATTCATTTTTGTGTGTTCACCATTCATTGTTTTCAACACGAAGTACACCTTGCCAAGCTCTTTTGTGAGGCATGCAACAAGTTTGTTGCATTCACGTTATGCTTGTGTGCCAAAGGACTTGAGACCAAAGCTAGATTATAAAACCAACAAATGCATCTTTTTATTAGTTACATTGAGCAGTTGTTCCATTTGGAGTCAAAGTAAACTTAGTGAGTAGAGATGCAATCTTCAAAAGAGAAAGTCACTAGTGACTTCAAACATGCAGCCACATGTTGGGGTAGCTGAGCATGCATCCTCTCCACAACAACCACTCAACAATGAACAACCTAGAGAGCAAAAATAAGACTTGGAGCTGCTAGCTTAGCCGACTCAACCGGCCCATTAAGAGTTGGAGAAGGATTTGCACCAAGAAGACATTCTTTGTGAGCTAGGCGAAATATGTTAAGGGCTCACTAGGAAAGTTTCATATGCAGAGCACAAGCCAATTTCCACACCCACAGAGACCTAGCTAAAATTGGATGTTGATTTGGATATAGTTAGATGTAGATTTCCACTCTTTACAGGAGGTTAGTGGGTATCCTAATTCTGTTTGATGAGTCATGACCACTAGGTGACGTACTTGTTATCTATATGTTGCATTTGTCAGTACATGGCACAACCCATAGCCAGCCATTGGAAGGCAGCCCAAAGGTTCCTCAGGTACATCAAGGGTAATATGCAGTTTGCGATCTTTTATGGTAGATCCAAAATCGTGAAACGGGAGGGAATCCATAATATTGATTTGGCCAGCTACACGAACAAACTCCACCACTCACCAATACTGGAAGTTTTCATGGATGAGCGCAAAGCAAAATACTATTGCTCTTGTATACATAGAAGCTGAATATGTTGTCTCTACCGCAGCTGTGTGTGAATCCATTTTGGCTTCCAAGGTTGCTTGGTGATCTTGGCGAAACGGTGCAAGCTTCAATGCCCATTGATACTGATAATCAATCTTGCATTGGTTTGGCCAAGTGTCCTATGGATCATGCTAGAATCAAGCACATTGACATCAAGTACCATTTCATTAGAGAGAAGTGGAGGATGGACAAGTACAGATGATCTATTGTTCTACAAAGGACAATTGGGTAGACATAAAGTTCTATGCACTCATTTCCTTAGTATCCAAAACAACTTGATTCTTAACACAGGGATAGATGATGCATATGATGCCTCCAAGAATTAAGTATTAGGACTCTCTTTGAGTTTATATATCACTACAACCATTTTGTGTCATGAGTGGGAATGTTGGGATTATGTCCTCGTTGGCTGTAAACATCATTATATTTGTGTCAAGATTAGGTTACGTTTGTCACAAAGATCAACTCTTATGTGACGGATGGTCAGGGCCTTTCTACATTAAGGCATTTGTTTTAGAATTTGATGTAGTTAAGATGAATTTAATTAGGGTGTGACTGCTTCGAGGGTTTTCCCCTTCAAATGTAAAGGATTGAAGGGACGTTTGCTGCTTTCATGTTTTGATTACCATGACCTTCGTCTGAGTCTCATCCCTGATTCTTGGCAAAATTGCCTAATGCATCCAGGCGTGTTTGTATACCCTTTTTGTCCTTGGCAAAGAGTACTACATCATTTGCATAAATGAGTAGGAGTAGGGCATATCCAGCAAGCTTTACTCCCTCTCCACTGTATGCTCTCATCCAATCTTCTAATTCATCTATGAACAAGCCGAAGAGTGTTGCTGAGATGGGGCAGCCTTGTTTGACCCCTATGTCACTACTTATACCTCCTTGGAGGGAATTTGATCCATTGACTAGAGGCTTTGCCAATTCTGTGAGGACCTTTTTGAGCATGGCTTCCTTAAGTTTTTACGTACTTGCAGCTGTTTGATCCTTTCCCTTAGTTTTTTGTAGGGTACCGTGTCAAAGGCTCTCTTGAAGTCTACGAAACAACAGTAAATTGCTTTCCTCTTGTTCTTAACCCCCTCTGTTGCAGCTCATATCATGACTAAGTGGTCTACTTTTAGGTTGAGTCCTTGGGCCTGAAACTGGCTTGAGATAGTGCTCTTTTCTCATTCTCTTCTGCCCATTTACTGATTTTCTGCTCGAGCATAGTACCATATAATCTTGCCATTAAATTGCTTACCATGATTGTTTGGTAATTTCTTGCTGTCCTATTGTCTTCTCCTTTGTGGATCAATACAATTCTATTGAGTTGCCACTCCATGGGGAATTCCTCTTCCAAGCCCTATCTTTTATTATCATGGTTAGCATCTCTTTTCTCTTGTCTCCTCCCCATTCCAGCATCTTTGCTACTAGCCCTTGGGAATCTGGGACCTTCCCATTTGCTGATTTCTTCAGCCCCCTCTCCACATATTTTTCTGTGGTAGAACCATCTATGGTTTTGATAGAGAAAGGCTGCTTGGCATGTTCTTCTCCTTTCTCTCTTGTAGAGGTCCTTGACAAACCTTATATTGCCTTCCCATGCTGCTTTCCCCCCATGTGATTTGTTTCCATGTAGCTTTTGGAAAAACTTTCTGGGATTTCTTTTAAGCTCTTCAAAATGCTCGAGCTATTTATCTCTTAAGTACTTCTCTCCTTTCTTCTTACTAGGTGCTTGTATGCCCTTTCCCTTTTCCTCTTTTCCTGCTGTGTTGGCTGCTTTCCACGATATGTTTGCTGTTTTGCATTGTTCACTATACCAACTGTTGCAAGGCATCCCTTTGTTTCTTCCTTTGCTCTTTTAAAAGCATTTGTGGGCTGTTTTCTGCACAATATCTGTCATGCATTTGTTCATCCCCTTGCAAGTTTGAGGCATCTTATTGTGGGATATTGCCTTTTCTATTTCCTGCTCATATAATTGAGCCTTTTTGTAGTTCATCCTCAACCATGGGGGTGCTGTGTATTTCTGTTTATCTACAGCAAGTCGTGTTCCTTTGATCAGAAGAGACATGGCCCTGTGGTTTCTTCATCAATCCTGAGGTACTCCATAATATATACCTTACGAAGGGGCTTACAATCGTGTAGTCAATCACACTTCATCTGTGTGGGGTTTTGCATGTGTAGCCTCCTATGTCATTGAAAAAATGAGTTCCATTGCATACTTGAAGTCCGAAACATCCACACAGGGTGAGTTTTTGTATCCATCAGGTTGGTTTCTCTTGCATCTTCTGATGTCCTCTTCAATCCCTTCCTTTCTTCAATGTCCTTCATCTCTTCTGTCCATTATGGGTCTTTCCCTTCTGCCATTATGTTAGGGTGAGTTTTTGTATCCATAAGGTTGGTTTCTCTTGCATCTTGTGATGTCCTCTTTGATCCCTTCCTTTCGTCAATGCCCTCCTTCATTTCTTCAATCGTTAATGGTTCTTTCCCTTCTACCGTTACGTTAGCGTGCCTTGATCCCGTTCGTGAATCTACCATTGACCTCCACTTGTCTTGATCATTCCCGACGCCCTCAGTCACATTCTGGCTGTGGAAAGTTTTGTCAATATGCTAGGTTCCAAAGATCCCTTAAATTCGGGAGGGATGTTAGATGAGCTCAGTTTCAGCTTCTCAAAGTGAATGTAGAGTTTGTCTTGGCTGTCATGAGTATGCAACACTCCATTTTGAGGCAGCTGATAGTTTGCCTCCCAGAGATTTTTAGCAAATTATTTCGGTGTCCAAATGTACTTGGCTATATCCTCTCCCAAGTCTATGGAATAATTAATCATGTATCAATCATACGTGGCCAATGTCATTGCGTGAGATTGAATTCTGGGTTTACTTAAACATATCTTGAGGATGCTTTCCTGTGGACCTGGCATCATCATCAATAGTCGAAATCATATGGAGTTAGTCCACACAATCATATGAACATTCGTACGTATCCAGCTTCCTTGAATCATTTACTTTTGTTCGCACTGCCTTGTAAGGCGGTGTTCTACTGAGAGTTTTGCAAAAAAGTGTCCTTTCTATTCGACAGGTTAACTACTTTCTATTCGAGTCTTTCCCTCTCTCCTGCCCCCTCTCTCTCCCTCTCTTCCTTTTCCCCAACCAACCCCTCTCTCTCTCTCTCTCTCTCTCTCTCTCTCTCTCTCTCCTTCCTCCCCCCACTTAACTTATCCCTCTAGCGATATCCTCCAATGCTCCATAAAAGCTCTAAGAAATGGACAATGCTATCGAGTACATCATTGCTCTCTTTTTTTTCACTCATCTGCCCACACACACACAGAGTTTGCACATTGCTTTGCATTTGCAAGCAGTTGCATTATAGCACTCAAACTTTCCAATGGTTCTTACAAACAGGCTTCCATCACAAGTGCTGAAAAGTAACCATCCATTCATCTTCACGACCATTTGCATCTAGCAGAACCTAAGGCAGTTCTCACCAGTACTTGCACTCGCTTGTTATTAACCCAAATCTAGATTAAGCTTCAGATGCATGTTAAAGTATTTTGGTTTCATAGGATGCACCCAAACCCTATAGAGTTAGTCCATGTTGGTTTTGACCATAATCGACCAATTTAACCTTGGGTTGACCTTGTTGACGCACAGGATTTTACTTTGTTCTTTCTTCTGATCGTGCACATGAATCATTCTTCTAACAATTCATTATAATTAGTCTCTCTTAACATGAACATGTTCGGAATCATTCTATGGGGCTTAACCATAGACAGTTAAAATCATGATTTGTAACACATCGTGATTTTTCTACGCTGTTTGGATTTAGACCAAAAAATGGAGCTTAGGTAGACTAATCTGGATTTTTGAGAAAGTGTTGTTCAGATATTATGCTTCAGCTTTAATTACATGGATCTATTGTGATGTATCCATCCTTATGCTCCGAATGGGCTGTGTAGGTGCTCCTTTCAAGAAAACCTAGCTTCTTACTTTTTGGAAAATCTCAGTCCCCTTTCATTCCTAGAATCTACCATTGACCTCCACTTGTCTTGATCATTCCCGACGCCCTCAGTCACATTCTCTCTGTGGAAAGTTTTGTCAATATGCTAGGTTCCAAAGATCCCTTAAATTCGGGAGGGGTGTTAGATGAGCTCAGTTTCAGCTTCTCAAAGTGAATGTAGAGTTTGTCTTGGCTGTCATGAGTATGTAACACTCCATTTTGAGGCAGCTGATAGTTGGCCTCCCAGAGATTTTTACAAATTATTTCGGCGTCCAAATGTGCGTGTGTACCCAAATTACTTACCAGACTGCTAATCCATGCATTGTAAGTCGTTTGGCAGCATTATGATAAACATTTTTCTGCTTTTTTCCTTCCTTACCATCTTAAATCCTCTGCAAACCATACAAAAACTTCTGGATGCTTTCATTGCAGTGCACCTATCCTGGCTGCAGAATACCTTGTCAGCTAAGGCAATGCGTACGCTCTATTTCTGTTGGAATCTTTATCCTCGGCCTGCTGTAGATGTTGTGCTGATACAAAAATTATTGCAGTGCACCTATCCTGGCTGCAGAACACCTTGTCAGCTATCAAGGCAATGCGTACGCTCTATTTCTGTTGGAATCTTTATCCTCAACCTGCTGTAGATGTTGTGCTGATACAAAATTACCTCTTCATGTAAGTCTATTAGGATCTCTGTTGACGTCTCGGTTCACTCACCCACGACTAACTTAAGGTGCTCGGTAACATCCCAACTCTATGCAGTGCTCGGTGACATTCCAACTCTGTGCAGTACTCGATGAAGATACTCGCTCTTGCAATCCTTGTTGCAGCATGCTTGGGTGACAGAACAGATGCCAACATTAAACACTCGAAGTTAGGGGATAGTTGTTGAAGGAAGAACCGTATGGTGACGGGAGAATCGAGTTCACATTACCTAGGAAAACGATACTGAGTGCACGACACCAGAAACAAAAGACAATGTATAGACAAAGGAAATGAACTTGTATTGACAAACTCCTTATACAACCAAGCCGCCTTGGCTTGCAATGAACATTTAGTGTAGCAGCTTTCTAACTAGCAAGCTTAGGTGAGAGGGAGAGTACTCATCACACACTGCTGTCTCTCCTTCTTCCTATTACAAAGCCTTTTGCTAACTATTATTGGTTGAACCGCCCACAAATCACCCGCACCTCTAACTGCGAACGGTGCTCGGACCAAAAAGTTTAACTGCTTCCGAGCGAGACTGCACTCGGTAACTGCACTCATGTCAGCCTTTAGCCCTACGCTTCTGTTGGCCTTACCGGAGGGCCAACATTTTGCCTCAGCTATCCTTGAATCAGGTCCTCACAGTGATGGACTGGCAGGAACCAGCCACTGCTCAAATGCTGAGGTTCTTGGATTGAAGCCGCGAGGACACCGTGAAGGATGTCACCATCGTCGAGGTGGTGGAGCGGAGTGGGTAGGTGGAGCTGAGGGTCCAGCTTCATCTGCAAGTGGTGATTGGGGAGAGGAAGCGAAAGCTGTAGGGTCGGGGCCAAAACTCCGTTGCCCATGGGGAGGCCATAGGTACAATGGGTAGCCTTTCTGGGGTGGTGAGCCAGTCTATTGTCCACAGCTCAGCAACATATATCGAGGGCCGATTCAAAATGAGTCGTGTACCTGTGGACAGGTGTGACTCGCGTTTGCCACTTAGTCAGAGGATCCTTGCACAAATATCAGTCGTTGTTGCGCATGGCCGCCACCTCTGTGACATGGCTACTTATTAATTTTTTGAACTCCCTCAAAATCTGCGCATACTGAGTGCACGACACCATAAACGAATAGACAATGTATAGGAAAAGGAAATCAACTTGTATTGACAAACTCCTTACAACCAAGCCGCCTCGGCTTGCAATGAAAACTTAGTGTAGCAGCTTCCTAACCCAGCAAGCTCAAGTGAGGGAGAGTACTCATCACACATTGCTCTCTCTTTGTCTCCCTGTTACAAAGCCTTTTGCTAACTACGCAAATCACCTTCTAAAAGACATCACGCTCAATGTGTCACACCGCTACTTGCTATTGGTTGAACTGCTCGCAATCACCTGCACCTCTAACTGTGAACGGTGCTCGGACCAGAAAGTTCCACTGCTTCCACCACTTCCGAGCAAGACTGCAGTCAGTAACCGCACTCATGTCAGCCTTTAACCCTGCGCTCCTGTTGGACTTACCCGAGGGCCAACAATCTCCCTTGCAGTTTGCTGCACATTAGTTATAGATTATCTTTGCCAAGAATGTTACTTAAATTGTGGTTTTGATCAGCTACTCAATGCAAACTTGCATGCTTCTATCCATAGTCCCATGATGCTGTTAAGGCACACTCAGTTTGGCTGTAACGCAGGTTGCATAAACTTGCATCGTTATAAACACTATCTATCTTGCAGGTTTCACAGATTAGGCAGATTCTATAGCTCCATCTAGTCCTTAGGAGGTGTTAAATACTTTAGATAGTTATTTGATGTTGATGTTGACTATCTGCTTCATCTGTCTTTCACATCGGTCTCCTGTGCATGCTGCTTTCAGTTCTAGATACGTATAAAGGAATAACAAACTCTAGAAGATTGCTTGTAACTACTTTTGACTGGTAGTTTAGTTGTGCAGGACGCCCCATGCCTTTTGGAGATTTGCAGCATTTGGTAGTCCTGTATTTGGTGAGGCTGACTGCATTCCGATGCTGCTGTACCTGGAACAGAGTAGTATTTTGATGAGGTGCATGATGGTGTCAACAGGTACTGGGTGACAGAGATGCATGTCGATGGATTTCGCTTTGACCTTGCTTCAATCCTCACTCGAGCTAGCAGGTCTATAGTTTCTAAGCCTGATGTTGCTGATGTGTGTAGTTGTTTGCAGTAAATGTAGATATTATATGTAACTGTGCGAATCTTGTATATAAAGACTATATCTTTTACTTCTGTTTTGTATTTTGAAGTCTTTGGGACAGAGCAAACGTTTTGGGTACAAATGAAAGTGCAGAAGGAGATTTTTTAGCCACTGGCACACCCCTCAGTGAACCACCTCTAATTGATATGATCAGCAATGACCCTGTGCTATGTGACGTTAAGGTTCTTTGTATCAGCTGTTCGTTTTCTTATCTTTCAGTTTCTGTCACCCCGAATTATTCTGGAATCTAAATATCATGGAAGAACAAACTCAAATTTGAATTAGTCATTGACATCCTAATGTATCACAGTTGATAGCTGAGGCTTGGGATTGTGGTGGTCTGTACCAAGTTGGCAACTTCCCACACTGGGGTTTATGGTCAGAATGGAATGGGCAGGTATATTGGTGACTTATGATCAAAAGGTTTATGTGCACTACATTCGTTTTATTTCAAATTGGTCCGTAATACTTTGCTTTTAATTATGAGGTTTTTTAAAACACTGCAGTTCCGTGATACTGTGCGTCAGTTCATTAAAGGGACTGATGGTGTCGCAGGGGCTTTTGCTCATTGCCTTTGTGGATCACCACACCTTTATGGAGTACTTCCTTACCTACTGTTGAATTGTTATTTTTTTACAATATGACACATTTATAGCAGGCTGAGGAACTTATATGAATTTAGTCTTAGAATTGCATGTCTAACTTGATAATTTTTCCATTGTGCAGGAGGGTGGTAGAAATCCTTGGCATAGTGTGAACTTCGTGACTGCTCATGATGGGTTCTCCCTTGCAGACTTAGTGTCTTATAATGAGAAGCATAACGTTGCAAATGGGGAGGACAACAGCGATGGAGAAACTCATAATAATAGCTGGAATTGTGGGGAGGTGATTAATAAAGTACTCTGTGTTCACATGCATAAGATATCTTTGTTTCTTTTCTTTTTGCATAATATAACATACGTTTGTTTCTTTTGGAACCCCGATGCAATTGATCATCTTCCCAAAAGAGGATAAGACCTTAAAATTTCTTTTATACAGTATCAAGATACCAAGTGTCGTTCTCTTGTGTTTGAGTAGGATAGATGGATTTCTTTTTTTCACTCTTTTTGTGTGCTGCATATATGTGTATGCGTGCCTCTTGTGGGCATACATGTTTGTTCTGTTGAAACTCTCAATACACATTAGTTAATTTGATGTCTTTCACTGCTTTGATACATTTGATATTGGATGCGATCAAGATGTTGTTGTGCAACAGGAAGGGGAACTAGTAAGTCTGCCTGTGCAACGCTTGAGACAAAGGCAGCTTCGCAATTTCATTGTTGCTCTTACAGTCTCACAAGTAAGTTTTTGGCTTGATTGGAATTCATTTTACCTTATATATAACATCACAGTGCATTCTGATGTTCTTACAAGTGTGGTAACGAAATGAGATCTGTATTAATAGCTATAATCATTGGTCGTGTAATGATAAGTAAATTTGGTGAAATGAGCACTATTTTAACTTACTATCAAGTGGGTCATTGAGGCTTTAGGAAAGGAAAAAGAGGGGAAGCAAACAACCCTTTTTCCAGTGATGTGGATATTGGGTTGTTATATCAACCCCTTTCCTTTCCGTTTGGGGATTTACACAGAAGAGTTTGGGATAATTGATGTTGGATCACCTCCAAGGAAAAGGAAGGGATAGGGATACTATGAAGGGAAAGGAAAAGTTGTTATCCTCAAAATGTCTTAGTAGTCCCTTGTCTTGATGGGGGAAAAACAAATGCTTGATTTTAGAGAAGAATGCATCGTGAGTGGACTACGCATTCCTGCATTGCTATATCCTCGTGATTCTTAGGAGCAACGTGATAACGGAGCAACAATGCATTGCTACACGCACTGAAATTCTTTCAATATAGCCATCTCTCATATTATTCCTCATTCTTGAAGACCAATTGAAATCGAGCAAGAGCTTAACTTCTCCCTAGTTACCACCTTAGTCAACATGTCTGCAGAATTCTAGCTAGTGTGTATTTTTTCCAGCTTCTACAGTTCATCCTCCAAAATAGATCGGATGAAATGATACCTGAGCTGTATATTTTTTGTTCTTGAATGGAAGGCTGAATTCTTTGCAAGATGAATGGCACTCTGGTATTGTTGGGGTAAAGGCACATTGCCACCCTTTTATTAAAGATATGACACCTATGACTGTCTTAAGACAGTCATAGGGTGAAAAACCTAATCCTAATAAAACCTATGAGTTTGTGGTGTGGCTCATCACTTCACACCCACATCTTTTGTGTCACCCCTCTCTCTCACTCTCTCCCCGTTGTTCTTCTCCCTCATTCTTTCCCTCTCAACTGGTATCAGAGCCTTCACCTCTCCCTCTTCCTCTACCCCTCCCTCTCCCCTCGGGCCTCGTGCCCTCAGCAGCCTCAGCAGCGAGCTCGGCATTGAGCAGGGCAGCGCGCAGGCAGCGTGCGGGCAGCAGCAGGGAAACGCGCAGGCAGCGCGCACGGGCAGCAGCAAGGCATCGCGCAGGCGACGCGCAGGCGACGCGCGCGATCAGCGCGCAGGCAGCGCGGGGCGCTCGCATACGCAGCAGCAGCTAGCTGCTGCTAGCTGCGCACCGCACGATCTGTACAGTCACGTACGGCTGTCCGTACCGCTGTACGGACACCGTACAGGCGGCCGTACTGTACGGACGCCGCCGTACGGACTGCGTCAGGGAGAACTGCGTTAGGGAGGCCGTTGCGTCAGGGAAGGTGCATTTCGAATCTCCTTTTTGGGATTTGTACCCTGCACAGGTACAGCAGGTACAACAAGTACAGCCTGTACAGCAGGTACAGCAAGTACAGCAGGTACATCAGTTTTTTTTTTTTTGGGAAGAAGAAAAAGAGAGAGCACTCTGCTCTTCACATTCCCGGTTGTTCAGTTCTCAAAACTGTGTGTTGAAGGTACAGCAAGTACCCTCGTGTCCCTCGTGCTTAAGGTGACTAGTACCACAGTGTGTGGTGGTTGCACAGTTATCTTGTTTCGGGAAGGTCAAATGCCTTGATTTTGCAGAGAGCTTTTATGCTTTTGCTGAGTGCAAATCTCAGCTTTTGGGTGACATTTTCAAAGGGCTTTTGCCTGGAAGTTTATGCAGTGTATGCCTTGAGGCAGTGTGGAGCCAGGGTGCCCACATTGGTCTTGTTTCCGCAGTGTATTCAGTGACATTTCTGCAGGTCACATTTTGTGTACGACACCTTGAAAAATCTCAGTCGAGCCACGCTTGGCCAGGGCGCATCGAGTTTACTCGGTCCCTAACTGTCCATCGTTGACAGTGCTCAAAAGATTTTCTCTTCAGTGTTTGTACGTTGGGATCTGTGTTGTTATTGTGTACACAGGGCCGTTTATGCATTGCATTGTCAGGTGAAAGTGCCAGGAGAGCGCTGTATTTTGTATGCTACCTCAGTGTTGAGGTGTTTTTCACTTGGCACAGGTGTCAATCAAGGGGCTTTTGCCCAGATTTTGCTTGAGAGCACTTGAGTTACTGTTTGAGACCTTCAGATGCCTTTTATCTCCTTGGCAGAAGGGTGATTGCTTGGGATTTGTCCCATTCTCTGTTGCAGGTTTGTGACAGGCTGAAGTGTCTGGAGCCTCTTTTCAGTGAACAAAACAGTGTATGACAAGTGGTTTATGCATATAAAATCAGTGCAATACCTCATCTGAGGTGGGAGAAGTGTCCAGGACAGCAGTGTTTTGTGCTTCGTCAGCTGATGATGCATTGATAAAGCACTTGTGGAACAGCTGCAGCATTCTAAAATTACTGTTTTATGCCTATTTGAGCACGGTACAGTGTCAGAAGGTACAGTAACTGGAGGGAAATTTTCTGTTTTGCTGCAGATTTTTTGACAGTAAAAACAGCACTATTGTGAGTGATCCTGGCTCTTGATAGAGCAGGATTTTTCTGAGAAATCAGAATTTTATTCAGTCATTTTTTTAACTTACAGGGAGTCAGGTACTTTCCTTATCTGATATGGCATCAGGGGGAAGTGAATCATCAATTCTGAACATAAAGAAATTGGAAGGGGCACACAATTATGCATTATGGGCAGAACAGTGTTTGAATGTACTTCTGCTAAAGAAGATTTCTAAGCCCATAAGGGTGAAGGGTGTCAAGCCATCTGGGATGTCAGATGATGAGTGGGAGGAGCTTGATTTGTCCGCTAGGACTGCTATCATGCTTACTCTCAGTGATTCTCTTGTTTTCAATGTTCAGGCTGAAAAGACCTCTTATGGCCTATGGCAGAGGCTAGCAGAGTTGTATGCCCAAAAGAGTTCAGCCAGTAAGGTTTATTGGTTGAAGAAGCTGGTTGATCTTCGCATGAAGGAAGGTACAGCTATGACCTCACACTTGAGTGAGTTCAATGCCATCTTTACACAGCTGATTGCACATGGGTTGAACCTTGATGAGGAGTTCAAGGCTACTTTCTTGTTGTGTACCCTCCCTGAGAGTTGGGACACTTTCAAGACCACCCTGTCTAATTCAAATGTCACTCTTATATATGTTGATGTGGAGAGCTCTCTCCTTATGGAGGAGATGAGCAGGAAGAATAATGCGGGCAGCAAGTCTTCAAATGCTTTGCAGGTACAGGAAAGAGGCAGGACTCAGGAGAAAGGGAGATCTGCTGGCAAGTCCAAATCCCGCAGTCAGTCCCGTGGCAAAAAGGATATTGAATGCTTTTACTGTGGCAAGAAGGGACATGTGAAGTTTAAGTGCTTCAAGTTTATACGGGATTAGAAAGCCAAGAAGGCTGAGGCAAAGGATGCAGGCAGTGGAAGCAAAGGCAAAGGCAAGGCCAAGGCAGATGACTTGGATGCAGTGAATGTTGCAGCAGAAGACAGTGAAAGTGACAGGCATGATGTTTTATGCTCTTCTGCTGTAATTGCACATACATTGGTTATTGATGGCCATGACATGCACACCTGGCTCTTGGATTCAGGTGCTTCTTTTCATGTTACTCCTCATAGGGAGTGGTTTACTTCCTACACAGGTACTCATGGAGTTGTTCACCTTGGGAACAACTATGCATGTCAGATTGCAGGGATCGGCAGTATACAGATAGTATTCCCTGATGGACGCATATTTATGCTTGATGGTGTTCGCCATGTGCCGCAAATCAAGAAAAATCTGATTAGCATTGGCTTGTTGGATGACAGTGGTTACCACACCACATTTGGGGATTCCAAATGGGTGATTACTGATGGCCAGGTTGTAGTGGCTGAGGGTTATAAGAGTGATACCTTGTACCCTCTTTATGTTTCCAGTGTAGGTAATCATGTTGTTGCCATAACCGAGCTGCCAAAGGTTTCATTGTGGCATAGCCGGTTGGGACACATGTCCGTTAAAGGAATGCAAGAACTGTCACGTTTGGGTTATGTGCCGTCTCTTTCATTTTCAGATTTGCCTACTTGTGATCATTGCATTTTTGGAAAGTATTCTATGACTCCTCATAAGAGGAGAACTCCCCAGAATAGAGCACCGCTTGATCTAGTGCACACTGATTTGTGTGAGATGCCACAGCTATCACTAGGGGATGCAAAGTATTTCATTACTTTTATTGATGATGCCACACGCAAAGTGTGGGTCTATTTCTTGAAGCATAAGAGCGATGCCTTAGATGCTTTCAAGAAGTTTGTCGCTCAGGTTGAGAATCGGACAGGTCGCAGGCTGAAATGCCTCAGATCCGATAATGGGGGTGAGTATGTGTCACATGCTTTTGTACAGTTTTGCGAAGCTAAGGGCATTAAACAGGAACTCACAGCCCCTCATAATGCATCTCAAAATGGTGTGAGTGAGCGGATGAATTGAACTATTCAGGAGAAGGTTCGATGTATGTTGTCTTATGCTGCATTGCCCCATGGCTTTTGGGCAGAAGCCGTGCAAACAGCAGTTCACATAATTAACAGGTCGCCAAACAAGGCTTTGGAGTTGAAAGTGCCAGAGGAGGTGTGGTCTGGCAAGCCACCTTCATATAAGCACTTACGTGTGTTTGGCTGCGAGTGCTTTGCTCATATACGCAAAGAACTGCTGTCTGAGGGGGGGGTTTCCTAACACTTCCGGAAGTATTACCGGAGGCCTAGGGCCACTGGTGCGAGAAGCGAGTAAGACGTGCCATAAGTGTCACTGATGGTACGTAGGTGAGTGCTTGTCGATGGTGTCAACTATGTGCAAGCGGTAGATGGTGTCAACTATGTGCAAGCGGTACAAGTGCTGAAGTGATGTGAGCAAGAAGAAGACCAAAGCGGAACAACATCATGAAAGCCATCCCTCGACATGAACAGCAAAGAACTTCAACCACATGACACAGGTCCGTTGTACCAGGTGAAGGGAGAGGAGGGGAGGAGAACACAACGAAAAGAGATTTTAGAGTAGCGAGCAGAGATGGGAAGTAGCATAACTCATTAGAAAGCAAGATGACTGATACACTCCCAGAAGATACACACGAGGCGAGCTCTTGACTCTAGCCTCTCACTCCTTCACTCCCGCCTCTCGCCCCTCCAGAAAAGTCCCCCTCCCCCTTTTCCCTTTCCCCCTCTTCACCTTCTCCTCCTCTGCTCCAACCCCCGCTACCAATCTCCACACCTTCTTCCTATTGGATGTCTTCTTGCACCCTTAGCCATCCTTAGCCATTCCACCGTTTGTGGGCCGCTCTGTCCTTAATGGCTTCCGCAACACTCCAGCCTGTGCTGGATCAGTGAATCCCGTGCTCCATGTGTTCTCCTGCGCTCCTGACACTAGTTGGTTGAGAGGGTTGGTGCACCACCTATGCCTCTTAACTGTTGGACTGCTTCCCATGTGCACCAACAGGTGTATCCCGTGTACCATTGCGCCAATACTTCCCTCTGATTGACTTTGACCATGGTGAGTCGAGGTTGAGGTTTGGCACTCTTCAGTCATGTATTGCTTCCGTCATGTCCATGTCAAGTCCATGTCATGTCCAAGTCATGTCCATGTCAAGTCATGTCATGTCCAAGTCATGTCCATGTCAAGTCCAAGATGTGAACACATGTGAACACGCTGCGACTAGGTATGACCAAGGTCTAACAACTTGGCATGTTGCTGAGGTGACCATGACGTGACCCAGGTGTGACTCTTGGTGGGTCGCCATAAACTTTGAGTACAACAGATCCCCCGCCACTATCATTCACCGTCCCGGTGAATGACCTAGGATCTTGTGAGAGAAAGTTAACTGTAAATTACAAATAAGAAAGTGACCTTGGGGTTGACATCCCAAAACTTAAAAGAAAGGGCTCATGGCCTTACAACTGTAAAACTGAAAAAAAGAAACTGGCTCATGGCCATACAACTCCAAATTCCTTATTTACATGAGAATCCAAATGTACAGAGTTTGCAAAAAGAAATGCCGAACTAAAAGATCCAGGAGCTACTGCTTGCTGGATGAAAGTCAGGGAGGGGGAGGGGGTGGGTGTGGTGGGTGTGCTGATGTTCCGGGGCTGGTCCTTGCCTCTTCCTCGACTGTGTCCATGAGGTTGCGGATGTCCTCGTATTTGGATTTATACCTGTGGTAGCCAGACCTGTAATGTTCACATTGAGATTTGAGAGCAGCATTTTCATCTTGCAGCCCATGGAAGTTGTCCTGCAACTTGGAATGTGAAACTTGGAGATGGTCTTCCGCCTCGCGAATCTGCTTCATTTGACTCCGCACCACCTCCACCTGTTGATCCACAGTAAGCTTATCCGCAGCCAGTGAGGTGTATCTGTCCTCCTGTAGGGCGGCAAGCTCCCGCTGGATTTGAGCCTGTTGGGCTGAATGATGGTCCTCCAAAACTTTCTTGGTGGCTGTCCACTCTGCCTCCTTTGCTACAAGACATTGCTGAAACTCGTCGTGCTGAGTTTTCCACGCAGCCTCCCTTGCCTGTAGAATTGCTCCCCACTCCGCTTCTTTCATTTGCAATGTTGTATCCCATTCTTTATGCATGCTGGCTACCTGCTTCTCATGTTCCAAGCGGAGGTGTTGCTTCTGTGACAGAAGCTTGCAAACCTGACCCGTAGTATTAAAGAGGGAGGCACCCATCTGAATGAAGCTGTCATCTATAATGCGCTGAGCCATATGAAGGGACCTGTTAACCCATGCATACCTGTCCCGATAGGTCATTCGGTCAGCCATGTCAATAAGTTCGCCATATTCCTCGAAGGCTGCTTTCATCCCCTCTTGCTCTGGGTCCTCGAGAGCTGCCACTGGAGCCAGTGTGTCGATGTCTAGGTAACAGCTTGGAGCTTGGGATACCTTCTTGTTGGAAGCGATTGTCTCTTGCAAGGGAAGTGTGAAAATTTGGTCCAGGTCCTCCTCCTCCATGCAAACAGGAGACCGCTTCCGCTTTAATGCATACAGCAGCCGTTTGTGTTCCTGGCTCTGTTCCTCTATCTGGGCCTCATGGGTGAATAGATCTCCTGAGGAGGTTGCGAAGTAGATATCCAACATATCATTTTGAGGAAGTGGAGGACAATCCGCTTGAAAAGGTATCTTACTCCCAGCAAAAATAACCTCGCCAGGTCGAGTTTCCAGTAAGTCCTGTTCAGCAGCCTCCATACTTGGTTTAGGGGTCAATCGTCGAGACACCCGGGGTGGTGTCTTCGCATCACCAGTGGCTCCCAAAGTAAGAGAGGTGAACAGGGGTGACCTAGAGGTGAACAGGGGTGAGCTGGAGGTGAACATGGGTGACAGAGAGGTGAACATGGGGATTTGACATAGGAGTGAACAGGGGTGACCTAGGAGTGAACAGGGGTGACCTGGAGGTGAACATGGGTGACAGAGAGGTGAACATGGGGAGTTGACATAGGAGTGAACAGGGGTGACCTGGGAGTGAACAGGGGTGACCTAGGAGTGAACAGGGGTGACAGAGAGGTGAACATGGGGAGTTGACATAGGAGTGAACAGGGGTGACCTAGGAGTGAACATGGGTGACAGTGGGGGATTTGACATAGGAGTGAACAGGGGTGACCTGGAGGTGAACAGGGGTGACCTGGAGGTGAACAGAGGTGACAGAGAGGTGAACATGGGGGTTGACATAGGAGTGAACAGGGGTGACCTAGGAGTGAACAGGGGTGACCTGGAGGTGAACATGGGTGACAGAGAGGTGAACATGGGGATTTGACATAGGAGTGAACAGGGGTGACCTAGGAGTGAACAAGGGTGACCTGGAGGTGAACATGGGTGACAGAGAGGTGAACATGGGGAGTTGACATAGGAGTGAACAGGGGTGACCTGGGAGTGAACAGGGGTGACCTAGGAGTGAACATGGGTGACAGAGAGGTGAACATGGGGATTTGACATAGGAGTGAACAGGGGTGACCTAGAAGTGAACAGGGGTGACCTGAGGTTCAACCTGAGTGACAGAGAGGTGAAGAGGGATTAAGGAGGAGTGTGTGTCAGAGAAGGCAAGGGTTGTTTCCGTCTTGCCAGAGAAGGAAAAACTCAGTTTTTATTGGTCTCCCACCAAAGAGTGCAACGGGGTAGAGAGTAGAAGCTTGACAGGGTTAGGAAAGGGAATACATTGTTGTTGTTTGAATAAATAGAAATTCAACTAATAGGAATGGAAATCCTTATCCAAAGAGAGAGAGTCAATGTGGATGATACTTCTTTACCCGTGAGCCATTTACAGGTGCTGGTAACTTCTTGCCCTCCAAGGTGGCCAAATAAACCCCTCCACTGGGAATAATCCTTGTGATAAAGAAGGGCCCTGTCCAACCACTGACAAATTTGGGTTTATGCTTCAGGAACTTACTGGAATATAACAAGACCAAGCTGCCAACTTGGAATTCCCTCTTCCTGAGATTTCTGTCATGCCATGCCTTCTGCCTTCTTTGCCAGACTTCCTGAGCAAGGATTCACAACGATGTTCATCCGATGACCTGGTTCACCTTGTGATAGGTGAGCGGGATAGAGGGGGCCTCAGTGTATCATCTCTGTCTCATCTAAAAAGATGATGCTCAATTTTGAGTCGAAGTTGTTGGCGTAAAGCTTTACACTCGTCATCGTACCAGCTATTTCAGGCTACTAAGCCGAGGGGTTGAGGGCGCGCGGATTGGGTGGTGTATGGGGAAACTGTGTAGGGCAGCCTCCTAGAGAGAGAGTCTACACAAGAGATCCGGAAAAATACCTCAAATGCTAGGCAAAATTTTGTACGAGTGATTGTACGACAAGAGTGGAGGAGCCCTATATATAGGGGCCCCCTCACCAACCAACCCGGTTGTCGACCCAAGGTCGGGTGTAACCCAACCTGCACATCAGGTCACGTCACTCACTTGGTTGGGGGCCTGATTGGCCTCCCAACCAAGGTGCCTACATGGCGCCTATGTGGTACCCACCTAGCAGCACCAAAGAGATCCAGGGGGGCGGGTGCACCCCTGCCCTGTTCGTAGCCGATACGCCTCCATGGCAGCCTGCAAGGAGGCCTGAATCTACCCCTCCTACCTCACACCCACAACAAAGGCCCTCATTTTATGCTGTAGGAGATGCCTACTCTAACACCCCCTCTGTCACAAGGATGTGTATTTAGCTCATGTATGTTGGCTTGCATGTGGACTAGACCCCAAGAAATAAAGTGGGTAGGGCCTTGGGTTGCGAAGTGTGCAAATTTTTTTGTGAAATTGGGGGTTTGGGCCCGAGAGGGGGGCAAAGAACCCTTAGGATCCAAATTTGGTCTTCGAAATGGTCCCAATAGAAGGGGCAAGGGGCAAATGTACCTTAAGCTGGTCATTCGTGTTGACCAACAAGAAGGCCTGGGGGCAAATTAAATGCCCTTGGGGGCAAACTAAAACGTGGGCTGCAACCTGGCATGCCCATGCAGACCAAATTGGAAAGAAGTAACCTTGGAAAAACCTGGGCTGGTCGACGACGGAAAGAGGTGGAAAAGGCTGGCAGGTGCTGATTTGGATCGGGCGAGCTCAGAGGCTTGGAAGAGGCATACCGTACGGAGGGCCACGGAATGCTTATGCACGGACTGTGTATAGACGTACATATTGCTCACGGACTGCCCAAGGCTTGTGTACGGAGCTGCACGGCGCTCGGGCTATAGGTAGTGCACAGGTCGATCACCTAAGCCTGAATGAAGGTCACGGTGGTGTGCGTATTGGCGATCAAGGGCTGTCGCTTGAGAGCACGCATTGACCATGAGGTGTAAGGACTGGTTGGGGTCGGTTCATGGGCACACTTGCTGGTTGGCGTAGAACCACAGGTAGAAGCTATCATACGGCTGACGTAAGTGCTATGTATGGCTATTAGGAGAGCTGAGGAGCACATAGCCAAGGATTGCGTACAGCAGGCTGGCACTCTTGATTACAAGTTGTGCGGTGCCTACAAGCTGTTGGTACGTGTGACCACGAGCTGGCTGAGGCTGCAAGGAGGTCCATACGTGCATTCACGGGCTGCTATTGATTGATGCTTCGGAGCACAACCTGTCCATACGTGCTCTTGAGCTGGTCAAAGTCATCTTTTTTGGAGCTTGAGCTGAGCATTTGGGCTCAAGCTGGTCTCAAAGAGCTGCTATGAGCTTCCTTGGAGAGCGGGCTAAGTGCACACGGTGACTTGCTCCTTTTGTGAGCTGTTTTTGGAAGGCCTATGCTATGCAAGGAATCCCATAGAGTGAGCAGGTGGGTGTGCAAGTGGACACTTGTGGCTTTTGCAGGGGATTGTGTGACCAAGTCTTGGCTGCTAGATGGATGGCTAATTGGGCACTAGTAAAGAGCTATGGGGAGTTGTGTGGCCAAAAGTGGTTACTAGTGACAGTTCCAAGCTGTGTGCAAGCTTCTTGGAATGGGGATGAAGACCTACTATCAAGAGTGGTGAGAGCAGTGAACAGTAAAGGCTATGCAGGGTATGTGGATGTGCACTGGGATGTGGAATGCCCCTAATGTAATGAAGATCGTAACCTTTATGTAGCCTAGGATTTTGGGCTCTCACTTAAATAAAGAAATGCCGAAAGGGGCGCCAAGTGGGGCTAATCTGTGTCTTTGTCTTGGTGCAGGGGCACTCTAGCTCCCAGTCTGTTGGTAATACTTTTGTTGAATTGTTAATGTGACAATGTTGACTGGAGTCTGGTCGCTTGTTAGCTTTACTACCCTTTAAATTTATTGAAGGCCGGCTCATACCCAAGAACCTCATTGAACAACACTTCAATCTGAAAACCCTCAAAATACACACCGAGTACTTCTGGGCCAAGCTCCAGAGATAAAATCATCATATACTTTTAGATTTGTATAAGAGAAAAAAAACTGGAGCTGGAACTCGAGGGATCAGCAGCAAGGGCTCGAGTTCAAGAGCACGTTCACCAGTATCCAGAGCAAGGATCCTTGAGCACACAAAAACGAGACAAACCCCCCCACAAAATCGACTGATTTCAGATATATTAAAAAAAAACAGAAAATCCATGACTCGGGATGCACAGGTCATTGACAACCTTCAGATTTGCACCACGGCAAAAAAAAACCCTCTTCACCGTTCAGTAACAAGTCAACCATGTATAGCCACAAATATACGGCTCGCAGTAATCACTATCTGCCCAAGATCCCAACCACGAACCAAATTGAGAGCTCCACAAAACAGGTCGCATGTAGTCTATGCAGGCTTTTCTCCAAGACAGAACTGCCTCGTTCAGTGAGTGTGAATCAGCTTATCCATGCATATACACAGCCATTAAGAGTCTCGTTCATGCTCACAACCAATACCAGCCTGCGTACTAACAACGAGCACCTCTGGGCAATATAATCTGCCAAAAAAAGAACTGTGCTAGACTCCACGTGACAGCATACAAACTGAAGCAGCAACATCAGCGATCAATAGCATCCTCCCACAATTCATTTAGAAAAGCAGCGTTGCACTGATCTGCAGCAAGCATCTTCTGTCTCAACGACGATCGAAGAGCAACGGCCTCTCATAGACAAGCTCCATTCGTCACCTCGTCAAGCAAGGGAATGCTTCCGCCTCTCTCTACCGACCTTTGCTATCACCTATGAGCCTCTCGTCAAAAGTCACGAACGATCCTTCCAGCAAGCATCCCATCGATCAACTCCCCCGGTCAGCCAGAGCATCCCTCTTCTAGATCAGGTAGCCACCTTGCATGTGCACGTTCCCCTCCAGAATTTCCATCCAGCCTCTTCTTCAAGCGCCCTCCAATTGCTCTCGAATTATCCAAGAGAAAACAGCAACTCCCAGGTACCATTGCCACACTGCCATCCAGAAAGCTTGAGAAGAGATTCACATAATCACGTTCACATGCACGCTTCATTCAGCCACCTCAACAATGACATTTTACCACTCTCAAGATTTTCCCCCAAATTCATACACCAAGCATTAAATGCTCATTTTCCAAACCTTAGACATTGATGCACACATGGTTCTAGTTAGGCATTCAATCACTTGCATGCCACTTCTAATCTCCTTAGATCAAACAACTCGACTCATGGAAAGTTCACATGACTCAAGACAAAAGTAAAAACACTCATGACATTATAAACATATGACACGGGACAACATTTCGAAGCACATGGTTATCACGTCACCACATAGACAATGTTGGAAACCATGCTTTGGATTATCGTGGTGCTCCCACATTGCATTTCATCATATCCCACGAGCCCCTGCAAAGGCATTTACAATCTCAAAAGAATATTTACATCAGTACAAAGCCTTTTGATGAGAGTGCCCATTGACTCAAAACCATCACCAACTAGCTATGTGTATACCTATGTGCCTACCCTCAAACATGCAACAAGTGAAAAACCTATTGACATTTTTTTGGCCTATCATATTAGCTCAACCCACTGGCTGCAAGCATTCATGCTTAGTATATCTTCTTCCAATACTTCACTGACTGCATTCTTCTGCAGTACCATCAGTCGACATGTTGATACTTGAATGATTCTCACAAAATACTTCTTCAGCCGCAAATCATTTACCCTGCTTTGATGTAATCTTCCATCTAAATCACATAGCTGATAGGATCCATTGTCATACTTCCTCACCACACAGTAGGGGCCTTCCCACTTGGTAATAAACTTTGTTTTAAATGTCTGTCCAGCTTACTGTCATATCTCAAAACAAGATCTCCTTCATAAATCCTCTTATCCTTATACTTCAGATTTGCCCTCTTTTGATTCTTCTCTAGTATCTGAGCATAATGCTCGACCGCTAGTGCTCTATACAATTGTTCCTCCTGCATTTCAAATAACCTCCTCTTGTAGTCTTCCTCTAGATTTTCCTCAAGCTTAATCAACATTTTCAAAGCTGGAATTTCAACCTCCAATGGCAACATAGCTTCTTTTCGATACACAAGATGAAATGGAGAAAATTGTGTACCTTCTTTAACTGCTATCTTGTATGCCCATAAAGCTTCTGGCACCACCTGATCCCAGCCCTTGCCGTGCATCTTCATTATTTTGCTCATCATGTTGACTAACCTACCATTGAAATACTCATTCTTACTATTGCACTGTGGATAGTGTGGCGTTGTATATCTATGCTTATAATCTTCAACCTGTTACACAGCAAATCAACTAGTTCATGAACCCTGGTCCTTTGTCACTTACCAACTCCAAAGGCATTCCAAATCTACAGCAGATATCTTCATATACAAACTTGCTAACTTCCTTAGCATTCACTGCACGGACTGCTCGTGCCTTTGCCCATCTTGAAAGATAATCTACTGCTGAAGAAGATAATATTTTTCCCTTGCTGTCATAGGTAATGGACCTATTGCATCTATCCCCCACTTTTTAAATATATTATAAGCCATGATTACATTCCTCAACTCAGGAAGCAAAATCCTTCTCCCCATTTGTTGGCATTGTAGACATGATCTACACCAATGCTGGATATCTCTCTGGAGTGAAGGCCACACATGTCCTTCCATTAAGATTTTCCCTAGCATAGTCTTGAAAGCAAAATGTCCTCCACAAATCCCTTCATGATTTGATTCTGTCAGCACAATGTAAATATCCTAAGTCAAAGTACAGTTGACTATTTATTTGATCATAATTAAAGAGTTTTTATATGTGTTAATTATGGTCAAAGAGTTCTTTTAATGGTCAAAGAATTAACTACGGTCAAAGATACTTGACTCTGGTCAAGTAAACCTGACTTCGGTCGAGGAGACTTGGTTTATTACCAAGAGGGTTAACTGCGGTTGACCACAGAACTACAGAGCTGACTGCGGTAAGAGAGTGTTGACTTCAGTCAACGAGACTTGGCATATGCCAAGAGAGTTAACTATGGTTAACCAAGATGTGCCAACTTCGGTTGGAGAGTTGTGCCAACTTTGGTTGGAGAGACTTGACTATAATTAAGGCGCCTCGACCTTTGGTCAGAGCCCTTAATTATGATCAAGAGCGTTGACTTCGGTCAACGAAAGAATAAATATATATTTTTATATTTGTTATGTGTGCACATGTGTTCAGTGGGGACGCCCACCGTGACTAGAATTAGTCCACAGTGTATAATATGCATGCAAAGCGCTAACAATTAATGGGTGCCATGGTGGCGCGCTTTAATTAATTGTTGCAGGTACTAGGAAGAGTTATTTTCCTAAGCGCTACGGGAGCCTAATAAGAGTCTAGGAGGCGGTTCGTGTGACCAAGTGCTTCGAAGGCTCCAGAGTTGCCCTTAATAGCATGTAATTAGGAAAGTAGTGCAGGAATTGACGAGTGGCTTGTTGCCAAGAAAGGGAGCCTGAGAGCTCATGTAATTTGATTTTCACGTTTGAATTTTGTATGTACAGCTTCTACGCTGAACTCATGTACTCAATTTCTCTCTGATGAATAAAAACCTTCGGGGGGTCCAGCCCGACGATTGTCCTGGGCCCTAGTGCATCTATTGAGAGAGGGAGAGCAAATGAAAGTGTGTTGGCTGTCCTTTACGGGTAAGGTTCCATTGGTATCAGAGCTTGGCTCGCCTTCTTTTTGAATGGGGTGACGATCTAAAGCTTAAAGGCTGTGACGACCCAACAAGAGAGTAAAAGGATTCGACGTTAATTCATGAAGGGAGGATGGCGTTGGCTCAAGAGATGGTAAACAGTATGCTTGGGGCTTCAAATGTGACGGGATAAGAATGCACAGTTCGAAGTCTAAGACGTACATCGTGCCCGAATATCCAGAGTCCAGCAAGGAGTTTACTCTGCCCAGTACTATCTTCTACGCACGGGGCCCTGCAACTCAATAGCAAAGGAATGTGCTCACAAGAACGCAACACTTTGGGAAAAATCTCTCCGTCGAATGGCAAAGGAGTATTAGGGAGGTCACTAGATGGTATGCCCAAAGGAGTTCACGAAAATCTTCGATGGCCTTGTGAAGGCACAGAACAACGATCGGGAGCGGGCGTGGCACTCTGCACAGGCACGCTGACGCGATGGCACGACGACAGACGTGACCAAAGAAATTTTCTCTTTCTTTTTCGTCGTCGATTATCTGCGCTGCACGTAGAAGGCTCCGGCGATGCGTGATGCCGACCAAGTCAGCCAAGGTTGGGAACCTTAGGCTTGATGGCATGGCAGTCCATGCTGGCAGATAGCTCAGTGGATGAAGTGGCACAGGTATTGACGTGGTGCACACGTGGCAGAGGTAGACAATAGACACGTGGCAGACATGTGACGGCCACATGTGTGAGTTGACATGGTAGCCAGCAGAGCAGATGATGTGGCAGACACGTGTGGATGCTGATGTGGCAGTGGGGACTGATGCTGATGTGGCAGTGGGGGCTAATGCTGATGTGGCAGCACGCATCCAAATGCAGTTTCCTTGGAGTCTGCATAAACTGACTTACCAATCCAACAACATAGCTTAAATCTGGCCTGGTAATAGTCATATATATCAAACTTCCTACTATGCGTCTGTACATAGTAGGGTCTTCCAGAAGCTCACCTGCATCTGTGCTCAGCTTCACATTCTGCTCCAAAGGAACTGTAATCGGCTTACAGCCTGTCATCCCATATTTGGACAGCATGTCCAATCCATACTGCCTCTACAAGAGCTGCATCCCACTTGGTGATCTAATCACCTCAATGCCTAAGAAATAACACAGCTCTCCCAAATCCTTCATCTCAAACTTTTACTTCAATAGCATTTTCACATGAAGGATATCTTCATCACTATCATGTGTGATGATCAAATCATCAACATAAATGACAAGCAACATAATCCCTTTCTCTGTTTTTCTCACATAGAGTGAGAAATCTGCCCTGGAAATCTGAAAACCAATAGTGATAAGATACTATCCTATCTTGTCAGACCATGCTCTAGGTGCTTGCTTCAAGCCATACAAGGCTTTCTTCAACCTGCAAACAAACTCAGGATGAATAGCATGAACATAAACTGCTGGCTGCTCCATAAAGACCTCTTCTTGCAAATCACCATGCAAGAAGGCATTCTTTACATCCATCTGATGTAAAGACCATCCCTTTGATGCAGCCATAGCAATGACTGCTCTTACAGTTGCAAGCAGAAATCAGAGGAAAATCAGAGATTTGCAGAAAAAGAATATGCATGCCTTTGAGCAGAGAAAAGAGGGAAAAACAGATGCATTTTGAAGTCATTTACAGCAGCCAGAAAAGGGGCAATATAGTTGTTGATGCCTTGGCAACTTTGTGGGTATATGCCTTGAGTTGACAGCCTGGTACTGGCATAGATTGTGAATGCAAGACACCTCTTGTTGAGGTAATTTTCCTCTTTGAAAAGCAAAGGTTGCACACACAGTGTGTGTGAGAAACTTGCAGATCTCAAACGAGTTGTAAGAAAATGGCTCAATCACCTATCCAGAGGGATTCACAAGATAGGGATGCACATCCAAGACAGAGAAGTGTGCAGCAAAATCAGCAAAATCAGCAAGAATTTGAGCAGATGGTACACACTCGTATACAAGAGATGGAAAATCTTAGAAAGGATCCAAGAGCTCAGCATTTGTTTCAAGCAGAAACTATGCCTAATGCAGCTTATGATGTGCCAATGCCAGAGGCACACTCTCGTATACAGCCACAGAGAGAGAGATCTCATAGGGGACGGTCTCATAGGAGGAAGAGATCAAGGCATCATCACCGATCTCCCAGTCCTTCACCGTCTACCTCGAGCTCGACTTCTGTATCTTCTTCTTTATCAGATAAACCATCTAGGAAAAGAAAGAAACACAAGAAGTCTAGGAAGATTAAGTCTTCTAGAGAGATCAAGGAATTCAAAGAGGGAGGTAAATCTGTCAAGTTTATGACCTATAATGGACAATATGGTCATACAGACAAAGCATTGCAGTTTATCAGGCAGTTTGATGCTGCATTTGGTACTAAAAAGTTTTCAGAATCCTCGAAGTTAAGAATGGTCAATTTGCACTTGACAGCAACAGCTAGTGCATGGTGGAGTGCACAGACCACAGATGGGTCAGCCCCAAAGAAGTGGAAGGACTTCAAGAAAGCCTTCTACCGGTAGTTTATGCCTAAACAGTTTAGAGATCATGTTCTTCAAGATTGGGACAGTTTGCATATGGATGCAGGAGATATAGTGGATGTGTACAACCAAAAGTTTTGGGATGCTTATTTGCAGGTTGCACCTTTCAAAAAGATCTTCAAAGGAACCCAAATGAGAAAGTATAGAGCAGGTCTCAGTTCAAGAATCCAGGCAGTAGTGAATGCTTTGGGGGCAAAGAATATTCAAGACCTTATGCATTCAGCTTCAGTAGCTAGTCTTGTGCCGTTACAAGATCCATCCACAGTACTATCCTTGCATGTAGGATGTGTTGAAAGAAAGAAAACTGATTTTTCAAAATCAGAAAAGAAAGAGTATCCCAAGGTTGAAGAGAAAGGGTTTCAGCCTCAGAAGCTGAGGGGTACTCAGTTTTCAAAGTCATATAAAGGCAAATCCCCATTCACTTCTGAATAGATAGCTGAATTCCGTAGAGATGGGAAATGCTTTAAGTGTGGGAAAGAGGGGCATATGGTTGCCCAGTGCCCTGAGAAGCCTTCGGGTTCTAAGGAGCAGAAAAAGCCACAAGTACCACCGAGGCCAATGGTGGGAGCAGTCTCAAATGTTTTGGGGTGTACCTCAGACCCAAAGGAAAAAGAGCTTTTGCTATCATGGGGAAAGATAAGAGATCAGCAAGCATTCATCCTATTTGATCCAGGGTCTACAGACAATTTCATATCTGAAGATTTAGCCCTGAGATTAGGGATAAAAATTGAAGAGCTAGGCAGAGCTCTTGATGCTGATCAAATGTTCCAATGGAATCCAGTGCAAGTTACTCCTTTGATTGGAAAGCTTCGTGTCCATGTGCAGAGCTATGTAGATCAAGAGGACTTCTTAATCTCTCCTCTCAAGCAGCATGATGTTGTACTTGGTACACCGTGGTTCCATCGAAAGGAAGTAACGATAGAATACCCTGAGAGGGTGCTGAGTTTTATCCATGGGGGGGAAAACTAGCGTTTAGTTGCCAGGAATAAAGGGGAGACTATCCCCATTGTATCTGATGTTACATGTGGTAAAGCAATAAAGTCTGCAATTCCCGCGTATATGGTTTTTGTAAAAGAAAAAGAGAATGATATGCGTGCTGAAATGAATGATGCAGACAAAGATAAATTTCAGTTTCTTGTAAACTTTAAAGATTGCTTTTTCGATGCTTTGCCAGGGGAGTTGCCCCCAGAGAGACCAGAAGATCATCAGATAGAATTAATGCTTGGTAGTGAGCCACCAAACATACCACGTTATAGAGTCGGTGCGATTAGAGAGAGGAGATTATGGCTCAGGTAAAGGACTTGCTATCCAAAGGGTTGATTCAGCCCAGCTCGTCTCCTTTTTGCTCACTAGTGCTTCTAGTACAGAAGAAAGATGGCTCTTTTCAAATGTGCATTGATTATCGTGCAGTGAATAAGATGACCATCAAAAATGGATTTCCGATACCACGCATAGATGATGTGCTTGACCATTTCAAAGGAGCAACAGTTTTCAGCAAGATAGACTTGAAGAGTGGCTATCATCAAGTCAGGATACAACGGCAAGATGTGCATAAGACAGCTTTTTGCACTACATTCAGGTTGTATGATGACTTAGTGATGCCTTTTGGGTTGACAAATGCTCCAGCCACATTCAATAGAATGATGGATCGCATCTTCCGAAAGTACAGGCATTTCATAGGTACTTTCTTTGATGATATCCTAGTCTTTTCAAAGACAGAAGAAGAGCACAGGGAACATCTTGCTTTGGTATTTCAAGAACTTTGAAATCATCAGCTTTTTGCCAATAGCAAGAAAAGTGAATTCTTTTTGGAAGAGATCCATTATCTAGGGCATATAATATCCAAGAATGGGATACAGATGGATCCTGCAAAGATCCGAGCCATCTAAGAATGGCCTGAGTTGAAAACTGTGCATGGAGTTTGTAGTTTTTTGGAACTTTGCTCCTATTACAGGAGATTCATCAGACATTTTGCTGATACCGCAGCTCCATTACATGACCTTACTAAGAAAAATGCAGCCTTTACATGGGGAATATCACATAAGAAAGCATTCAATGCACTCAAAGAGAAGTTGAGTACCAAGCCTATTCTTGTAGTCCCGGATCTTTATGAACCTTTTGATGTTGATTGCGATGCTTGTGGAGAGTGTGTTGGGGCTGCATTACATCAGAATGGACATGTAATAGCATACGAGAGCCGAAGATTGCGTGATGCTGAAAGAGATCTGGGAATCTATGAAAAAGAATTGTTGGCTGTAGTTCATGCTGTGAACACATGGAAGCATTATCTTTTGGGTGCAGCTTTTACTGTTAAAACAGACCACCAAAGTCTAACTCAGACAAAACTTTCAGAGAAGCATATGAAATGGGCAAATATGCTGTCAATGTATCATTTTCAGATTGTCCATACCCCAAGAATTCGGAATAGCGTGGCAAATGCCTTGTCCCGAAGACCCTAGGTCAATAATGTGACTATTGTTTATCATTAGGACTTGGAAGGCATGAGGGAGCAATATGCTCAGATTTTGGTGAGATTTTACAGCAAATGCAAGAGGGGCAGTCCACCAGTCACTATTCTCTGAAAGATGGGTATCTAATGAAAGATGATTGCCTATGAATCACCTAGGAGATGAGAAGAAAGATTTTGGAGGAATGCCATGCACCTCCCTATGCTGGACATAGAGGAATTACAGCAACAACTCTAGCACTAGAGAGGTATTTCTTTTGGCCAGGGATGCGGAAAGATATACATCAGTTTGTTACTGAATGCCTTACGTATCAGAAAGTAAAATATGATAGACGGAAGGCACCTGGCCTACTTATGCCTCTTCCTGTGCCTCAGGCACCGTGGGAAAGTATTACAATGGACTTCATTTTTTATTTGCCAAGATCAAAGTCAAGGAATGATGGGATTTGGACTATCATTGATAGATTCAGCAAGCAAGCTCATTTCATTCCGGTTCACAAAACCATAAAGGCAGATCATATGGCTAAGCTTTTCATGGCACAGATCTTTAAGCACCATGGTATGCCTAAGTCCATTGTCAGTGATCGAGATCCCAAAATGACCAGTCTATTCTGGAGAGCTTTATTTGATAACATGGGGACGAATCTGAAATTTTCTTCTTCCTTCCATCCCCAGCCAGATGGTCAAAGTGAAGTAGCAAATTCTACAGCATTGGATATGCTGAAATGCTACGTGGGTGACCAAGGTTCATACTGGGAAAAGTACCTACCATTGGTAGAGTTTGCTTAAATATTATACAGTACATAGCTCTACAGGGAAAGCTCCCTTTGAGGTCATTTATGGGAAGGTTATTCTGCCACCTATCCTGAGGACCAAGGATGAAAGGCTGATGAGTTTGTGAGAGACCTCCAAACAGCTTACAGCCAAGTCCGGACAGCAATTGAAAGGTCTCAAGGGAAGCATAAAAGAGCTACAGATAAGCATAGGAGACAGTTAGATCTCAAGGAAAGGGATTGGGTACTTTTGAAGTTCGAGAAAGCTAGGCTCCGCAAGTTTAAAGGCAAACAGAAAGTGTATGCAAAGTTATCTCCCAGATACTATGGCCCTTTCAGGGTTACAGAAAGAATAAATGAGGTTGCATACAGGTTAGCATTGCCAGAGCATTGGAGGATTCACAATGCATTCCATGTGAGTCTTCTAAAGAAATTCCAAGGGCCAGAGCCTACAGAGCCAGTATCAAAGGATCCACCAGAAGTGGATGAGCTGGAGGAGGTCCTTCAGCTAGAGCAGATTGTGTGACATACTATACGCAAAGGCCCTCAGGGCAAGGAGTTTTACAGGTATCTTGTGAAATTCAAGAATTATACGGCATTAGATGCCAAGTGGATGGATGAAGACATGTTATCCGATCATCCACAGCTTTTGGATGTTTACAAGGAAGCTTTTCAGTTGAGGTCAACTGAATAGAAGCTGAGGGGATGTCACCACAATGTAAATATCCTAAGTCAAAGTACATTTGACCATTTATTTGATCATAATTAAAGAGTTTTCATATGTATTAATTATGGTCAAAGAGTTCTTTTAATGGTCAAAGAATTGACTACGGTCAAAGATACTTGACTCTGGTCAAGTAAACCTGACTTCGATCGGGGAGACTTGGTTTATTACCAAGAGGGTTAACTGCGGTTAACCAGAGAACTACAGAGCTGACTACGTTCAGAGAGTGTTAACTTAAGTCAACGAGACTTCGCATACGCCAAGAGGGTTAACTACGGTTAACCAAGATGTGCCAACTTCGGTTGGAGAGTTGTGCCAACTTCGGTTGGAGAGACTTGACTATAATTAAGGCGCCTCGACCTTTGGTCAAAGCCCTTAATTATGATCAAGAGCGTTGACTTCGGTCAACGAGAATAAATATATATTTTTATATTTGTTATGTGTGCACATGTGTTCAGTGGGGACGCCCACCATGACTAGAATTAGTCCACAGTGTATTATTTGCATGCAAAGCCCTAACAATTAATGGGTGCCATGGTGGTGCACTTTAATTAATTATTGCAGGTACTAGGAAGAGTTATTTTCCTAAGCGCTACGGGAGCCTAATAAGAGTCTAGGAGGCGGTTCACGTGACCAAGTGCTTTGAAGAGTCCAGAGTTGCCTTTAGTAGCATGTAATTAGGAAAGTAGTGCAGGAATTGACAAGTGGCTTGTTGCCAAGAAAGGGAGCCTGAGAGCTCATGTAATTTGATTTTCATGTTTGAATTTGTATGTACAGCTTCTAAGCTGAACTCATGTACTCAATTTCTCTCTGATGAATAAAAACCTTCAGGGGGGCCCAGCCCGACGATTGTCCTGGGCCCTAGTGCATCTGTTGAGAGAGGGAGAGAGGGAGAGCAAATGAAAGTGTCTTGGCTGTCCTTTACGGGTAAGCTTCCAGATTCCAAAATGTGGATCACTTCCTCTTGCCATGGAACCCTCCTGAGCACAAGATCAGATCCCTTCATGAGAAGTACATCACCAATAAGACAATAAGACTCACATGCCTTCACAAACCTTTGCCTTTTCCGTTTTGGAACCTCTTCTGGAATTCTACCTGTCATGAGAAAAGTTTCCTCGTTTGCTAAAGATTCTCTCCCTTTATACCAAGACTCTTGAATCCAATCTTTGACTAAGGAGTGTTCTTTTTCCATTGACCTTGAAAGGACAGTCCAAGGTCAAGGGAAAAACAGCACTCCTTAGTTTAAAAAGAAACCAACCTTTGACTAAGGAGTGTTCTTTTTTCCTTGACCTTGAAAGGACATTCCTTTCAAGGTCAAGGGAAACAGAGCACTCCTTTAGCCGTTTTCATAGGCAATGTGCTTTATCATGATCCCTTGTATGCATTATTGTAACTTCCACGCAAGTTTTAATATCTTCTGTCTCCTAATTAGTTTCCCAAGTTTCTCCTGTAACTGGGAACATGCAATAAAATGAGATGATTTGTATCTGACCAATGTTGTATTGCTTTATATGATTCATTCAGGGAGTTCCAATGGTAACAATGGGAGACGAATATGCTCATACAAAAGGAGGAAACAACAATACGTATTGCCATGACAACTATGTACTGTCCCACAAGACTTGATCACCCTGTTTCATTGGAGCAAACTTTGCCTCTGTAGTTCTTCCTCTGCAAGCCTATCCTGTGGGCAAAGTTTGGGAATTCAGATTATGGTCGTGAAGGCAGTGGGGCTCACTGCAGATAAGGGAATAATGGGATAGACTGTATATCAATTAAGGATAGGTGCTTTTTAAATTCATTGAGCATAATATGTTTTGCTCGTCCACTGTTAACAATCATTCAAAAACAACAGTCTGTTGATCATGTGCCACATGGAATTTCTATGCAGATAAACTATTTCCGGTGGGATAAGAAGGAAGCAGATCCAGCTGGATTTTATCGATTCACGAGGCTTATACTGAATTTTCGGAGGTAAACAAGCATTTGAGTGGTATAAAAAGGTGAAGGATGTCTTATTCTTGCTTGCACTGACCTTTGACCTGATATTACAGGAAACATGAGGCTTTAGGCTTATTGGACTTTCCAACTGCAGAAAGACTTCAATGGCATGGTATTTTTCCTGACAAGCCAGACTGGTCTGAAAAAAGTCGATTTGTGGGTCTCACAATTGTGAGTATTTCTCCCTTAAACAAGCATTGTATCCCTTCCTTTCTGTTAGATAACACCCTTTTACAAAATGATCTTGATTTTCAAACTTGCAATGCGGGATAATGTGAGTCTTAAGGTAGAAGAATATAATCTTTAGATATCGTAGAGGGTTTATCTAAGCTGGCACTGTGGTCCATTAATGATTCAGATGGATGATGAAAATAAGGAACTCTATATTGCTTTCAATGCAAGCCACCTTGCTGTCATAGTAACATTGCCGGAGCGGCAAGGCTTCAAGTGGCAACCTCTAATAGACACAAGTAAGGTCTCACCTTACGATTTTTTATCTGACGATGTTTCAGACAGGGCCATAGCAATTGCACAATATAGCCACTTCCTGAACAGTAATATTTATCCCATGTCAAGTTATTCTTCGATCATTTTAAATCTTGTTCCTGAACATTGAATCCTTCACCATCTATTTTTAGTCAATATCTTTGCAAAAAAAATCAATTTGTAAGTAAAAAGGGAACCATTATTATATCAATGTCCATGCAGTCATACAGTTTAGGTATTGGTACTTTCTATAGGACAACTTGTTGGGAGTAGTGCTTGTGTTTTTCTACGTTTTGTGTGTGAGCAGTGAGTGAGGGCACTAGTGCATGTGTATAAATACAGGTGTGTGTGAGGTTGTGTGTGAGGGCACATGCACATATGTACACATGCGTGTGCACACGCGCACGTAATGTAGTGCACGTAATGTATACTCTGTACATTCACATACATACACACCTTCGATGCAAAATCAAGGGCTGCTGCTCTATTTCCTGTGCACTGAGGGATTGCCCATGAGGCCGTCTAAGAGATGCTGCATCACTCTCATCAAGCTCCTTATTAGTGGTAACTACGTCCCTATAAGTGGGGCCTTTGTGAAACAGGCACTTGCATGCATGCACCCATCCTTGTACACTTGAGTACATTGTATATCTGTATATGTGTGTATGTATGTATCCACGAGGGCGCACGTGCACACACAAACACGCACATGTGCATGTAGATGCATCTGCCTTCGCTACAGGATGTGCGTATCCATGTGGGCGCACGTGCACGCGCACAAACACACACATGTGCATGTAAATGCATCTGCCTTCGCTATAGGATGCATTCTAACATGGCATGGACACACACACATGCGTGCACACATTGTTTTTCGAAGTTGCAACTTGAATGATCGTGTTTCTTTTTTAAGAGATCCTCTTAAAATCAATATATCTAGCCAATAAGTTCATCTCTCTCTCTCTCTCTCTCTCATTCAACTCAACCTTTAAAGTTGTTTTAATATGAAGCATGATTGTATCTCAAAAACCAACAGCTTAAGCTTGGAAGGAGTAATTCGATTCACTTTTCCTTTTAAAGACATATGGTAGGGCTCAAGCCTTGCATGTTATGTTTTGATGCTCTTCTTTAAATTGACCAGTGGCTGATAGCCATGTATCTGCAAGACAGAAAGTTCTAGTGCTTCTCATCATTGAATTTAGCTTGACCTCCTTTGTTAATCCTAACCTCACTAGCATTCTTGTTATACTTGATCATGGATTATTCTCACATCCATGTATCTTGTATGGCATAATCTTTAGGTGTACCCCAATCTCATTTTCAGCTTGATTACTTGTAATTTATCATATGGGATGTTGGATGTTCATAGAAGTCACTTCTGGTTTCATTATTATTTTGTATTTTCTTTTATTATTTTGGGCTCAAAGAAGTCTCTCTTAGACACCCAAAAAAAACATGTTGACCATTTTTCTATGTTGTGGAATATGGAAACACCACAACCATTGGGTCTTTGGTGAACCTTCTCTTGCTAAATATTATTTCTTCGGGCATCTCTATGGCAATCGTTCTATTATTGTCTGTATGCACAAGATTGAGATTATCTTGCCTTCATGTCATATATGATATCTTCTTATGCTTGCAACTGGCTGTCCCTTCTTTTGGGACTATTTCTTGTAATAAGAGCTTAAATGAATTTCACAAAAAAAAATGTGGGGGCTTTTCTTTGTAATATAAAGCGACATGGATTTCACTAAAAAAGATTGTGTGTGTGTATGTATGTATGATATGTATGTATGTAAGAGGTAGGCGGTCCATAGAGCCCAATAACAAACGCAATATAAAAAAAGATAGTAATCTTGCCTAATTGCGTGAAAACCAAACAACTAGAATTGCTTGATAAAAGAAGCACTAACGGAATGAGCCTGAGGCCGTTGTTGTAACAAAAGCAAGAAATCATGAGACTCCGAGCAATGCCAAAATAAATGGGGCATCAACTCCCACAAGGACAGACATCGTCTACAAGCGGCAAGAGCATTGTGATGACGAGCTAAGATATGTCCAAAAGGAAGAACCCCAATCAAGACACAACATAAGAAGAACTATTGTGGAAGAGAGTTTTGAAGCCTAAATATGTTGTAATCTTTTCTACCACCATCAAGAGGTGCGTGCTATATAGATCAATTACGATCGCCATAGACCCTCCTCCCTCAACACGCGTACATGTATGTATGTATGTATGTAAACATACATGTGTGTGTTTGTTCTCTTTATAAATTTCTACTTACTTCATTTATCTCGCAAAAGGCAAATCAGCTTTGGCATCTTAATCGTCCTATGAAATAGTGGCGGAAATGTTTGAGACAGATTTGGCATTCTAAGATTCCTCTCCGTCATCAGGTTTTCCTGTGGAGAGTTTTGTTGGGTGTTCTTCCTCATGGACAGCTCTTGGCACGATGACATGTTGCTTCCTCTATTTGTCGCAGATGTCTGGCTCCGAGAGAGACTGTACCTCATCTCTTGTCCTAACTCTTGTGCTTTCTTGGACTTCCTCGGGCAGATTTTGAGAGCTTGGTTTCCTCATATTGCTTTTGGCAAGTTCTTCTGGCTTTTTGGTGTATATCCACCTAGACAGGGATTTGATTTCTTTTTTGTTTGGGTTCGGTAGTGAGCATTCTGGACTCTCTGGAAGGATCGCAATCATAGGGTCTTTGGTGATTCTGTTTTTTCCAATTTCTCTTTCTTCAGACACTCTTTGCAGCAATGGCTTTTTGATTGCTTGCAATCTCGTGTCTTTGATCATGATATATATTTGTCCTACAGTGAGATTTTCTCTTGATGTATTATAGCTCTCTCCTTCTGGGATAGCCTTTTTTGTGATATAATGACTCAAAAGATTCCACCCAAAAAAAAAAAGTGTATCTTTTTCTCTTGCCTTGGGCTTCGCAAAGGGCAAATAACCTTTGGCATAGGAATCATCCTGCAAAGTGGTGGCGAAAGCGATTGCGAAGGATTTGGAGAGTCTTACTAGGAGTTCTTCCATCTGCGCAGATGCTAGCATGGAGACATATAGCTCCGGTTGTTTGCTATAGATGCTTGGCTCCTTGGGAGTCGGTGCCTCATCTTTTTTGGCATTGTTCTCATACACGTGATTTCCTTGGACTTTTGGGATAGCGTTTGCGAACAAGATTTTCAAGTGCCACTTTTGGAAAGTCTTTCTAATTGTTTGGGATTCACTCACCTAGACAGGAGTTTGATTTATTTTTCATTTGGGTTCGGTATTGGGCACTTTGAACTCTATGGAAGGATAGAAATCATAGATTTTTTGGTGATCCAATTTTTTCAATTTACTCTGTTTTCAAGCACTCTTTGCAGCAATCTTCTTATGATTGCTTGCATACACAGTCTATAGATCATGATGTATACTTGTCATATATTGAGATCTTTTCTTGATGTATTTGAGCACATCCCACTTTCGGATAGTGACTCTGTAATATAATGCAAAAAACATTCACCCAAAAAAAGTGGGGTGTGTGTGTGTGTGTGTGTGTGTGTGTGTGTGCGTGCGTGTGAGAGAGAGAGAGAGAGAGAGAGAGAAGATTGCTACAGCTTTGTCACTCTAACTTCTTCCTCACCAACAAGTTTTTCTATGGGGAGTAATGCTTGGTGTTCCTCCCTTTGGCCAACTCTAGTACATAGACATATTGTTGTTGTCCATCACAGGTGCCTTGCGCCAAGGGAATCTTTGCTCCATCTTTTCTGGCATTGTCCTACCACTCACGACTTTTGTGTTGCAGCAATGTTTCCAAGCCTAATTTCCTACTACTTGCTTTGGCAAGTTGTTTTGGCTCTTTTGCATTCATCCTTAGAGTCCCGAGTTGCTGTGTTTTTCCACATGGGTGCAATATTGGGGACTTTGTAAGAAACCATAGAGTCTTTGGAGCATCTTCTTCTTCCATGTTTCACTATTTCTAGATGTTGCTCAGGCAATCCCTTTATGATTGCCTCTGAGTCGACAGATAGAACATTGTGTTTACTTGTCTTTCAATGAAATCTTTTGACATTGTAATAGCAAGTCCTCTATTTAGGGACTCCTCTTTGTAATATAAAGATACATGCATTTCACCAAAAGTGTGTGCGTGTGTGCAAGAGAGAGAGATTAAGATAAATTCAGTTGAAGAGTCCATGCAAGGGTGCCTCAAATAGCATGTTGTTGAAAGAATATGGATTGATGGAAGAGAGAGGATACACATTGACTTAGATATCTGCAATCTGTGTTTAAGAATAAGCAAGCATTGTGTATGCATATTATGAAAGTATATATAGCATGTCGTAATTAATAGTGCTACAAACAAAATAAAGCATAGTAGTGACAATTTACAATGTGTAGTGCTTCAAAGGAAAGAAAAAGTATTGTTGACAAGAAATTGCATCACTTCACTAATGTAGCAAGAAGGAGAGTGAATGCTTAGCATTTTAGATGATGTAAATTGGGTAGCTATGCCTTTACGTGAATATCATTCATGTCTTTATTCCTTCTTACTGACTTATTGATCTTCTTTGTCAACCCCTTAAAAAGCTTTGAATGGGAGAGCTATCTGCCCATAGCTCGAATATGACTCCAAAGGATACCTAAAGCCTAGAAAGACTGAAATTGTCTAATTGTCTAAGGGATAGGCCATTCCAATATCTTTCTAACCTTGGCACCATCAACACAATTCCCATCAACATAGATTATATCCTCTTTATAAATACTTATTTGATGATACCATTCATAGATCAATTTTGGTAAGTCTTTAACACCCTCTAGTGAATCCACAACATCATCCATTCATGGATTAGGATGTCAATTCTTAATTGTAAACTTATTCAGTTTCTTGTAATTGACACCCATGCATCCCCCCATCCTTTTTATCAAAACTAATAACACTTGTGCATCCCATCATGGGTCTTATATGACTCATTCTCAAATATTCTTAATTTTCTTGTTATCTCATCTCCTTCCTTCTAACTTAGCTATAAAAATTCATGAACAAGGGTTGAGTACGAGGAAGCATATTCATTTTATGGTGGACACCTTGACCAAGGGATAACTCACAAGGCAATTCCTAGGAATACATCAATGTAATCATTCTTTATCTTCAGAACATATCCATATAGTAATCGCTCTAAAGAATATATAATTATTTTTATGTGCCAAACTACATAACTCTCAAAAGAAAAAGGAATGCCTATCCATTGAAATATTTCAAACGCTCAAAAGAAAGGAATTGCTATACTCTTAAAAACAAAAGGAGTTGCTATACATTGAAAGATTTCAAAATTAGCATCATGTGATACATTAAATACTTCGAAAGAGTTCACAATATTTGAAGGTGGTTCAACAAAATTACTTTGGAGTTTGTGATCATGAGAGCATCTAGGGTAAAAAGGATGCATACTTCTAGTTGTTCACTTTTATTAAATCATTATATGATAAAAGAAACTAATTGCAATTCACATCAATGAGCAGATTCCAAATGAAAATTTTCAACAGAGGAAATCATTTGGTTGATTTTCTTGGTCTTCATGGCACAATCTTGCTCAATTGGCCACATTGCATGCCCAAACATAAACGTTCCTTCTTGTCCCTTGGCCAACAACGTGGGATATGTTCTCTTATTTAAATGTGTATGGTTCATCTCTCCTCAAATTTAATTTAAAAAATCTTCTTGAAATATTTCTTCTTTTTCTCAATTTAAGAACTAGATTGCATCTTCCAGACATAAAGTCTTGTTTCCATACTAAAAGTCTAATTGAAGTCCTCTTATAAGCATGTTACAAATCGTAGGGGAATAGAAACTTTAGCACTCAAAAGATTGGACGTAGTGATCCAAACCTTGAGAGAGTTCATTTGTAAGCTTGCTAATTTGTTAAAGTAATCAAACTCATACCCCTTTCTAAATGAATATTTATATAAGACTTTTTGAAATTCATGCTTGTGAGGGTTTTTGTCTTCAAATCTCACCACCATGTAGGAATACAGTAGTCAATCATTTTTGGTGGTTAAAATGACTTGTCCATCGATTCAACCGTGACTCTTTTTTATTGCATGGAAGGTTTTCCACGAACATCTTGGCCTTAATGATTTGCATTGACTAGAGTAATGATTATTGAATCCCAGGTTTGAGTTCACTTATAGTATCTTTGTCCTCTTCACTTATGGTATCCTTGTCTTCTTCACTTATGGTAGCTTTGAGTTCACTTATGGTAACTTTGATTATTGAATCCCAACTTCGATTTCACTTATGGTAGTATCTTTATCTTCTTCCATCTCTGGGTTATCTAGAGGGGGCTCATAATTATTTACCATATTGGCTACAAACACACATTAAAAAGCTTTGTTATGGTGGCAAACTATTTTATTGAAGAAGGGCTACAAAAATTCTCTCTCTAAAATGAGAAGAAATAGAGAACAAGATGATTCATGCCTAGTTGAAAGGCACTATAACCTTCAATTTATGATACCATCTCTAAACCATAAAAAGGAGTGAAGAAGGTGTGAACTCAAAGCTCAAGGAAGGAATCTTCCACCCCCAAAGTACATACCTTCTGGTAAAGTACTCTCAACAAATATTTTATTTTAAGGTCTCCTTTATCACGTGTCACTCCAAATAGAATCCAATGCTATATTATGCTCACCAAATAGAGTTTGGACATATTAATATCAACATTTGATTGTCTTGAGCCTCCTCTATACATGAAACTCTTCTCTCTAGTGCTTGCTTAAAGATCCAAGAGAATTGAGCTTTGCGCTAGAAGAGAATGGGTCTTGTATGGTAATCATAGTTGTGGAAAAAGGCTACTTATTTGCATATGGGGCTCAGTGGTAAAGAAGCTAATTAGTACCTAGACATTGTTTCTACTACATTCAATTCATCCCTCGGGGATGGGGCTTTGATGGTATGGGATGCAAAGGTCTATTGACCTAGGGTCAGGCCATGCATCTTTCCTAAGGCCTATGGCACTCAGGAGTGAAGTAGATTGCTCTATGGCTGGATGGTAAGCTCTAGATGAAGAAGTTTGTGGTACAATTCCTAATACATGGTTTAATGATGATGTGATTGGTAGCATACTCAGCATAAGTGGCATGAAGGTGCCTTTGATCCATAAGTGATTGTGTTTATTTTGTCATCGTTGGCTTTGAGAAATTACTAGGTGGTCTTTAGATTTCTTCTTCTTGAAAGAGGGAGGACATTATATGGTGTGATGATCAAAAGAAAGATAAAAGCCACAAACATAAGATAAAAGCAACAAACATAAACGTGGAATCTAGATGGCGTTTACTCCAATTTCAACCACTTCGGGGAACTTGACAATAGCATCCCCCCTTGTAGTTGTTGCTTAACCACTCAGCCTTCTAAGATTCCTTTTCTCTAGCTTTGAGCTTTTCTGAGTGTCTATTGGCCACTTACGGAAAGGTTAAACTTCTCTAGTCGAAGGTCTTTTCCCCTTCTCCTAGGCAGAGACCTCATGGCTCAATTAAAATGTTCTTCCTCTTCTTGCTTTCTTTTCTTTAATTTTCATTTCTTTTAAATTGTTTTGATTTTTTCCACTTCATTTTACCACACACTCAACCTCCTAAGTTTAATTGTGAGATATGGTAAGAGAAGCAAATGACAACTATTAATCCCTCACCACAGTGCCAAAAAAAGTATCCCCCCAACCAGGTGCCTTCTCATCAACAATTGAAGCTCCTCTGTTGAGGCTCCCTTCTTCTGAGGACTTTGTTGAGGATCCAGCTCAACATCATGTTTATAATGTCCATAGCGCTACCACAAGAGAGTGCTAAAAAGGCACAAGGATTGGAAACCTAACCTTGGGTTTGTATATATTCATTATTTTCAACTAATGTAGTGTACAATTAATCATTTGTGGTGTGCTCTATGCTCTCTTCACCACCCGCCTCCACTCTATTTTCTTATTTGTTCATGGTATCAAAGCTTGGTTCTGGCTTGTGATGAGGCAACATCCTATTCAGAGTATCAGGAAGATTCTTGAGTGTTATTTGTGAGGTTTCATTCCTTCTTGAGTATGAGAGAATGAGTTCATTTTGAGAGTTCTCCTTCCTTGTTATATGAGAGATTTTTAGTGTCCTATCCTTTCTGTGCGTGCGTGTGTGTGTGTGTGTGTGTGTGTGTGTGTGTGTGTGTGTGTGTATGTGTGTGTGTGTGTGTGTGTGAGAGAGAGAGAGAGAGAGAGAGAGAGAGACTATCCTACTCTATCTAGCCTCGTTGCCTACGAGAGTCCTAAGAGAGAAAGAGACTCAAAGTCATCAGATTCTCAATCTGTAACTCTTACAGCCTATCCTAGTCTACCTACTAAAACTCAAAGAAAGGGAGCCTACTTGTAACAAATCTATGAAAAAGCTACAACTACAAGGCAACTACATTGACGAAAAGCAAAAGCTAGTGACTTAGACAAGGCTAGCAATGTTTCCAGATCAAGATATACAAATAGCTTCCTACACAAAAAATGTAGTAGCCAATGTGTTCATAATTAGGCAGCACCCAATAACACTACAATGGACTACATAGCCAAGAAACCAAACAACAAGATCAACAAGGAAAGTAGGCAAGACATACAACAGTCAACAAGTAGGCATCACACATAGCTGCAACTCAGTGATAGCTAAATCAACACATGGCTCGCATTAACATTGTGAAATAACATAGCTACAAGATGCACACAAAAGACTATGACAGACAATGATGGAAAGAGAAGGTGATTGAAACGTACGTGATTGATGACCTAGCCACATGCAACTAGTCACCCATGTGGCATACTTACTTCGAGGAGATAACACATGGGTCACCTCTAAGAGTGACACATCAATGCGACCCCACAGTGCCTCCATCACATCCATGGGCACTACCACATCAGCACCATCTTCCATCTCAGTGACATGACAATCCACTAATATATTATCATTGCCACCTCAACAATGCCATGTTACATCGTGTTGGCTAAGCATTGTAACCTCCACCGAAACACATTGCGCACACAAATACCACATCTTCTTGTGTACTTCATGCGCAAGCCTCTTCACAAGCACACACATCATTTGCATCTGACTTCCACATCATCCATTCGCCCCTCTTCTTGATCAAAGTTTGGCAAGCCATACCTTTTGATCCAAGAAGATTTTGCACAGGAAAAGTGACTAATTTATTGATCTCTATACACGCGTCATATCACATGCAAGTTTTGGCATTTGGATCTTATAAAATCATTCCAATTGAGGAAGATCCCAAGGATGAGGGAATGCATCCATCAATGTGTCAAACATTCGGTGAAACTACTGTCATAAGTTTGGACAATATGAAAGAGATTGCCGCAAGAAGTAGTACGACCAAGGTGGTCGATCCAGCACCAATTGAGAGAATTTTTGAGGAAGAGGAAATCATCGTGGTGGACATTCTAGTTACAGTCTATGCAAATGAACCTAGGAATGTTCCTTGCAAATGAGGAAATGCAGAAGACTGATCCAGTGTATCTAGACACCGATTGCAATTCAAAAGAAGATTTCAGTTATCAAGTCGACTAAGCAAATCAAGATCCTTGGTACATCAACAGGGGTGCATCATGATATGAAGGCTAGCTTCGTTCTTTGAACATAGAAAGTCCACCATGTGACTGGCGAACTCCACCACTAAATCTACAAGAGGAAAAAACCTTCAGGACAACAATACAACTACTGAGTCCAAACTCTGATGATGTAAGTGGTTGTGGAGGAAACGGATAACATACCTAGCAGCGTGTTTTTTTACGAATGTGCATGACACTAAAGCAAAAATAGTATTTAATGCTCGATCAACCATGCAAAGGATATTCGATGGGCACAATACTTTTCCTACGCCTCAACCTAGGTGGTATTGAAATGTTCTCAAAGAGGCACACCCATCCAATAAGTACTTGGTCAGATAACATACCTAAGGGCGTGTTTTTTTGCGGATGTGCATATCACTACAGGAAAAACGGTGGATAATGCATGATCGACCATGCAAAGAATATATGATGGTCACAATACTTTGCACAAACCTCAACCTAGTTGAAACAGACTTGTGTGCAAAGTGGATCCCCGATCTGAGAAGTACTTGTTTGAATAACACACCTAGGACCGTGTTTTTTTATGGTTGTGCATGACACTAAGGTAAAAACGGTGTTTTATGCTTGATCGACAATGCAAAGCATATTCGATGGGCACAATACTTTGCACACACCTTCAGCGAGGTGGGATTAACTTACGTGCAAAGTGGCACGCCCATCCCATAAGTACTTGATCGGATAACATACCTAGCAGCGTGTTTTTTTATGGATGTGCATGACACTAGAGCAAAAATGGTATTTAATGCTCGATCGACAATGCCTAGTTTAAGGTGTGTGCAAAGTGTTATGCCCATCGAATATGCTTTGCATTGTTGATCAAGTATGAAACACTGTTTTTGCCTTAGTGTAATGCACAACCATAAAAAAACACGGTCCTAGGCGTGTTATTCAAACAAGTACTTATCAGATGGGGGCTCCACTTTGCACGCAAGTCTGTTTCAACTAGATTGAGATGCGTGCAAAGTATTGTGACCATCGGATATGCTTTGCATGGTCGATCACGCATTATACACTGTTTTTCCTGTAGTGATATGCACATCTGCAAAAAAACATGCCCTTAGGTGTGTTATCTGACCAAGTACTTATCGAATGGGTGTGCCTCTTTGAAAACATGTCAATACCACCTAGGTTAAGGTGTAGGAAAAGTATTATGCCCATCGGATATGCTTTGCATGGTCAATCAAGCATTAAATACCATTTTTGCCTTAGTCTCATGCACATCCGTAAAAAAACACGCTGCTAGGTATGTTATCTGATTAAGTACTTATGGGATGGGCATGCCACTTTGCATGTAAGTCAATTCCACCTAGTTTAAGGTGTGTGCAAAGTGTTATGCCCATCGGATATGCTTTGCATTGTCGATCAAGCATAAAATACCATTTTTACTCGTGTAATGCACAACCATAAAAAAACACGGTCCTAGGTGTGTTATTCAAACAAGTACTAATCGGATGGGGGCTCCACTTTGTATGCAAGTCTCTTTCAACTAGGTTGAGGTACGTGCAAAGTATTGTGACCATTGGATATGCTTTGCATGGTGGATCACGCATTATACACCGTTTTTTTCCTAGTGATATGCACATCCGCAAAAAAACACGCCCTTAGGTGTGTTATCTGACCAAGTACTTATCGGATGGGTGTGCTTCTTTGAAAACATGTCAATACCACCTAGGTTGAGGTGTAGGAAAAGTATTGTGCCCATCGGATATGCTTTGCATGGTCGATCGAGCATTAAATACCATTTTTGCCTTGGTGTCATGCACATCCGTAAAAAAAAAAAGATGCTAGGTATGTTATCCGATCAAGTACTTATGGGATGGGCATGCCACTTTGCATGTAAGTCAATTCCACCTAGTTTAATGTGTGTGCAAAGTATTGTACCCATCGAATATGCTTTGCATTGTCGATCAAGCATAAAACACCGTTTTTGCCTCAGTGTCATGCACAACCATAAAAAAACACGGTCCTAGGTGTGTTAATCAAATAAGTACTTCTCAGATGGGGGCTCCACTTTGCATGCAAGTCCGTTTCAACTAGGTTGAGGTGCGTGCAAAGGTGACCATCGGATATGGTTTGCATGGTCAATCATGCACATCTATAAAAAACATGCCCTTAGGTGTGTTATCTGACCAAGTACTTATCCACAATACTTTGCACATCTGTAAAAAGCATGCCCTTAGGTGTGTTATCTGACCAAGTACTTATCTACAATACTTTGCACACACCTTCAACTAGGTGGAATTGACTTACATGCATAGTGACATGCACATCTGTAAAAAAGCATGCCCTTAGGTGTGTTATCTGACCAAGTACTTATCCACAATACTTTGCACACACCTTCAACTAGGTGGAATTGACTTACATGCAAAGTGGCGCACCCATCCCATAAGTAGAAGAAGGAATCCAGCAGGTGGTGACATACGAGGGTGTCACCAACCTAAAAGAACTGACCTCTTTAAGAACATATCAATACCACCTAGGTTGAGGCATAGGAAAAGTATTGTGCCCATCGGATATCCTTATCGGATATGCTTTGCATTGTTGATCAAGCATAAAACACCGTTTTTGCCTTAGTGTGATGTACAACCATAAAAAAACACGGTCCTAGGTGTGTTATTCAAATAAGAAATATCAGATAGGGGCTCCACTTTGCACGCAAGTCTGTTTCAACTAGGTTGAGGTGCGTGCAAAGTATTGTGACCATCAGATATGCTTTGCATGGTCGATCACGCATTATACAACATTTTTCCTATAGTGATATGCACATCTACAAAAAAACATGCCCTTAGGTATGTTATCTAACCAAGTACTTATCAGATGGGTGTGCCTCTTTGAAAACATGTCAATACCATCTAGGTTACAAAGCATCAAGAATGGGGTTCATAGCCAACGATGAAACCATTAGAAGGTCAAAAGAATGTCATCTACATGGGAGTCTACATGGGAGATAATACATCAAATCCAATTCAAGGGACAAGCAGTATCCCTATGAACAATTTCTTAGGTACGAAAGGAGTGAAAGATGTACTCTATGTTCCAAATCTCAGCAAGAACCTCTTGTTAATAGGTCAAATGACGAAACACAACTACCGAGTCATCTTTAACAGAGAAGAATGCACTATCAGTGACAAATCCAAAGGATTTCAACTAGTAGGAAAAGGAGTGAAGGAAGGATGCTTGTTCAGAATGCTAGCTACAATACCAAATTTGCATGCCATGTCATCTCAACCACAACATATGCCACTATCCGCAAAATAGCACAAGAGATATGGACATGTCAATTTCAAAAGCTTGATAGAGCTCATAGATCAGAATATGGCAATTGAGCTTCCTAAGCTACAATTTCTTGGAAAAGTTTGTGAAGCATGCTGTTTTGATAAACAAAAGTGAACCAACTTTGGTAGAAGTACCTCTCGAGCAAGTATTCTTGATTTGATATATACAAATGTATGGGGTTATGCCCAGACCCACAGCATCAATGGTTCACTTTACTACTTGACTTTCATTGCTTATCAAAGGAAGAGTGTACTTGGTGACATCATGGACAGACCCATTAAAACCAAATTTCTTAACATACAATAGTAGGTTTAATATATGGAAAGAGGATAATGTCAAAACCCGTGTGTGAGCTAGTAGTAGAGTTTATTAGGAGCAACACGATAATGGAGCAATAATGCAAGAAGTGGAATGCATAAAATACATATTATAGAAGCACAGAATGGAAGAGACAAAGAGACACCAATATACGTGGTTTACTCAGCGTGTGCTACATCCATGGAGAAATAGCCAATCTTGCATCTTTCTTATCCACAGCAAATGAGAAGATACAAGATACAAGATACAAGTGAGAAGAGACAAAATACAAGTAGTATATCCACTACTCTCCTGCTATGTGATCCGCACCCTTATCTTGCAAATTTGACCACACAACTCCTAAGCAATTCATGTGCCAATTTTCATGTGTTTTTGGCTTCGAGAGCACTACCCCCAAACCCCTGCCAAGGGGGGCCTAAGGCATGTTGCCAGTCCCCCTTGGAATACCCTGGTGACAATATGAGGGGAGGTATCACGCCCCCCTACCCCCCTTCATGGGATGGGTATAAACACATTTGGGTCCAAAGCATGGCCAAAAAACAATCTCTCAAAAGGGACCAGGATCCACATACAATTATCTCCCACTTGGAGATTTAGTAACTCCACTGTTACTACACTCATCACACTGATCATAGTAACTCCATTGTAACTACACTCACTAAAATTCTTTTGATCTGACTTACCCTCATATTGTTCCTCATTCTTGAAGACCAATTGAAATTGAGCAAGATCTCAACTTCTCCTTGGTTACCACCTTAGTCAATGAGAGTGCTCTCAACGGAAGCAAGAATGGAAGAAGGAGAGAGAGAGAGACAGAGAGCCACACAAGTTTTGGTGGGTGCAGAACCACCCTAATCTTCTTTTTCATTCATTTATATATGTGTTTGAGTATTGTACATAACTGGGGTTAAGGCACAGTGACCTTTAACCCCACAACCTCCCACTTAAAGGACAATGTGCCTTTAAGGGAGAACAACTAGTGAGCATACTATCCAATGCCCATCAATACACGACAATACTCAAACCGCTGACTAGGTAGACTCTTCGTCAGCATATCTGCAGGGTTATCATCTGTATGTGAGAGTGCTCTCAACGGAAGCAAGAATGGAAGAGGGAGAGAGAGCGAGAGAGAGAGACAGAGAGCCACACAAGTTTTGGTGGGTGCAGAACCACCCTAATCTTCTTTTTCATTCATTTATATATGTGTTTGAGTATTGTACATAATCGGGGTTAAGGCACAGTGACCTTTAACCCCCACAACCTCCCACTTAAAGGACAATGTGCCTTTAAGGGAGAACAACCAGTGAGCATACTATCCAATGCCCATCAATACACGACAATACTCAAACCGCTGACTAGGTAGACTCTTCGTCAGCATATCTGCAGGGTTATCATCTGTATGAACCTTGACAAGCTCTATGCGCTTGTCCTCAAGTACCTCCCTGATGAAATGGTACCTGACCTCAATGTGTTTGGTCTTTGCATGAAAGACCGGATTCCGTGCTAGCTGAATAGCACTCATGGAATCACTATGCAATGTCGGTACACCTGTATGAATCCCCAAATCTCCCACTAGCCGATCAAGCCATATAGCCTCCTTGCAACCCTCTGTGGCTGCAACATACTCAGCCTCTGTGGTAGACAAAGCCACGCACTTCTGTGCACGAGACATCCACGACACTGCACCACCTGCAAAGGTGAACACATAACCAGAAGTGGATCTCCTACTATCCACATGCCCTGCATAGTCTGAATCTGTGTACCCAAGTACACGCATGTCTCCTTTACCAAAGCAAATGCACATCTCCTTGGTACCCTTCATGTACCTCATGATGCACTTAACTGCCTCCCGATGCCTCTTTCCTGGATTAGCCATATACCGGCTAACAACTCCCACTGCAAATGCAATGTCTGGTCTAGTAGCTATCATAGCATACATAAGACTCTCAACTGCTGATGCACAAGGAACCTTGGCCATCATGGCCCTCTCCTCATCTGATTTGGGACTATCTGTATAACTCAGTTTCACATATGGAGGCAATGGAGTACTCACTGCCTTCCCCCCCTCCATATTGAAACGCTGCAATACTTTTGTAACATACTCTTTTTGTGAAAGCCAAAGGAGTTTCCTACTCCGATCACGCGTGATGCGCATACCAAGAATATGACCTGCAAATCCCAAATCCTTCATATCAAAGGCCTCATGCAACTTGGCCTTTAATGCATCTAGCTCATAAGTATTCTTGCTAGCCAATAGCATATCATCCACATATAGTGCCAGGATTATCAGGCTACTATCCTTAGCTCTTTTAGTGTAGAGGCAGTGATCAATTTCACTCCTTCTAAAACCCTGGGACCGAATGAAAGCATCAAACTTCTGATACCATTCTCTAGGTGCTTGCTTAAGACCATAGAGACTCTTCTTTAGCTTGCAAACTAAATGCTCTTTGCCCTTTTCTTCAAAGCCTTCTGGCTGCACCATGTAAATTTCCTCATGCAAATCCCCATGCAAGAAAGCTGTCTTGACATCCATTTTCATAAGCTCCATATCCTCTACTGCCACTAGTCCAAGCATGCATCTAAGTGTGGTCATCTTCACAACCGGAGAGAATATCTCATCAAAGTCCACACCCTTCTCTTGCTTGAACCCTTTAGCAACCAAACGGGCCTTGTACCTAGGCACATCGTCACCTGTGACCTTCATTTTGTAGACCCATTTACATGGCAATGCTTTCTTTCCATGTGGCAAAGAAACCAAGTCCCAAGTCTTATTCTTCATAAGTGAACTCATCTCTGATTGCATAGCATACTCCCACTTGCGTTGATCCTCACGCATCATAGCCTCTCTGTAGCAAGAAGGCTCCCCGCAATCAGTAAGCATCACATAGTCTACCCCTGGAACAAACCTATCAGGTGGTCTAGACACTCTAGATGATCTTGTCAAGGGCATTTCAGCTTGCTGTCCCACTTGCATATCAGCCACATTTGGCTCATCATTTCCACCAATAGATGATCCATCATCTACCCTTGATTGTATACCTGTGGGAGTACTTGGTGGCACCATTTCTTGCACATTTGGTGCATGGACAGCTTGCTGTCTATCAACATATGCAGGTGGATTCACATCTTGGAAAGTGATTCTCCTCATTTCCACATCCCTCATGGGTGCCTTATGCATCTTCTTCTCATTGAAGACCACATCATGGCTGCGTATGATCTTCTTGGCTTCTGGATCCCAGAGACGATAGCCCATCTCTCCACTTTCACCATAACCTAGAAAGATGCATTTCCTAGACTTAGGATCTAGCTTCTTTCGAAGCTCTTTTGGCACATGTGCATATGCCTCACACCCAAATATACGCAAATGAGAGTAAGAGGGCTTCTTGCCACTCCATGCCTCTTCAGGAATACCACCATCCAAACTCTTACTAGGTGATCTATTGATCACATGCACTGCAGTCTTCATTGCCTCAGCCCAAAAACCACCAGAAAGACTTGCATTGGAAAGCATGCATTGCAACCTTTCTTGAATGGTACGGTTCATCTTTTCTGCAACTGGATTCTGCAACTGGATTTTGCTCTGGAGTACGAGGGGATGTAAGCTCCCTCTTAATCCCACGAGTATCACAGAAATGCTGAAAGTCATGAGAGAGATACTCTCCACCATTGTCAGTCCGTAGGCATTTAAGCGTTCTACCTGACTGATTCTTAACCAAGGCCAGCCATTTCTGAAATACCTGGAACACATCACTCTTCCGAGATATAGCATAAGCCCACACTTCCTACTTGCATCATCAATGAATGTCACATAGTATTCAGCCCCGCCTAATGACCGTGTAGGCATGGGACCACATACGTCTGAATGCACCAAATCAAGCTTTTCAAACTCTTTCTTTCCCCTTCTTTTATGGGCTGATTTAGTCTGCTTTCCATAGAGACAATGCTCACAAAATTCAAAATCAGAGAAACTCAAATGCGGTACATAACCCAAACGGCATAAGAGTTTCATTCCATTCTGGCTCATGTGCCCCAACCTGCAATGCCACAAAGAAGTGCTTGGCTGCTCGGTTATCGCAACAACATGATCAACTACCCCTGATACATGTAAGGGATACAAAGTCCCACACCTGGCACCCCTAGCCAAAATCATAGAGCCCTTTTGAATTTTCCAACTCTGAAAGCCAAAAGTGGTGTGAAAACCAGCATCATCTAGCTGACCCACTGAAATAAGACTCTTGGTCAGCTTAGGCACATGTCTCACATGTTTCAAAACAAATGCAGACCCATTTGCAAAAGAAAACTTTATGTCACCTGCTCCCACTATGTCACATGCATAGTCATTTCCAAGATGCACACAACCTGTCTTTCCACTATCATAAGTGGAGAACCATTCCCTATGGGGAGTAACATGGAATGAAGCACCAGAATCCAAAATCCAATCCTGGGAATATGCATCATCTGAAGTGGGTAAGCAACTCTGTAGATAAACTAGACATGAATAGAACATCATTGTCACTATCACGTGTGACTGCATTGATCTCCTCGATCTTCACTTTTCCTTTGTCCTCCCTTGGACTCTCTTCCTTTTGATTTGCACCCCAATTTGCATTCTTTTTCTTATCCTTTTGCTCTCTTTTCAGCTTGTAGCAATCCTTTTTCATATGGCCCTTCTTGCCACAATGGTAACACTCAATGTTCCGTGCCCTAAATTTGCTACGAGACTTCCCTCTTTCTTGGGACTTCCCCCTGAACTGTGATCTGCCCCTTTGCACATTTAAGGCTCCATCCTGCTTGTTGCCATCCATAGACTTCGGTCTAATCTCCTCGGCCAACAAGCTACCCACAACATCATCAAATTTTAGTACTCCACCAGGTGCAGAGTTACTGACAGCTGTACGGAAGGTATCCCATGAGGATGGCAATGAACATAAGAGAAATATTGCCTGTCTCCGCATCAAAATTCATTTTCTGAGCCTGAAGCTGGCTGAAAATAATATTGAATTCATTCAAGTGAGAAGCAATGGAGACCCCTTCCTTCATCTGCAGCTCAAACAACCTCTTCATGAGGTAAACTTTATTAGAGGCAGTTTCCTTTTCATAAGTGGCACACAGTTTCTTCCACAAATCTTCCGTAGTCTGCTCATTTACTACTGTGAAATAAACTGACTCTGCAAGATGAAGTCTAATAGTAGACTTTGCTAATGCATCCAACTCATTCCAATCATCCTCAGACATATTTGCAGGCTTAGCTTCAATCCCTGCCAAGGGTTTAATCTGCTTCTTTTGAATAAGCACATCCCTTATCTGTTCTTTCCACAAAGAAAAGTTTGTCCCATCAAACTTTTTAATGCTGAAAAACTCTTTTTCAGGCATGGAAGAGGATGCCATGATGCAAATAAAGCAAAATCCCAAATGCTAGTGCCTGCAAGAGAGAATCACACCAAATACCAGGTGCACCCAAATGTGTATGCCACAATAGACTGAAATATCACCAAAGCTCAAAACTCAAAGCATCTGACTCATGTGCATATACTATGCATCCATATGAGCAAATCTGGCCCAAAAGAAAATGCCAATAAGTGCCAAATGACTCAAGCATAAACACTGTCCACTGGCATATGCATCAATAATGTCTCATCCAAGAGAGCATAGCACTATCAGTGCGTCACCTGCAATGTGTCAAAGCTGTCCCTCAGCATAAAATAGCATCCATGTGCAAAGCGTCCATAAAAATAGCATCCCACAAGGCAATTTGGGCCTATCAGCGCATCCAACAAGGACCGCAATGCATCCAAATGGCCTATAAATCATCCACTGCAACCCAATGCATACCACGAATGAGCACACACTGCTCAAACTGCAACCAGAGTGATCTGCATAAGGTATGCTCAAGAAATCATAGTCCCACGGTAATGAGCGCTACTGAAAATAGAACCTGAGATGCTTCAAAACATGGGCGCCATTGCATAATCGGACTCAGCAAGAAAATCTGCAAATATCTCTCTTCTGCCAGAACTCCAAAATCCCAACCGATGAATGAGAAATGGGAGTCAACACTTATCCACTGCCATGTGGCATAAATCTAAGGTTTCAAAACCTTAGCATGAAAAATGCATAACAGAGAGACGAAATCGAATACACAGAGATTTATAACTCTGAAAATCCTCCACCGATTCACGCAAGAACTGATAGGTAGGGGTTTTTGGGCGTCCGGAACGCAATGGGACAGACGGTTTTGGAAACCGTGGTCTCAATCACTGGGTCCAACACACGGACTGAAAAACGTTTTTGGAAACAGAGCTATCTGTAAACTCCACCGGAGTGCGAATGATGAGCAACATAGAAGTTTTAGGACCTCGTGAGTCCATCGGAACTGACAGATCTGCAAATGGTTGCTCCAAACTTGAGTTCCAAAACCCGGGCAAAAAACGCAGGAATTGACACAGTGAGTCAGAAATCCACTGAAATGATCTCAGATTCAAGAATGAAGGTGTTTCCAAGCTCCTGAAGTAATGTGGACACCAAAAGCAAGCAATAGTTGCCTCTACAAGTCAATACGGAGTCTCTGTCATCGAACGGAACAGGGAAAAGCTCAAAAAACGACTTTTTCTTTGAAAGCTCTTAACAGGCTCTCAAAACCACTTCGCAAAGCCAAAGTGACTTTTCCAAATGTTCCTCCAAGGTCTCTGCACACTCGGATGTAAGTAAAGTCACCCACAAAGCTTCCCACAGAGCTTCTCCTTCCTCCCACAGAGCTGCTGAGCTTCAAGCATTCACGCACGCTCAGCTAGATCACCCGGGCTCTGATACCAGTTGAGAGTGCTCTCAACGGAAGCAAGAATGGAAGAGGGAGAGAGAGCGAGAGAGAGAGACAGAGAGCCACACAAGTTTTGGTGGGTGCAGAACCACCCTAATCTTTTTTTTCATTCATTTATATATGTGTTTGAGTATTGTACATAATCGGGGTTAAGGCACAGTGACCTTTAACCCCCACAGTATGAACCTTGACAAGCTCTATGCGCTTGTCCTCAAGTACCTCCCTGATGAAATGATACCTGACCTCAATGTGTTTGGTCTTTGCATGAAAGACCGGATTCTGTGCTAGCTGAATAGCACTCATGGAATCACTATGCAATGTCGGTACACCTGTATGAATCCCCAAATCTCCCACTAGCCGATCAAGCCATATAGCCTCCTTGCAACCCTCTGTGGCTGCAATACTCAGCCTCTGTGGTAAACAAAGCAACACACTTCTATGCGCGAGACATCCACGACACTGCACCACCTGCAAAGGTGAACACATAACCAGAAGTGGATCTCCTACTATCCACATGCCTTGCATAGTCTGAATCTGTGTACCCAAGTACACGCATGTCTCCTTTACCAAAGCAAATGCACATCTCCTTGGTACCCTTCATGTACCTCATGATGCACTTAACTGCCTCCCAATGCCTCTTTCCTGGATTAGCCATATACCTGTTAACAACTCCAACTACAAATGTAATGTCTGGCCTAGTAGCTATCATAGCATACATAAGACTCCCAACCGCTGATGCATAAGGAACCTTAGCCATCATGGCCCTCTCCTCTTCTGATTTGGGACTATCTGTATGACTCAGTTTCACATATGGAGGCAATGGAGTAGTCACTGCCTTCCCCCCCTCCATATTGAAACGCTGCAATACTTTTGTAACATACTCTTTTTGTGAAAGCCAAAGGAGTTTCCTACTCCGATCACGCGTGATGCGCATACCAAGAATATGACCTGCAAGTCCCAAATCCTTCATATCAAAGGCCTCATGCAACTTGGCCTTTAATGCATCTAGCTCATAAGTATTCTTGCTAGCCAATAGCATATCATCCACATATAGTGCCAGGATAATCAGGCTATTATCCTTAGCCCTTTTAGTGTAGAGGTAGTGATCAATTTCACTCCTTCTAAAACCTTGGGACCGAATGAAAGCATCAAACTTATGATACCATTCTCTAGGTGCTTGCTTAAGACCATAGAGACTCTTCTTCAGCTTGCAAACTAAATGCTCTTTGCCCTTTTCTTCAAAGCCTTCCGGCTGCACCATGTAAATTTCCTCATGCAAATCCCCATGCAAGAAAGCTATCTTGACATCCATCTGCATAAGCTCCATATCCTCTGATGCCACTAGTCCAAGCATGCATCTAAGTGTGGTTCTCTTCACAACTGGAGAGAATATCTCATCAAAGTCCACACCCTTCTCTTGCTTGAACCCTTTAGCAACCAAACGGGCCTTGTACCTAGGCACATCATCACCTGTGACCTTCATTTTGTAGACCCATTTACATGGCAATGCTTTCTTTCCATGTGGCAAAGAAACCAAGTCCCAAGTCTTATTCTTCATAAGTGAACTCATCTCTGATTGCATAGCATACTCCCACTTGCATTGATCCTCACGCATCATAGCCTCTCTATAGCAAGAAGGCTCCCCGCAATCAGTAAGCATCACATAGTCTACCCCTGGAACAAACCTATCAGGCGGTCTAGACACTCTAGATGATCTTCTCAAGGGCATTTCAGCTTGCTGTCCCACTTGCATATCAGCCACATTTGGCTCATCATTTCCACCAATAGATGATCCATCATCTACCCTTGATTGTATACCTGTGGGAGTACTTGGTGGTACCATTTCTTGCACATTTGGTGCATGGACAGCTTGCTGTCTATCAACATAGGCAGGTGGATTCACATCTTGGAAAGTGATTCTCCTCATTTCCACATCCCTCATGGGTGCCTTATGCATCTTCTTCTCATTGAAGACCACATCATGGCTGCGTATGATCTTCTTTGCTTTTGGATCCCGGAGACGATAGCCCATCTCTCCACTTTCACCATAACCTAGAAAGATGCATTTCCTAGACTTAGGATCTAGCTTCTTTCGAAGCTCTTTTGGCACATGTGCATATGCCTCACACCCAAATATACGCAAATGAGAGTAAGAGGGCTTCTTTCCACTCCATGCCTCTTCAGGAATACCACCATCCAAACTCTTACTAGGTGATCTATTGATCACATGCACTGCAGTCTTCATTGCCTCAACCCAAAAACCACTAGAAAGACTTGCATTGGAAAGCATGCATTGCAACCTTTCTTGAATGGTACGGTTCATCTTTTCTGCAACTGGATTTTGCTCTGGAGTACGAGGGGATGTGAGCTCCCTCTTAATCCCACGTGTATCACAGAAATGCTGAAAGTCATGAGAGAGATACTCTCCACCATTATCAGTCCGTAGGCATTTAAGCGTTCTACCTGACTGATTCTCAACCAAGGCCAGCCATTTCTGAAATACTTGGAACACATCACTCTTCCGAGCTATAGCATAAGCCCACACTCTCCTAGTTGCATCATCAATGAATGTCACATAGTATTCAGCCCTGCCTAATGACCGTGTAGGCATGGGACCACATACGTCTGAATGCACCAAATCAAGCATTTCAAACTCTTTCTTTCCCCTTCTTTTATGGGCTGATTTAGTTTGCTTCCCATAGAGACAATGCTCACAAAATTCAAAATCAGAGAAACTCAAATGCGGTACATAACCCAAACGACATAAGAGTTTCATTCCATTCTTGCTCATGTGCCCCAACCTGCAATGCCACAAAGAAGTGCTTGGCTGCTCGGTTATTGCAACAACATGATCAAATACCCCTGATACATGTAAGGGATACAAAGTCCCACACTTGGCACCCCTAGCCAAAAGCATAGAGCCCTTTTGAATTTTCCAACTTTGAAAGCCAAAAGTGGTGTGAAAACCAGCATCATCTAGCTGACCCACTGAAATAAGACTCTTGGTCAGCTTAGGCACATGTCTCACAAGTTTCAAAACAAATGCAGACCCATTTGCAAAAGAAAACTTTATGTCACCTACTCCCACTATGTCACATGCATAGTCATTTCCAAGATGCACACAACCTGTCTTTCCACTATCATAAGTGGAGAACCATTCCCTATGGGGAGTAACATGGAATGAAGCACCAGAATCCAAAATCCAATCCTAGGAATATGCATCATCTGAAGTGGTAAGCAACTCTGCAGATAAAGTAGACATGAAGAGAACATCATTGTCACTATCATGTGTGACTGCATTGATCTCCTCGATCTTCACTTTTCCTTTGTCCTCCCTTGGACTCTCTTCCTTTTTATTTGCACCCCAATTTGCATTCTTTTTCTTATCCTTTTGCTCTCTTTTCAGCTTGTAGCAATCCTTTTTCATGTGGCCCTTCTTGCCACAATGGTAACACTCAATGTTCCGTGCCCTGGATTTGCTACGAGACTTCCTTCTTTCTTGGGACTTCCCCCTGAACTGTGATCTGCCCCTTTGCACATTTAAGGCTGCATCCTGCTTGGTGCTATCCATAGACTTCCGTCTAATCTCCTCGGCCAACAAGCTACCCACAACATCATCAAATTTTAGTACTCCACCAGGTGCAGAGTTACTGACAGCTGTACGGAAGGTATCCCATGAGGATGGCAATGAACATAAGAGAAATATTGCCTTAGTCTCCGCATCAAAATTCATTTTCTGAGCTTGAAGCTGGCTGAAAATAATATTGAATTCATTCAAGTGAGAAGCAATGGAGACCCCTTCCTTTATCTGCAGCTCAAACAACCTCTTCATGAGGTAAACTTTATTAGAGGCAGTTTCCTTCTCATAAGTGGCACACAGTTTCTTCCACAAATCTTCTATAGTCTGCTCATTTATTTACTACTGTGAAATAAACTGACTCTGCAAGATGAAGTCTAATAGTAGACTTTGCTAATGCATCCAACTCATTCCAATCATCCTCAGACATATTTGCAGGCTTAGCTTCAATCCCTGCCAAGGGTTTAATCTGCTTCTTTTGAATAAGCACATCCCTTATTTGTTCTTTCCACAAAGAAAAGTTTGTCCCATCAAACTTTTTAATGCTGAAAAACTCCTTTTCAGGCATGGAAGAGGATGCCATGATGCAAATGAAACAAAATCCCAAATGCTAGTCCCTGCAAGAGAGAATCACACCAAATACCAGGTGCACCCAAATGTGTATGCCACAATAGAGTGAAATATCACCAAAATTCAAAGCTCAAAGCATCAAAAGATGCATCTGACTCATGTGCATATACTATGCATCCATATGAGCAAATCTGGCCCAAAAGAAAATGCCAATAAGTACCAAATGACTCAAGCATAAACACCGTCCACTAGCATATGCATCAATAATATCTCATCCAAGAGAGCATAGCACTATCAGTGCATCACCAGCAATGTGTCAAAGCTGTCCCTCAGCATAAAATAGCATCCATGTGCAAAGCGTCCATAAAAATAGCATCCCACAAGGCAATTTGGGCCTATCAGCGCATCCAATAAGGACCGCAATGCATCCAAATGGCCTATAAATCATCCACTGCAACCCAATGCACACCATGAATGAGCGCACACTGCTCAAACTGCAACCAAAGTGATCTGCATAAGGTACGCTTGAGAAATCATAGTCCCACGGTAATGAGCGCTACTGAAAATAGAACCTGAGATGCCTCAAAACATGGGCACCATTGCATAATCGGAATCAGCAAGAAAATCTGCAAATATCTCTGTTCTGCCAGAACTCCAAAATCCTAACCGATGAGTGAGAAATGGGAGTCAACACTTATCCACTGCCATGTGGCATAAATCTAAGGTTTCAAAACCTTAGAATGAAAAATGCATAACAGAGAGACGAAATCGAATACACAGAGATCTATAACTCTAAAAATCCTCCACCAAATCGCGCAAGAATTGACAGATAGGGGTTTTTGGGCGTCCGGAACGCAATGGGACAGACGGTTTTGGAAACCGTGGTCTCAATCACTGGGTCCAACACACGGACTGAAAAACGTTTTTGGAAACAGAGCTATTTGTAAACTCCACTGGAGTGCGAATGATGAGCAACATAGAAGTTTTAGGACCTCCTGAGTCCACCGGAACTGACAGATGTGCAAATGGTTGCTCCAAACTTGAGTTCCAACACCCGGGCAAAAAACGCAGGAATTGACACAGTGAGTCAGAAATCCACTGAAATGATCCCAGATTCAAGAATCAAGGTGTTTCCAAGCTCCTGAAGTAATATGGACACCAAAAGCAAGCAATAGTTGCCTCTACAAGTCAATACGGAGTCTCTGTCATCGAACGGAACAGGAAAAAGCTCAAAAAACGACTTTTTCTTTGAAAGCTCTTAACAGGCTCTCAAAACCACTTCACAAAGTCAAAGTGACTTTTCCAAAGGTTCCTCCAAGGTCTCTGCACACTCGGATGCAAGTAAAGTCACCCACAAAGCTTCCCACAGAGCTTCTCCTTCCTCCCACAGAGCTGCTGGGCTTCCAAGCATTCACGCACGCTCAGCTAGATCACCCAGGCTCTGATACCAGTTGAGAGTGCTCTCAATGGAAGCAAGAATGGAAGAAGGAGAGAGAGAGACAGAGAGCCACACAAGTTTTGGTGGGTGCAGAACCACCTTCATTTATATATGTGTTTGAGTATTGTACATAACTGGGGTTAAGGCACAGTGACCTTTAACCCCACAGTCAACATGTCTACAAGATTTTGGCTAGTGTGTATATTTTCTAGCTTCAACTGTCCATCCTCCAAAACAAATCAGATGAAATGGTATCTGAGCTGTATATGTTTGCTTCTTGAATGAAAGGCTGAATTCTTTTTTATGTGAATAGCACTCTGTCTATCATTGTACAAGCTGTAATTTTCTTGCTTCTTCCCAAGTTCCTCCATAAACCTCTACAACCAAATCATCTCTTTACTAGCCTCTATAACTGCAACATATTTTGCTTCCATTGTAGAAAGTGCAACCACCTTTTGCAACTTTGAAACTTAGCTTACTACTATTTCATTGATAGTGAAAACATACCCAGTGTTTCTTCTCCTTCAATCTTTATCACATGCCATATATGAATCAACATATCCCTGTAGAGAAATGTTTGAACCTTTAAAACATAATGCATGAGCAATCGTACCTCTCAAATATCTGAGAATCCACTTTATAGCCATCAAATGTTCTTTACTTGGATTATTCATAAATCTTCTCACAACTCCCACTGCATGTGTAATATCTTGCCTTATGCATACCATTGCATACATCAAGCTATCAAAGGTTGATGCACATGGAATCCTTGAAATATAGTCAATCTATCTTGGGATATATATCCTTGTATGATCTAAAATGGTTAGCTAAAGATGTATAAACAAGTTTTACATTCTGCATTTCAAACCTTTCCAATACCTTTTCAATGTACTCACTCTGAGACAATGTTAACTTGTTATTTTTCCTATCTCTTGTTATTCTCATGCCAAGTATTTGCTTTGCAGCACCCAAATCCTTCATTGCAAAAGCATTTGCCAACTTCCTCTTGAGCACATTTATATCCTGCATGTTAGAGCCTTATAATAAGCATGTCATAAACATACAATAATAGGATCACGTATGTGCCATTGTCTAGTTTCTGAGAATAAACATATTGGTCTGAATCACATCTATTAAAGCCATGTTCTACCATAAACCTATTAAACTTCAAATAACACTACCTTGAGCTTGCTTTAACCATAAACCTGTCAAACTTAAAATACCACTATCTTGAGCTTGCTTTAAAGTATATAAATTTTCTTCAACCTGCATATCAATTCCTCCTTTCCTTTGACCTCATATTCTTGTGGCTACTGCATATAAATCTCTTCCTCTAGATCCCCATGAAGAAAAGCTATGTTCACATCTAATTGTTCAAGATGCAAGTCGTTTTTAGCCACAAGACTCATAATAGTTTTGATTGAAGTTATTTTAACAGCATGAGAGAATACTTCATCAAAGTCTATGCTTTTCTTCTGTGTAAACCTCTTTACAACAAGCCTTACCTTATACATCTTTTTTCCCCATCTTCTTCCACCTTGTAAATTGATTTATTTTGCAATGTTGTTTTTCCCATAGGCAAGTGAACCAAATCCCAAGTCTGGTCTTATATGGTGCAATTCCAGAAGAGGCAAGGACAAGTAAAAATGGTAATTATTCTTTTCTGAAGGTTTTTGGTTGTGAAGCATTTGTCCATGTTGATAAGGAATTGAGAACAAAGCTTGAGGCAAAACCCAAGAAGTGCATCTTTATTGGATATGAAGGTAGTGAGTTTGGTTATCGTCTATGGATTATGAAAGTAACAAAATAATTAGGAGTGCAGATGTTGTATTCAATGAGAATGTTATGTATAAAGACCACTTGCAAAAAAGGAAGAAAGACAATGCACACATCGAATACACAACTCTTTAAGAAATCACAGGAGATACAATTCCAAAAGTTGCTAAAAATGAGAGCAAAACCCCAAATTCCTCCAGGTGTACTTAGAAGGTAAGTAGGCCACCTGAGTAGATTTTCTCCTTCTTTTAATTTTGTTCTATTGATTGATTTTGGTGAACCAAAAATGTATGAAGAAGCAATGCAGGTAGAGTCTAAAAAGGAGTGGGAGAACTTGAAGGTGATTTATTTACCAAGTAAACAACTGTATTTTGCTTTAACCCAAAGTTGTAAGGGTAGCCCTGTATGTAATCTCATGCTCCTCGCACTCTCCATGATTGTTTTGTTCATCCTCTGTGACACAGGATTTTCTTGTGGCATTCTTAGAGTTGTCTTCTCTCTACAAATTCCATTGTATGAATAATAACTATCAAACTCTTTGATGTAGTATTCACCTCCATTATCAGATCAAAGAGCCTTCAATTTCTTTGTTGTAGTATTCACCTCCATTATCAGATTTGAGAGCCTTCAACTTCTTTCCTGCCAAGGCTTTCCATTTCTTAAAAGTTTCAAAGACATCAAATTTTCTTTGAATGCAATAAACCCAAGTTTTTCTAGTTGTATCATCAATAAAGTAACATAATAGTGAGAACCACCAAGAGATGATACATCAACATGACCCCATACATCTGTATGCACAAGCTCTAACTTTTCTCTCTTCTTTTCTTTCCCAACTCTGAGAAATTTGACTCTCTTCTATTTTCCATAAACGCAGTTCTTACAAAAATCCAAATCAACTTTCTTCAAACCTTGCAATAGCTTTCTTGAGTAAACCCCCTTCTCCCTCATGTGTCCAAGCCTATGATGCAAAGAGCTATATCTGCTCCTATAGAAGCTAAAGCAATAGAGATGTAAGCATTACCTCTACATAAATACAATGTACCTACCTTGGGTCCTTGTTCTATTACCATCGACCCTTTTGTGTCCTTCCAAATTTTTTCTACAAATGTGGTTATGTAGCCTTCATCATCCAATCGTCCTGTTGAAATTAAGTTTCTTTTTAAATCAAGATGCTTGTTGACCTCCTTCGGCAACCATTGGTTTCCATTATGTAATTTTATCAAAACCTTGCCCTTTCCAACAACATTCAATGCTTCATCATCACTCAAATCAATAGCTATAAAATCACCTTGAACATAGTCTTGAAAATATTTCCTATGTGGTGTAGCATGAAATGAAGACCCTGAGTCCACTACCCATGCATCAGTGATAGTAACTAATGAAAGAATTAAGCATCTTGCAACACACTACCTCCTACATTTGCTTCCTACATATTCTCTTGTTGTCCCTCTCCTTCCTTTTTCTTTTGTGACCAACAATCTTTCTTAGGTGTCCTTTCTTCCCACTATGCCAGCACCCTAGATTCCCTTTAGATTTGGATTTGCTTCTTCTTAACTTATCGGGATGTCTTGGGCTCTTTCTAAATGAATAGCTCCAAAATCATCTTGAACATAGTCTTGAAAATAGACCCTATGAGGTGTAGCATGAAATGAAAACCCTGAGTCCACTACCCATGCATCACTGATAGTAACCAATGAAAGAATTAAGGATCTTGCAACACACTACCTCCTACATTTGCTTTTCTACATATTCTCTTGTTGTCCCTCTCCTTCCTTTTTCTTTTGTGACCAACGATCTTTCTTTAGGTGTCCTTTCTTCCCGCTATACCAGCACCCTAAGTTCCCTTTAGATTTGGATTTGTGTCTTATTGACTTATCGTGATGTCTTGGGCTCTTTCTTCTCTTCCTTTTTCTTCCTCTATTCTCAAGATTCAAAGCATTACTTGATTTTTTACAATGCTTTTCTGTCGCATTTCCCTGCTAAGGAGAACACCAACAACATCATCAAACTTTAAAGTGTTTGACTTAGAAATAGAGTTAGACCACAAGCTATCCCAACTTTCTAGCAATGAGCACAAAATCAAGAGAGCTCGAACCTCATCATCAAAGTTTACTCCTATAGACCTTAGTTGGCTTGTATTTGTATTGAACTGATTCAAATGATTAGCTATAGACCCACCTTCTAACACATTTTGATTGAATAGATGCTTCATAAGAAATACCTTGTTAGAAGCTAATGGTTTTTCGTACAATGTATCCAGTGCCTCATCAAGTCCTTTGTTGTCTTCTGTTCAAGAATATTAAAAGCTACTGATCCTACCAAACATAGTCTATCATTCCTAACACCTTTTTATCAAGAACCTCCCAGTCTTCGGCTAACATACTCATAAGCTTGTTTGCAATTCCACCTAATGGCAAGAAAAGGTCCTTTTGGTATAGATAACATAGATCAATGAGCCAAGTAATTTCAAACATATAAAAAGAGTAGAGTATTCAATTGAAACTTTAGTAGGCACATGATAGCTATGTGTAAATTTAGTAGTATGTCTTCAAACAACCCAAACTTTAGGAAGATGTTGAAACCTAAACCTAATAACCATTCTTTCAGGTCTAGAAGTAG